>NW_027286515.1:307500-694949 GCF_022747635.1 Hetaerina americana
TATGAAGATCGACAATGGTTTCCGCGTAATTGTGCCCAAAGCATGCGTTTTAATATGTTCATGTATTTCGATTTGTTTATGTCATGTAGACCGGTATTTAACGAATCTCGTACTTTCAAAACTAAGGGTAAATATAGCTTCGTGAAGCTGTTGAATTCCTTAATGTTAAACTCCCGCCATCAACTTGTCACTTCGGTTATATTCTTGGGTATTTATCAATGTACTTACCCGAAAAAGTACTTAATTAGTACTTGTAGTATTGTAGTATTCACTTTTCAGGTTTAAGCTAAGATTCCGTTCTCTCTTCGTTATTTATCCAGTCGCCCCATTTACTACTGTGATTATTCGCATTGCGGTAAACTGTCCCCATATAATTGTTGTTATTATTATCCGTTTTGCAGTGATCCAAGTGTAATCAAAGCACGCGGAAATTTGGAAACAAAGAAGAAATCGAGACAGAATGAAGCTACGAGGTATTAACTTGCATTGCTGGAAAGATAGCCCAGGCGTGTACACTAATAGGCAATGGTTCGCATTCTTAAATATAATTACATATTTTACGTATTTTATATACTCCTTTCCATGTATGGTTATTTATTCATTCACTTATTTATTAAATTATATTACCAAAACGAAGCCCGGATACATCATGAAACGACTTTCTTGCTTGCAAGAAAGAAAAACATCTTCAATGGCCAGCATATATTTGTGGAGAAAGGAAAGTACCTTTGCTCTAAATCGCACCTTTGCATCTTTGTGCATTGTGTCCATAATGGACACTTCTTTCATTCAATCCCAACTCTTTTCTTTCCGTTTTCTGGCTTACTTAACAATTTGCCCATCAATCACAGTCTTCAATATTCTCAAGATAACTCAAAAGCAATGGACAATAATCGTCCCATGTTGCGAATATAAATTCATTAATGCCGTTGGCTCAACTTTAGAATTGTTGAAACTTAAATTTTCACATTGAGTAAAAACGGAATAAAAATCAGGTCCATTAAAATTTCCTGAATTAACTCTTAAGTCTCATGTTTATATTGTTTTGTTGGACGATTTTGACAAATGACTACTGCATATCAATTCGTTTGTCGATGCTATTTCAGGGATGCCATAGTGCCATGGCATCTGCAGCCAGACACTCAAATGGCATCAATGATACCTTTAAAGAAATAACTTCCGATGTCATTTCACAGAGCCAAGGTCAGTTTACGGCTAAAAATATTGGCCATATAGTCAAGAAAAATTTTGATGCAGCACTATAATTGAGCTATTCCGTTCTTCAGAATAATAAATTCTGGGTTTTTTTATATTCCAACGATGATCATTTATAAAACTCTTGACACCGTTACGTTCAAATTTTTTGGATTATGTTCTTTGCGTTGAAGCCAAAGGGGGGAAAGGATTGCTACTTTTAAAGGAAAAAGGCAAAAAATTAAAGTTGCCAAACTGGCAGATTTGCTTTCGAAACATATATATATGCTTATATATGTATGTATAAATGGATATATATGTTATTTTTTTTTTAAAGGTAATCTACCGGTTAAGGTAGGTTTTCGGATGGACACAAGTACGAAACAAATACTTTATTACTCCTACAAAACACAAAATCCATCATCCTACTCTTGCCTCCAAAGGATTGCTCCCAACAAACCCCTCTCTTCGCCCACCATACCAAGTACTTCCACATTTGTTTTCTTCTCAGTCCATTTCACCTTCTCCATTCTTCTCCACACCCACATTTCAAAAGCCTCCAGTCTACGTCTATCCTCCTGCTTCAATGACCAAGTTTCCGCACCGTACATAGACACGCTCCATATCAAAGTTTTTACGAGTCTCTTCTTAACATCCTTACTCAAAGTCCCTGTCATCAACTCCCTCCTCCTTGTGAAAGCCTCTTTGCCTAGCGCAATTCTTCTTCTTACGTCCATACTACTTTGAACGTGTGGTCGAAAACGCTAGCGAGATACGTAAACTCTTCTACCTGCTCTAGTTTTTGCCATCCTACTTTAATGTTATGCTTAGCCTTTTTCTTTCTAGAAAATCGCATAACCTTTGTTTTATTAATATTGATTCTCACCCCATACCGTTCGCACTGAATTTCCAATTCACTCAGCAATACTTGCAGCCCCTTGGCTGACTGACAAAATAAAGCTTGGTCATCAGCAAACCTAACTGATTTTATGAATTCCCCGCCCACCTTCATTCCTCCCTCCAGTTCTTCCCATGCCTCTTCAATCATTTCCTATGCATACAGGTTGAACAGCAACACTGATAATGGGCAACCCTGCCTTACACCTCTTCCTAACACTGCCCAACCGGACTCCAAGTTCCCCACTCGCACCTGAGCTGATCAAACTAATTATCCTATAGTCCTCACCGACGTGGCCTTTACCTTTTTTGGAATAGGAACTAAAACTGATCTCACAAAGTCTTCCGGCCAGATTCCCTCCTCATAAATACTACGGATCAGCCCATATAGCCTCTTCCTCCCACATTTTCCTAAGCATTTTAAAAGTTCCACTGGAATGTTATCTACCCCCACGGCCTTATTTAGTTTCATCTCCCTTAATGCCCTTTCTATCTCATTGTCTAGTATGCCTGGACCTAAGCTGTCCTCCTCTACGTCATTTTCTTTTTCAATTTTTAACTTTGTTGGTCTGAGTTCTTTACTCTACAGTTCTTCTATATACTCCTTCCATCTCTCTTGGATCTTTCCTGCATCAACTATTACCTTACCCGCCTTATCTCTAACTGTTAGCAAAGCTCTTCCTTTCTTACTTCCCGATAACGATTTAACTTTGCTGTACAGCGCACCGATTTCACCCTTCCTCTGCAGACTTTCCATATCCTCGCACTGTGTCTTCCACCATGCTTCTTTTGCTTTATTTGTTGCCCGCCTCAATTTATTGTTCAATTCTTTGTACTTCATTTTGCCTAATTCTGTATTTATATTCGTCCATTTTCGCCGCTCATCCATCTTTGTAATCATCTCATCCGTGATCCATGGTTTCCAAGTCCTTTTAGTTTTAATGGTTCCAATAGTGTCTTTTGCGGCTTGATTTTCAATGACTAAACTTTAGGAATATTAATGAACGTAGCTAAGAGACAATCTACAGCACGGTATTCAAATCAAAGTTATTCTCTCAACTTAGTGTACATCTTTAGAAAGGTTGAGCAATTAGCTATTTTTCTGCATGAACACCTTGACGATCAATCACTTTTTACATCCTTGTAAGCAGCTTTTTAATACCGGTGTCGTACCTTTTTCCCGCCGCGTCACTAAGCCAACTGACGGCTGCTTCTTGCACTTCCTCGTCTGACTTGATTTCTGTCCTCCAAGGTGTTTCTTGAGAGTGGGAAACAAGTGATAGTCGCAGGAGGCAACGTCTGGGCTTTAAGGAGGGTGGTCAATGATGTCCCAGCAGCTAAATTCTTTGAGCAGGGTGATCATTTCATGTGACACATTTGCATTGTCATGATGCAAACACACTACTTTGGTGAGACACCTTGTTTTATCCGAGGACCTCCGACACAACAATCTGCAGCATGACAAAATTGCCACTCTCTTCAACAAGGCCTTTATTTACCTCATGACGGGTAATTCTCCAGTTATTGCGCACCATCTCGTCAATTGGAGCCACCGTTGATTCCGATGGTAAACCTGGTCGCCCGGACCGCTGCTCAGCGTGGACATTTTCCTGGCTATAAAAGAACTCCCTGCACCACTTCCGCACATTTACGTTGTCCGTAATACAATTCCAACCGTACACTTCCACTAAATGGCAGTATGAATTTTTATATCGGAGAAGCAGTCATCGCAGTTGGCTTTGCAACGCGGTGAGAGAATTGTATGATGCTGGTATTAAAATGCTGCTTACAAGGATGCAAAAAGTGAGTTATCATTAAGACGACTATGTAGAAAAATAGCTAAATGCTAAACCTTCCCAATGCTGTACACAAAATTGAGAATAAATTTGGATTTTGATGAAAAAAAATATGGGACTTTACTTTTCTAATTGCCCTAATACAGTGAGTAATTTCTCCACCTGGATTATGGCATAATGGCACCGGCATTGGAAAGGGTTTAATTAATGTTCACCAGCTTGACACAAATACCCTATTTCCTCCAGGCTACCGATTTCGTCATCCAGTATAGCATTGGCTATACTTTTGCGGATCCGAGCTATTGTCTTCAGAATCACTGGATAATAAGGTCTTTTCTTCCTCAGGACAACCCTAAATGCTGTGTATCCAATCCAATTAATTTCTTCCTTTGATGGCATTTTGTTGAGGCCATGTTTTTCTCCACACTTTTCAATACGGGACGTGAATTGACCAAGCCTTTTCCGAATGAATTTCATCATTAACGCATGTCTACTGCTGTGCCTGATGGATTTATTCCCATCTCATCTCTTGAAGCACTTTGTTTGACTGTCGTATCATTCTCAAGTCCCCCGCATAAATCTATACCACTCTTAGACAAAGAACGTCGAATGGAACCTTTCCTCTCCATCAATCCTCTCTTCTTCACACCACATAGATTGAGAAGTACCTTGGTTTTGGCATTGAACTGTGCCACAATCTACAACGCCCCTCTGAAAATATTGCAAAGGCCAACTCTCTCTCCGGTCACAACTCTGTGTTTAACATCAGGTAACACAATTTCGCACGGTGGAACATATCACCTTTTTCCAGTAAACTGAAAATAAACAAATAAATAGTGCCGGTTCAGTTGGATTGTTAAAAACAAGATCCAATTCCATGCTGCTTGTTATAGTGCATTATTACCACAAAAACCATGAACCAAATGAAACTTGGTAAGGTACAAACTATTGCGGTACAAACTGAAACGAGTTAGAAAGTATTATTTCTGCAATTGAACATTTAAGAACAGTTTTTCTCGCAGAAAAGAGAACACTATCAGTATTTCAGTATGGCATCCACGCTGGGTATCTATTCATACACAATACTGCCAGAGTCTCTAAAGATAGATTATGGCAGGGGGATTTTAAAAATGCAAATCCATTGAAAAGAATGAAAATAAAAGTTAAAATAATGATGAAAACATACCAATTTACACGCACTGAGAGATTCACATGTATTTGCTCAAAGTATTAGTTAAAGTAACTAGACAGTCAATGGAAAGCAATATAATATATGCAAGGTATGTATTAATAGTTTGGGTAAAAGGTTTTCCCAGGCATTACTATGCGTTGCCGTAGGCTCAAATGTAAATATAAAATGAACATACCTACCGTCTTGAAGCAATGGAAATGGGATAACTGAGACCATAAAGAGCTTAGACTCAAGTGTCTGATCTTCGACATGCACCAAGCGCCATTCGCATTTCAGCATTCCTTCAGGATTGATGGTCTTATCAGTGGACCCCTGTTGGGTGACATGGTGCAGGTGCAAATTGAAACGAGCTATTGACCAGCGACAGGCCATAAAATTGTATTGCTGGACTGTGGAATTTGGGTACGAAGTAATTGTTCAAGTGTTTTAGTGATAAAAGATGATTCGCATCCACAAACAGACACATATATAGGGCACGGTGGTTAAATGCGGACAAATTTTAATTTTGAATTTCCCACCATATTGTAGTTCCACTGGAGGTTGTGATTGGCGCTCTATGAAAGATATCCGCATCTAATAAACAGCCATAATGACTCTAAATAGCTGAGGTGTCTACTACGGAGTGAGGAGTACAATCGAAAGAGCCATTATTATTATCGATATGAAAGTGATATCCTGCTTCAACTTTATAGTGTTTAGAATAAGAGTTCAGGAGTCTTCTTATGGCACACCAATAAATCAACTGTTTTCAATATTGCAGGCAAAATATAATGCTTTGGAGAAGTCTAACGGGGAAGGTTGGGCTAATCCAGCAAGGTAACCTCATTTGAGCAAACACTCTGGTGCTCATTTCAGAGGCATTTTGCAAATTTTTGCGACATTGCAAACGTTGATGAAGAATCTGGTGAAACCTTGGATGTATAATTGTGGCACAATAGAGGTTAAATTAAAATAGATAACACTTAAAAGGACATGCACATTGTACATTGTTTAAACTTACAACCTTCTCTTCCAGAAGCCTGCTTCAAGTAATATTTATTTATTTTGTGTCACCTTTATTTATTTTACCAAAAATATGAGGTATATATGCCTATATATATAAATAGGTAAATATATATATATGTATATATATATATATAAATAGGTATATATATATGTATATATATATATATATATATATATATTTTTTTTTTTTTTTAAGGTAATCCATCAGTTAAGGTTTAAATTTTTCAATGGACATAACTACGAAATAGATATTTTATTACTGCTATCAAAACATAAAATCCCACATCCTTCTCTACATCAGGTCCCTCTTCATCTCTGAGTACTTTCCTCCTCCCTTCACCCCATCCAACATCCCAATCCTGTTCCATCTATTTCCTTGCTTGCCTTACATTCCCCTTCTTATAACCATCTTCAACATCCCCTTGCTGGTCAATATGTCCTTCATTCATTTTTCCTGCCTCCATAGGATTTCTCCCAATAAACCCTTCTCTTCGCCCACCATACCAAGTTCTTCCTCATTTTTCTTCTTTTTGGTCCATTTCACCTTCTCCATTCTTCTCAACACCCACATTTCAAAAGCCTCCAGTCTACATCTATCCTCCTGCTTCAATGACTATGTTTCAGCGCCGTACATATATATCCTCCATATCGAAGTTTCTACTAGTCTTTTCTTATTATCCTTACTTAACATCCCTGTCATAAAGTCCCTCCTCCTTGTGAAAGCCTCTTTCTCCAATTTTTCTCCAACTTTCAATTCTTCTCCTTACGTCCCTACTACTTAGACTGTGTTGGTCCAAAACACTACCGAGATACATAAACTGTTCTACCTGCTCTAGTTTTTGGCCTCCTATGTTAATGTTAAGCTCAGCGTTTATCTTTCTAGAAAATCATATAACCTTTATTTTATTAATATTGATTCTCATCCCATACCTGTCGCACTGAATTTCTAATTCACTAAGCAATGCTTGCAGCCCCTTGGCTGACTGACAAACTAAAGCTTGATCATCAGCAAACCTAACTGATTTAACAAATTCCTTGCCCACTTTCATTCCTACCTGCATTTCTTTCCTTGACTCTTTAATCATTTTCTCGGCATATAGGTTGAACAGTAACGGTGATAATGGGTAACCCTGCCTTACACCTCTTCCTAACCCTGCCGAACCGGACTCCCCATTCCCCACTCACACCTGAGCAGTCTGAGACATATACAGGTTGCGGATTAGCCTCCTTTCCCGCCAATCTATTCCTATTTCCTGCAATATACTCATTAGTTTTTCCCAATTCACTCTATCAAATGCTTTTTCGAAAGCTACAAAACAGGCAAATACATCCTGGTTGTGTTCTATATTCCTCTCGATTAATAATCTCATTACTGCAATGGCATCACGCGTACCTCTCCCCTTCCTAAACCCAAACTGATCCTCCCCTAAGTAATCATTTGCCCTATTCTCTATCCTTTTGTTTATGATCCTGGGAACATTTTTAGCTACGTGAGACATCAAACTTATCGTCGTGTAGTTCTCACATGATGTAGCCTTTACCTTTTCCAGAATAGGAACTGAAACTGATCTCACCAAGTCTTCCAGCCAGATTCCTTCCTCATAAATACTACGGATCAGCCCCTAAAGCCTCTTTCTCCCACATTTTTCTAAGCCTTTTAAAAGTTCTGCAGGAATGTTATCCACCCCCACGGCCTTATTTAGTTTCATCTCCCTTAATGCCCTTTCTATCTCATCGTCTAGTATGCCTGGACCGAAGCTATCTTCCTCTACGTCATGTTACTTTTCAATGTCTAACTTTTTTGGTCTAGGCTCTTTACTATACAGTTCTTCTATATATTCCTTCCATCTCTCCTGGATCTTTCCTGTGTCAACTGTTACCTTACCCGCTTTATCTCTAACTGCTCTGCAGACTTTCCATATCCTCGCATTGCATCTTCCACCACTTGCCTCTTTACACTTTCCCATTTTTCTTGGATAGTACTTAGCTCTTTACCATCCTCCATGATTTCCTCTACCGCCTGTTTGTATTCCTTCCTTTTCAAACCATTTAATGCTTCTGCATTCCATTTTCTGACTTGCCACCCTTGCCTTATCTTTTTGAAATGGACGCTACATTTCATAACCCCTAAATTGTGGTCAGAGTCCGCATCCGCTCCTGGGAAGCTGTGTGAATTTATCACACTGTTCCTAAACCTGTGTCTAACCAGGATTTAATCTAGCTGAAACTTTTTTGAGTCACCTGGCATTTTCCATGTATACCTGCATCATTTGCGGTGTCTAAACCACGTGTTGGTGATGACTAAGCCCTGTCTCCTGCAGAACTGAATTGCTTCTCCCCGTAGTCATTCCTCATGCCTAAACCGTAGTCCCCTACCTCAACATCATCTCCTTCTTCGCCTACCGTCGCATTCCAATCCCCCATCACTGTAAAATGTTTCCCTGCAGGAACACACGCGATTATGTCCTCTAACTGATCGTATATCCTATCGACCTCTTAATCCTTATGGTTGCTCGGTGGTATGTATACCTGAAAAATAACCAAGTTTGTCGGTTCTGCTTTTATTTCCACTAGTAGTATTCTATCCGTTACCTGCTCTATGTTTACTATGCTTCTTCCTACCTCTTCATTTAATACTATGGCAACCCCTCGTTGGCTCTCGTCCCCGCCGCTGTATATTATTCTATACTTATCACTCCAGTAATCCCCGCTACCCTTCCATCTCACCTCGCATAGACCTAAAATATCTATATTTCCCCTTCCCATCTCTCGCTTAACATTCTCTTATTTCCCTGACCTCATCATTGTCCTAGGATTCCACGTTCGTATTATAACTAATTTGGTCTTCTTCTCCTGCGTCTTCTGTCCTGCTGCTGCTGGTTTTCCCTTGCAAAGGTTTCGTGGGATGACGACCACGGAAGCCTTGCCTCCCCCACTGCTGGGCACGACAAACAGCTGATTGGGCCGAGCCCTGTGGTGGCCAGGACTCAAAATCTCTGTATAGTCCATCAGGTTAATCTTGGGGATGATAATTGAGGTGGTTTCCCATTGCCTTACTCAATAGTGTTATTAACATGACTCCATCACTTACTTGCCCCCCCACTGGGGTCAGACGCCTCTGAGAAACAGACCCTGCATGGACTACCTTTCGTCTGGCTCCTAACCTTCGACCTATCTGGCATGGGTGACCCTACCAGGAGCAATTATTATTACACCCGCCAGCACAGCTCTAGGGGTCATCAGAACACACAAGCCCTTCCACCACGTCAAGGTTTTGGTCCAGGGAGGGGAATAATTGCTTAGTCCTTGCTATATATTAAGAGTAGTGATAAGTAGTACATATTTCTATATATTTCTACATATATATATATATATATATATATATATATATATATATATATATATATATATATATATGTATATAAATGTAGAAGGTGATGGGGTGGAAGGGGGATGAAAATAATAGAGCTCCCAGTAAACCTATTTTTGAAAAACTAGAAATCTTACCTCTTCCTTGTATGTACATTCTTGAAACAGTGTCTCTTATTAACAAAAATCAAGACATGTTTATTGAAAATTGTGACCTTCATAGTCATAATACGAGAAGCCAAAATGCATTCCATGTAAGTCAGCCCAGAGTAAATAAAACGATTAAAGGGATAGATCATCAGGGAATACTTATGTACAATAAATTGCCTGCTTATATCAAAAATATCAAAAGTTCCTTTAAATTCAAGTGTGCCGTGAAAATACCAATTTTCATGTAAATTATTCTATAGTGTAGATGATTTTCTAATGCATACCATTTTAAATGTATAATTGGAATGTGTTAATCCCAAAAAAATTGTAAATTGTATGTATTTGTATTTTTCATATTGTTTTGATATTTTGCATAATGTTTTTTTATTGATATGAAGTGTAAAACGTGTATTGACAAAGCCATGCATAATTCTATGCTTATGGTGAATGAATAAATTGAATTGAATTGACTGTTTCCTCTAATTTACTTTTTTACCATGATAGTTGATCGTTTGCTCCAGTCATTTTATTGTAGTCCTTATCTTAGATAGCTATTTTAACTTTTTTCTACTTAAGTATTTATTCTGTTCGAGTCTCTTAAATTATTACATTATCAATTGTCCTTACAAAGTAACATCTTCGTGTTTTGTTGTTAAAGTGACATCATTGTTCCAGTTGCCTTTATCCTTGCTTATTATTTTTGACGTATTTTTCTTGTGTTGGATATTCTGCTCAACTACCTTAACTTTGTGAATCAAATTCTTAGTTCTTATGTAGGGGGGAATTTGCATTAAATTTAAGATAAAATATGAGATAAGTGTAGAGAGCTGCTTGTAGTTTGCATGTGTATTTAGCTCGTACTTGTCTATCTACCATGTTTTGGTATGTTTCCCCTGTGTTTTAGTGTTGCATTAATTAACCTTTCTAGTTCTTAAGTATATTTCTAGAGGTACATACTATAAATATCTATTATTATTATTATTATATATAAATATAGTTTTGTGTCTTCTTTGTGTTTGAGTGCCGCTTCTTTTTTTATGTATACTAGGCCTAAGTAGATGTAATTGTATTCCTCGCGGTCTATACATATAGTTTGACCACTGTCATTTCTCTTCGTATTTAATCTATTTAGCTGTAACGCTCACGCAAAACCAATAGTAGCACGCTTGCACTTCTCCTACTCTCCCTAAATTCCTTAGTTTCCCCTCTCAATTATACACTCCCCTCGCCCTTAACCAAGGTCACCTTCCCCGCGTCAACAGCCTTTCCCTTGCGTCATCCACCAGCTACTGAACCCCCCGCTGCGAGGGTACTCGACCCTCACTCGACCACTAATTTGCAATAAGCCTATACTTTCGCACATATCGAACTTACCCACCTACTTGAGCTACATAAACCTCGCAAGTCCATTTTCCACACCACTTGAGTTATAACAGTGTAAAACCTAGGCATTAAAACCTCTATTAACTTTTAAAAAGTAATCGGGAATAGGATATCTACCCAAAGGTCATCCGTCCATGAATCGAAAGAGCGATGGCTCCCAAAGGCCCACGTCACCAAGCTAGAGAGGATATTGGCGGAGCTCTGCTCCACGCTGACTGGGTATAGTGTATATATAGGTGCATAGCAGCCGCGAGGTGGATTCCGGGAGAGGGGGTGGTGGAGGTCGACCCATCCCTGTCAGCAATGGCTTCGTGGCGCTGTCCGAGGATGGCATCAAGACACCTGTTTGCACAGCCAAGAGTGCACCCTAATCCTCGATGTCCTCCATCCCTAGGGGTAGTTGCGCTGGGAATGAGGGGGGGAATCTTATTGCTAGGGAGTTCCAACGTCTGGCGGTTGGTGACCTCATTGCGGGAGAGGTCGGATAGGGACGTGAGAAACCAGAGGGTTACCTCCTACTGTATGCCAAGGGGGGTTAATTCGAAATGCCACGGCTGCAGTCGGGGCGGCGGTCCGGGGCACGAATTGCTCCATGCTGTGGTTGGTAGCCCATGTCGGCACCAATGATGCTTCCAGGAACGGATCCGAAAAGATTTTGGGTGCCTTTGGGGACCAAAAATCCGAAGTGGATCGTGTGTGGGATGCATCTGGTGTGGACTTATTGGTGTCCATATGCAGCATTGTCCCGTGGACTGACTGCGGTGCTTACGTTTGGAGTCGTATTCAGTCTCTAAACAGAAGGCTGTGGAAATTCTGTCGGGACATGGGAGCCAAGTTTGTGGCCTTGAGACCGGTGCTCGGGTCTTGTCGCGCTCCCTTGAACTGCTCTGGGGTCCACTGCACCCCTGAGGCCTCAGTTTGGGTGGCTCATAGGATCTTCAAGCTATGTAGATATTTTTTAGGCCAATGCATAGGTTAGGTAGTGGAATAAGTTGAAATTTAAAGATAAATTTCCCTGATAGCAATTTTATAAAGTGTTGGTCAACTAGAGGGTCTCACAATACTAGGTTGCCTAAAGAGATTTCTCAAAGTATGTACAGTGCTAATGAAACAAAAGAAAGAATTTCCTATCACATAATAGACTGTTCGTGTATTAAGACACCCAAAAGACTCCATGGCATCACCAGAAAGCAGACCACAAGGAATACAAAGAAGGTCATAGACGAAGAAATAATTTCCCTAGTAGTAGTTAACTGCCGAAGTTTAAAAAATAAGATACGGGAATTACATCACCTCATTCATAGCATAGAGTCAGATATCATTATAGGAACTGAAAGTTGGTTAACAGATGATATTACAGATAAGGAAATATTTCCAAATCCTTCACAGTTTATAGAAACGACAGACAGAATAGAGTCGGAAGAGGAGTGTTTATCTGGGTTAAAAACTCTACCATCAGTAGAGCTGAGTTATTTCCTGATAATAGTATGGAAAGTGTCTAGTGCTCAGTAAGTATACCCAAGAATATATGTCTGTGCGTATTATAGACCACCCCATGCTGGCGTTAACTCAATAATAGATCTATAAAGGCAGATAAAAAGCTTTACATCCCACAACAATGAGCATAGATTAATAATCGGTGGCGATTTTAATATTCTCACAGTAGATTCGGATTCGTACAGTTTTATAAATAGAGGTAAAGACAAGGATTTATGCGAGTCCCTCTTATTGACGTTTACCTCAAATTCCCTACATCAATTATTCACTTCACCAGCAAGAGGAAATAACATTCTTGATCTATTAGCTATTAATATAAATAGGAGGAGTTATTGATGTCTTAAATGATATTGATTGTCTTAAATGTAGGAGTTATTGATGGAATCAGCGATCACAGGGCTGTAAACGCTACATTTTCCCTAAGCGTAGAAAAGGTTAACAAACCAAAGAAAAAAAATTATTTATTGAATAAAGCTTACTATGTTGGCTTAAAATGTGAGATAACTGTTCTTTTCTTAGAATTGACAAATTAAGCAAAATCAGGAGTGTTGAAGATACCTGGAATAATTTTCTTGCGATAACATGTTCATCAATATAGAGCTACATACCTAGTAAATATATAAGGGAGAAAAGGAACCCCGTTGGTACAACTTTGAAGTATAGAGGTCTAAGCATCCAAATCACGGCTGGTGACTCAAAGTAGACTATGGACCAACAGTGATAACTGGTGACTAAGTAATTGTATGGGTCTGAGCATCCGAATCACTGCTGCTGACTCCCTGCGGACTATGAACCCATGGGTAATGGTATTATCCCCCCCTTTGTGCCTAGAGAGGGATGATGGTATGGACGAAGGGTGAGTGATGTAATCCCGAAGAAGTCAGTCTGGTACTCGCAATCCAAGAGGAAGGTTAGGCTGGGGCTCTCTGCTTGGAAGTGCCAAGCACAACCCTACTACATTACTTTAAACTCTGTTCTTCCTATACTATATTAAATTTGGGTTAAATCGGAACTGTACTATCTTAAGTTACTTTTTTTCTCCCCCCATTTCTATCAATGAACTCCTGTCCACGTCATCCCCCATCAAACTTCTCAAAACACCCGTTTACCCTCGAGGCAGCCACTTGACTCATGAGGTACTTCTTTGTGTAACCAACATTCCGTTGAAGATGCAAGGATTCATCTTGGGTCTACAGTTCTTCTTCCAATGTATCCTTTGCCACTCTGGGGATAGCTGGCCACTAAGAGAGCAAATAATCTTAGAAACCGATTGTCCCTCCACAAATTAACTGGAAACAAGTCACCTTGGGAATATTCACAGCTCCCCTACCACCCTCAATGCCAAACCACAACTTGAAGAGATGGCACACACACCAAAGGCACTAGGCCATGTAACGGGGAAACAAAAGCTTCTCCCTCTTATACAGATAATTGGAGTTTTCAACCATCTATTCAAAACTAGTCCTATCATGAAGAGGAATAACTTACACAATTAATTCCCTTTGCTGCAAAACATGAGCAGTTGTTGACTGAATGAACAGCTAAGGGAACAGATTTGGGAACAATGCTGCAGAAACTGCTGTCATGTCAGAAAAGATTGCGCTATGAGAAAGAGTCAAGTATATCAAAGGTCTTCTCATTTAAATGAAAGTGAGAATGGTCATTTTGATGACCTAAACCTCACTCAGGACATATCGTCAACCTTTAGAACTGGCAAGAATGCTGAAAAACTTCGCCGGAACCCTGCTTGAAGACCAATCATGGACTTAGGAAGAGCTTATCAAGTTATCTGGAATAATGTGGAGCTCCATTCAGCAAATTACATCGGAATATTTGAAGATGATAAGGACAAACTGCAGTATTCATGCCTTTGGCTTGAAGTAAATCTGTTATAAATAAATTAATGAGGGATTCAAGTGCACAATTCCAAGTAATTTCAGGGTAATATTACATTAAGTATTCGCATGGAAGCCGATAATTTGTTGGCAAGAGCAACAGTTCAGATGGAGTCCCCTTATTCAGTGGGCGCTGGCCTCAATTGGATGGCCGCTAATAATTGCAAATAAATGGAGATTCATATATTCCCTCGATGACGAGGAGACACGACACTGTATGTGTCTAACAACCCTTCCCTAATTATCTCCTCCTTAGAATCACTTTAACCTAATCCCTAAACCGGTCTCTATCTCTTCAGTGTTCTCTTCCCGCTTAAACATTCTTTATTCTTCCCTCCCTCCTACCAGATACCTGCTATCGTCCTCTCAAACCATGACCACACGTGCTTACCTTCTCCCCCTCTTTTTACCTCTCCATCTCTTTAGTTTCTCTGTTTCTTTGGGTTTTCCAGAAAACCAAACCTTAAGGGAAAAAACGACCACAATTTGAAAATAAAAATGAAAATGTAAAAAACAACTCTGAAAAAATACTTATTTTTTAACAGAACTATTGTTGATTTGAACCGGCCACCTGGCGGTTTGTTTGAGCCCCTTCCATCCAATTTTCAGCATTTAAAAATAAATTTAAAGCAGTTGCTGGGTGATAAACTTCATTGAAGTTTATTAAAATATTGTTTGCATGTGATGTGGAAATGCCATTTTATGTAAGAATATCTCATCTCCTATCGGTTTTTATTGTCCTAGTATGTATGTATGTTCATTGACCGTTGCCACCAGGAGAATTACCCATTTGCAACGATATTTTCTTAAACAAATTAACTTCCCCTCTTAGTCCAAGCCTACCTTACTCCTCCCCCCTTCCTCTAACAGACATTAACATGACGTAACACAAGTTGAATCTTGTCTTGTACCTGAAGATGGTTCCATAAACAAACACTTTGTACGTTACAAATAAATCCATGGAAAAGTGCGAATTTTGTCTTTCTCTAAAAGATGCAATGACCATCCCTTGATGGTAACACTAAGTGTCCCTTGTCAACCAACAGTTTTTCTGGACCTTTGATCTACAAGTACATGGCTGTGACCCTCCAGCAAATGGATATTCCTCAGTATATGTTAAAATTTGAGAGGACTACAGGGTCCAACCCAAAAGTCGAAGGACTGATTTTTTTACAAGAATTTTATCGACGATATACTTACATCGACTTAATAATCTTCAAAGTATGCTCCTTGAGCTGCTACAAACTTAGTATAACGTTGCTCCCATTCTCCGTAGCCCGCTGGAAATTTTCTTTGGGGATGCCGTTGATGACCCTCGTCGAAGCCTCTCGAACGGCCTGTATCCAGTCAAAACCTCATCCCTTGAGCTGTCTTTCCATCAGGGGGAAGAAGAAGAAGTCTGGTAGTGCCAGATCAGGAGAATAGGGCGGGTGCGGCAACGTGGCAATGCGGTAGTTGGCCAGGAGCTGTCTGATGACGAGCACGCCATGGCATGGCACGTTGTCATGATGAAGCACCCAGCAGTTTGCACATGGCCAAATCCTGTGAAATAATAATGGGTTGGACGTTGGATGCAGACAGACCCAACTGGTCTGCAATTTCTTCACTGGTTAAGCGTCGGTCTGTGTTCAGCAGTGTCTTCACTCTGTCCACTTTCAGGTCGGTTCCTGCCGTCGACGGCCGTCCGGAGCGATAATCGTCTTCAACGAGCTCCCTACCCTCTTCAAACAACTTGTGCCACTCAAATACTGTGGAACGGCTTAAGGCAGTGTCCCCATAATCCTGCTTGATCATATCGAGGGTCTCAGTTGCCTTCTTCCCGAGTTTCCCACAAAACTTCACGGAATAACGTTGCTCTAAATTCAGATTCATTTTGTTTTTCGACGCGGACAAAAAACTTGCTTCACTAAAAACGGTGTCCTCACTCAACGACAGCCCGCAGGCAACTGAGGTTGGTGTCAGTCTGTTGCTAAGAGCCCCCTCTACCTTACCCTGCCAGGCAGACCCCCCTCCACCGCTCCATTTGCACAAGAGAAAATCCCTAGTGATTACAGGGAGTATTACTACCAAGCATAATATGTCCAATATAGTGAGATTAATGCGATGGTTTAGGAGATTTACTTAGTTACTTTGTGCAAAAATATTTACTTCATGACTTTATGTCAATAGGAAGTCCATCTGCATAACTGCATATATCAGTTCACTGTTCAGCCGATAAACCTGTGGAATGGAGCAGACTTTATTTAAATGAATCTTAATAATCTTGTAATCTTGACAATCGACTGTCCTGGGCTGTCGCAACTTCCCCAGGGTATTATTGCCCAAAGCAACCCTTCTAAATGTGGTTAACATCAGAAATACAGCCCTGGAGTCTATCTCCAAGGAGTCCCTGTGGAAATTATTCAATATTCAATGCCTAGATATTAGTCACGACTAGTTGAAGACATTTTTTGGCCTCCAGCCTTTCAGAAAGGTAACGGAAATGGATTTCCAAGGTAAATAAGAGTTACTTGAGCAGGATGCAATTGGTACAAAAAAGGAGGTGTTATGCTTGATTATTATCCAGAATCACATCAGTTCCTTCCCAGGAAGTCTCTGTGGCCTGAATAATTAAATGATCTTGTCCACAGATAAACTTCTTTCCGTCTGAAAGAAAACACGACTCATTGAAGGCAACTTACATTTAAATATCACTAGAAAAGCATGTTGTTACAAATATAAATAACTCAGCAGCAATTTTACATGCCATTAATTACATTTTGGTATTACAATCACAACCGCCACATTTACTACAGATTAATCCCATTGTCTCAATTCTTCTATAATCTTTCCTGCTTCAATTCTATTATCAAATATCTACAGCATTTTCCAATAATAATAGGAATTACATAAATTCCATTAATTACTTCTCAAAACACTGTGCAAGACTTCGGATAGCTGGCCACCCATGGAGTAAATAGTCTTAGAAACTAATCGCCCCTCCGCAACTTAACTGGAAACAAGTTGCCTTGGGAATGTTCATGGTTCCCCTACAACCCTCAATGCCAAACCACCACTCAAAGCAACAACACACGCACCAAAGGCACTCAACCAAGTAACAGGAAAACATTTATTACTTCCTCAGATCCTGGTAATTGGTGTTTGCAACTACGCATTCAGAACTAGTCCTCCAATGGAGAGGGTTAACTTTCACAACTCCCTTTGATGCAAACCTCTCTCTCAAAATAACTGCAGTGAGACTACAAACGAACCATGGATACCACAGACAGAGGCTTCTTGTGGACACAGTGTCATGGTACACCCAACCGCTGTCCAAGAGTTTCAACCATTTAAACATACCTCATTGACATCCATCCATGGTTGTCAAAATTCATCGTCAATTAAGTGAGGGACGAGTGTTAGACAATGCAAGTGGAGGTATTGGACACACCACATACCATTCTGGTAGACTAAACAATGAACATAATACAACAAGAACAATAATCTCCCCTCAAGCTAGGACCAGGAAATTAATTATAAATCCTACAATATCAGCCAATGGTGTATCAATCCACCTCTTGAACCCACAGAGAGTGGACACAGGTTTTGGCCTTGGGAAAGAAATCGCCACACCTTGAACACACACAAAGGCAATCACTTTTGGCAAATGGATGGACCGACAGAATTAATGATAGGAGCCAGACAAAGATAGTTTCTGCCACCCCTGTGCTGTAGTGGGATAATACCCACTCTTGCGATTGGAGTTTCATCGCTATCATATTTTAACACAGATTTCAAGGAGATGCAGGTGTACGTTGATGGAAAAGAGGACGTAAGATCAAACTAATTGGTCAGCAATTACATCACCTCGTATTCCATTTAATGCCAAAGATATACTCCAAGGTATTAAAAACTCCCAGGACCCAACAAAACTAGGCCAATACTTGTGGAAATTGGTTGAATGGAAGAAGCAGACTTTACTCCTAAACATTCTTGGGGCATGATTAATGGGAAAAGGATAAGTATGCAAGGAGAGCATCATTCCCACTAAATCCACCTATGGCTGGAGGCTAAGACAACCAATAGACATGTCTCAGGAATGAAAGGGCCTCAAGGGACTTAGACACCACAATTAACTTCATTTATGACTGCATTTCCTATGACTTTCTAGAGGGTCACTGGTATACTGAAGGAAAAGTGAAGTGGCTGAAGGACAAAGTGTCCAGCACTCAGATCATATATTCAATTCCAGGTTAGGGAGAATAGAAACTCATGGTGTGGGGCAGTGGGTGCTCTTATTATTATTTTCTGTAAGTTGCTCAATGGCTGAAGACTAAGAACACCAAGAGATATGTCTAAGGAGTAGATGAGCCCAGGAACTGAGGACCCTTTGAGTATCGCCATACCATATGCACAACTCTAACATTTAAATGTAAGGACTCTTTGACTGGATGAAAATTTTGTCTGCGCTGGTTTATGCCATTTTTACTGCTTCCCTAAGGCTCATTGACGCCAACTTGGATGAGGGATAGGAGAAAGACAAACTGCAATTTTTGCCACCACCATACCTTATCCAAATATAACATCTCTCCTTAAAATGAGTAGTCATCCACTGACGCATCACCTTCCCCTTCTTTGCACAGTTTCTTGTGGCCAGAGGCTTCTTGCAGACACTGCCTCACGCTGCACTCCAACATTCACATCCATGTTCCAGTGGACGACCATTTTCAAGACTTCAAGGAAGCCTACGACAAAGTAGCTCATAGCAAACTGCTGATGAAGCTAGAAGCATACGGTAGAGATAAGAATATCCGGACTTGGATCAAAAACTATTTGAATGGTTGAATATAAAGAGAAGTCAGAGATAGAGTTGGATCGATTGCAGTAGAAGGTACTTCACGTGTCCCACGGGGAAGTGTAATGGGACCCATTTCATTCTTACTTCCCTTAATTCACATTTACTGAGCAGTCGCAAGTAAGATACCTTTGATTGATGACGGTACAGTGGTGAACCTTAATATCCAGTATCCTGAAGACAGATCAGCTTTATCAGATGACCTTAATGCTGTACAATGCTGGTTAGACTCTCGCTAACTAGAATCAAACTTAAAAAAGTGCAAAGTAGTGAATTTTCAGAGAAGGAGCAGCTGTTTCCCATCATAGGTCCTTCTCTGTTCTCAATTAAGGTTTCCACGAACAGTGGATAATTTTGTTATCAGTGATCCAGAAATTGCTGTCATAATTTTTTCTGTAAGAGGTTCTTCATTTGAATTTTAATGCCTATTTTCAACTATTGCTTTGTTTTGCACTGTATTCTGGATATCTGGTCGATTTACACTCTGCCAGTTCAGGCATTAGATATCAATGAATCATAGATAAAAAGAAACGAATTAACAAACTAACGTATTTCTTTGAATCTAAGACACCTTCGAATTGAAGATGCATCCCAGTTTTAACACACTAAAGCCAAAATAAAGTTGACTTGCGATTCTAAGATGCACCATACTTTGGGCCCCAAGAGTGACTGGCTCTTCTCAGGGATATCTTGGGCAGTATTAAGAGTTCATCCATGTTTCAGAGGATTAGCAGGGGTTAGTTAGCGGTCTTTCCGATGAGGGATGATCTGAACATCTTTGTTGGGTAAGATTTTCTTTGTATTCTTTGATTGGTGGCATACATCCTGTAACCAGAAGACATAGGGTATACCTGAAGTGCCAGACATTTGACAGCACTGCATTTATTGTATATAATACTGGAGCAAATCCGACTGTTTTTTCCGTAAATTGGAACCCTAGGTCTAATTGAAGCGCCCATTATCATATCAACGAGCATTTGAATCATCTTTAAACATTGGGTATGGAATAAATGGGATTGAGCATCACATAGTGCAGTGCTAATCAAATGCAGCAATGGCAGGGACTGATGCTTTTCATGGAGAGGCAGACCTCTGTTCTTTAGCAAGCCAGTTTAGTGTAGCAAGTGACGTCGTCTTGTGGGCAGTGAAAAAGTCTGGGCGTTAAAAAAAGTCAAAATCAAGAAATTGGCGGACTTGTTCATGACACTGATAAATAGTCATAATAGGGCTCTAGGAAAACTAGAGGCCAAGTCCGAAAACAATGATGTAAATGTAAAAATAATAAGATAAATAGTTAGAAAAGAGTTGAAGCTCTCCTGTTCGAAACCTGCAGAGGGCCCATCTTTTGCTGAAATCGCTTCCATTCATAGCAAGATGAGCGAGATGTCTCCAATAAGGAGCAAGAAGGCAAACAAAACGTACACTGTAGTAATAACCCCAGGGGAAGGAGTGGAGGAAGAAACAAGTGACGACACAAAGATGAAGGTACTAAAAATATTAAACCCCACAAAACATGGCATTAAAATCAAAGAAATCACTAGGACAAAGAAGAAAGCTATAAAAATTGAGTCCTAAAACGAAGATATCAAAGAGAAACTGAAGAATTGCAAAGGATTTGCCGATAATTACCTACTGATAAGGAAACCAGCTAAGGTTCTCCCTAGAATGACATTATATGCGGTTAAATCAAGCGTAACACCAGAGGATCTTGAGGAAGCTTTGAGGAACCAAAATGACCTATCTGCAGGTAGCCACATGAAAGCATTGTTTAAATTTGGGAAAAGAGATGAACAAACAGCAAACTGGGTAACCTAGGTAGACCCCATTAGCAGAAAGAATTTGTTAAATAGAGAAAGGGCTTTCATTGAGTTTAGCTCATATAGAGTGAAGGACTTTATAGTAGCAACGAGGAGCTTCAAGTGCCAAAAGTTTGGGCACACTGCCAAAAAGTGCTATGCAGACCAGGATGTTTGTGACCATTGCTCCGAAAACCATGATTCCAGGAAATGCAACTCTGTAGAAAAATCACCCTGCTCTATGAATTGCAAGAAAGCAGACATAAAAGATTGTAGCCACAAAGCCAGTGACAAGAAATGCCCTTGTCTAAAGAAGGCACTGGAATGCATCATAGAGCTGATCGATTATGGGGACTAAAAACCACATTATAAAAATAGGGCAAATCAACCTTCAACGGGCAAAGGTTAATACTAATGAATTAAGAAAAATAGCAATGGATCTTGGGCTAGATATTATATTGAAGCAGGAACCATATGTGTACAGCAACAGTCATGAAAGAAAATGGAAAATCCCAGGATTCGGAGTGCAAACGTGCATTACACGAGCAAATGCCAAAGAAAGATTTTTTTGCAAGCATCATGGTCTTTAAAAAAAATTATGATTTCTTGAGTTTTGAGCACTGCACAACAAATCACTTCGCAGCTGCAGAAATTCGGGCTTATAGGAAACCATTGATATTGATTTCCGGATATACAGGCCACCATCCTGTATGCCAGCATCGGAGGACATCCAAGAATACATCACAGAATTAAAGAGCCTGATACATAAATTCAAAAATAAAAGGATACCAGTCGCAATTGACTCTAACGCAAAGAACGAAATATGTTTTAGTAAGGAAACCAATGACCGTGGCAGGGCATTGGAGGACTTAATAGCTTCCGAAGATCTGTATATAATAAACGAACCAGGGCAACCGTACACTTTTAGTTCGACAATAGGCTGCTCAAATATAGACCCAAACATCAGCAACTCGACATTAATACGAGACGTGTACAGATGGGAGGTTCATGCCGAACTATCCATTAGCGATCACAGATTAGTCACATACCAGATTGGCATGACTATAGAAAATGAACGCTTTCATCAAAGAAGATTCAATATCAGTGCAGCAAACTGGAGAAAATTTATGGAGATATTATCAAAGAACACCTGGAACAAATGTGAATTGTTGCCATGGGATCCAAGCAATAACAACATCGATGCACGAGTTAGATCACTTACGGAGGCGCTGCTAGGCTCCGCTCTGGCCTCAATCCCTCTGACCGAAACGGAAAACACGACGATAGGAAACAGTATGGTGGAATGAGAAACTTCATAGGCTTAAGATAAATTGTAGAAACCTACGGAGAACTTAACAGAAAAGCATTAGCCCCGAAGAACGTACCATCAACAAAAGAAGGTACTTTGAGGCAAAGGAGAACTATGAACAACAAGTGCAAAAAAGCAAGGAAAAAAGCTGGGAGTAATTCTCGAGGTCAAATATTGAGGAAAACCCCCGGGGGTTAATATATAAAATCGCAAGGGAAAAATTTAAAATCCTACCAACATACTCAGCTAAGACCAAAGCCAGAGGGGAGCTTCTATTCCTGGACGAAACCATTTCCAACATCAACACGCTAGTACCGGATGAACAGCATAAAATGAAACTGAAGAGCAAAAAGTAATTAGGCGTGAGGCTAACCTCCCTTATCTGTAATGTACGGAGATAGATATCACCGATGAAGAAGTTAAAACCGCGATTAAAGAGATGAAAATGTAAAAGGCCCCAGGCTTTGATGGCATAAACGCTGAATTGATCAAAGCAGCCGAGCCGGCTATCCTCAACCGCAGCCGAGCCGGTTATCCTCAACTATTTAACTAGATTGCTACAGGACTGTTTCAGAAACAAGTACTTCCCTGCGGCATGGAAAAAGGGTGTCCTATGCACCATCTTAAAATCTAAGGAAAAAGACCCCTCCGATGCTGAGGCATACAGACCCATAACACTACTACCCGAAATGGGGAAAATGTTCGAAAGAATCATCAAAATGAAAATTGAAGAAGCAGTTGGCATAAATGATACACGCACTTGTTTAATAACGAACACTCTATGTCATCGCATAGTAAATAAGATAAAAAGTTATTTCGTATGTATCAAAAGCAATAACCATGGATCTCACACTCCCTTCCAAACCCGAATTTCCAATCAGGAACATCAAGTGTACTACACGTTAATTCTCCATAAAACAGTATATCATGGTCGAATTCTGCAATTATTCATGTAAGCCTTCACTTAATTAGAAATTCATTGTTTCGATTCCGAATGCAGCGAACGCCAAATTAAATAACATTTCGACTTGGCGAGAGAGTCAGGCCAGAGTATTGTTTCTGGAGTACGGATAGATGGAGAGGGTCCAAATGGTCCGAATTCCAAACAGCTGAAAGGAAATACGCGTAAGGCTATTTTCAGTTGTTTTGGCCTTGTCAAACTGCAAACGTTAAGGTGTTGAGGGAGACCCTAGTGTTAGATGAACCTTCGCATCCCTGCCACATAAATTAAAACACCGAGAACACCAGTGGTCCTTAAAGGTAATGAGATACGATCTCCAGGTGCCCTGCATCCGACGACTCGTCGCGCACAGGGCCCGATATTCCTTTCGAGGAAGTCCTACAAGAAGTAAGCTGAATTACATAAATTGGACCAAAAAGGATTTGCCATTTTTTTATTAGGGAATATCTAGCAAGTAAGGTTGCATTCATTGGTATTTTAGGACGAATTCTTAAAATCAGAGAAATTCATAACTCACATGATCAATTACATCTCACTCTTCATGGTACATCGGACCCAGAATCCCGCAACGAGTTTGCTTCGCGCCCTTCGATTGGTCGTGATGACGGGACAATATTCTTCTTAAGACGACCTTAAAAAATAGCAAAAATGAGAACAGAATTCACAACTACACCTGTGCCATATTCTTGAAATACTATGACCCGAGGAAAATTAAATTAATATCCATGTCCAAAATAAGAGTCGTTGGAAAGTTTTAATGCAAATGATAACCTGCTTCGAGAGGCGACTCCGTCCCTCTCGAAGTGAGTTATCATTTGCATCTCCCCCCCAAGGGATCGAACGGGTGCTCCAAAGAATTGGAGCACCGGTTCGATCCCTTGGGGGGAGGTGAGAGGTTCTATCGGAATCCAAAAGGAGGCGCTGGGCACGCGGCGTTGAACTTTCACAAATAAGGTGGCTAATAGATTACTTCCCGTAGAGAGATTTGCTTCTGATGGCGATTAAAAGAATACCTATAAATGCATCCATTATACCGAACAATACCGCCCACACACGATGATTGGGGAAGGGGGAAGAGGGATGGGGGGGATAGGGAGGGAGAAGGAGCGCGTGGTAAGTGTGGAGGGGCGTCAAATGGGCTGATCCCGGAATAAGAGAAGGGTCAGAAGGGGCAGTCCTGCCATTACTATCGGGTAACTCTTGACACCTCACCCATTTGTATGGACCCTTTAAATATTAATCCCCTCATTTTTCCAATCTCACGTAATAAACGGCGCTGTTGTTTACGCTTGAAGCAGTTACCTTGTACTTTAAAAAACGTGCATCAAGGTTTGACGAGAGAGTTTTTCAAAACAAGTATTATTTTATCACTCAAATTGCCATTATTCACTGAAGAACAACGTGCAGGAAATTGAAATTAATGAAATAAATGACAAAAAGGAACGAAAATAAAAACCTGCGGAAAAATACACACAGCCTTGTTAGTATGGATATTTAATACTTCCACGAATTGAAGCCTTAAACAGTAGAACACAAGAAACTCAAATATAACTATAGAGTCAAGTAAAGAAAGATTTGGTAGAGCAGACATCGAAAATACATGTACGCATAGAAAATATTTGGGGTGAAAGCAGGCCTAGAATTTAAAAAACGAAGATGAAATTTCAGCATGGCTATAAACCTACGAAAAACCTATAAAAAGAAATAATTAGAAATGGTTCTTTGGTATGGAAATTAAGACGGAAATAAACCCATATGTGTGAGGAAGCCCAATTAATCATGGATTCTTTGTCTTTTATGAACGAGATAAAGTATTGGTTGAATTGTTTTGCGATATGGAGATGGAGAAAGATCAATGAAATACTTTGAAAGGGAAAATGAGGAAATAGAAAATTCGTTTCAGTCAGGGAATGAGAAGGAACCGCTGGGGATATTCTTAATGTTAGAAAAACAATCGGAGGGTGTAAACGAGCGTGATAAGAGAATGTTTGGTCAGAGAAAATAAAGCGGAAACGAAAGTCAATGTATGCTCATTTGGGGGTGAGAAGTTGTGAGGAAAAAATTGATTTTCTGGGTGAACATTTTAATGCCGGGAATATACAGTTTTAATACAGTTGCTCGAAATGTCGTCACGAGTGCAAGGAACTTTGCATATTATCTCCGTTTATGGTTGGTAAGTTTACTGCAAGCCTCTGACATAAATAATTGCGCGTGGAAAAAGAGCGAATGAGGAAACAAGGGTTCTTGGATCCTCCAAATTGATAATTGTGATTTCCTCTCCTCATCCTTTCTCTCCTTCCCTTCCCTTATCACCCTTATTAAGCCAATCATTGATACGCTCACCAGACAGTCAGTGAGTTATCCAGTAATAATTATCTAACCCTTTAAAAATGTCTATACTATAAGAATACGAAGGAAATTCATCATTTTTTCATTCAATGGCAACAAGATATAATGACCAATATACGCAAATTTCTATATTGCCAAAAAATAAATTTGAAACGAAATTGGATCACTCGCGGAATGCGCTTCCTTGCTTCAACGGTGTGCCTGTATTTGTCATAGTTTAAATATATTCTCAATGTCGTCAGCATTAGGGTCACAAGTGCATGCAGAAACTTGTAAATTGTCGTTACGGCAAATGAACAGCATAATAAGCATTACAAGTCGGTTCAAAATATTTACCCGCCGATTTTCAAATTCGGATATATGTTTGGGCTATAAAGAAGTTCCTTTTGGTTCCCCTCGCGCAGCACGGGACCAGGTATATTCATAATTGCGCTATCTTTAAGCTTATGGTGAAGTGATGATTTTGACGAATTTTTTGTATCAACTTCTGAACTGTAGATCGAATTCGAGCAAAAAAATGAGGACATGATATAAATCAGGGTTGGAGTGAAATGAAAGATCAATTTACGGGAGAGTGAAAAATAAATTCCTGTGAAGTAGACATCGTGTATGGGTTCTAATAAAGTAGGCCTCTGAAATGGGATGAATAACAAAATAGATATCTGAAATAAATCAGGTAAGAGGGACAGATTAAAATGGAAGACGCGTTTACATGACTGTGAAATAATTAATTCCTATGTAGTAGACATCATGTATATGTTCTGATGTAGTAATTATGATTTGGTGGGAGGGGGATGAGTGACAGTTAAGGAAATTCGCGTCGTTATGACTAAGGGGGTCCTTTGGCAGCGGTGAGATTGCAGGGAATTGGGAAGTAAGGGTGTAGAAAGAATTCCGGTACCGCAATACCTTACTCCTATAACGAAAGACGCAAGGGTACCCGTGGGTGGTTATACTATCAGGAAAAACCACCGATGTGTACAATAAATGATTACGTCTAGGAAAGTGTTTGCCTCCTTCCATTAAAACACAAAACGGAGTCCAATCAAAACGCAGGTTCAAAGCTGTATTAAATTGACTGATGGGAGAGTGTGTTTCCTTCGCAAATGAGCACTTTGCTGTTTTACAGAGTTAGTATCCTTAAAAGGGAACATGGAGAAGGGTGTGGGTGGAAGACAGCTTAACAAAACATAAAGGAACATGGTTAATGCGTGCTACTGACAGTCCCTCTCGTCCTTGTATTCTCGGGATGAATGGTTGCACCCTTGTAATCTCGGAATGTCCATCCAATTCGAGTCCTTTTGTTTTTCTGATTGCACTTACAGTTATATTCCTTAATCTGAGTCATACGTAGACTTCCTGAACTTGGCACTTCCCCAGGAATATAAATCCCCTATAATCACTCAGGCCACCGAAATGAATGAAAATACACTCAAAAATAACATCCAAACACAGAATTAATGGACTTTCATGGTCTTATTTCCTTCAAGGCCAATGAAACAACAAAAGGTCACGTTATTCCCTAGGTAACTCAGCTTTCTGCTCTACGTAATTGGCGTCAGAGATTTCATCCCTCCACATAAAGCAAGCAAAAAGTAAAACGACGGTAAAACGAGTGAATATTTGAATAGTGTGTCACGAGAACAGACACACAAAAAAACAATCAGAATGAATAAGTACGCAGTCAACACAATGGCGTTCGTTCTTTGCCCGGGGAATATATTTCTGGCTAGCGAAGGAAAATTACGTCCTCAAGGAAATCCTCAGTTTTCCCTAACATCTCGTCAGTAAAATGTCGACATTCAGCCGTTAAATTCTCAAGCTACGTTCCGAGAGGGAAAGAATTTACTCCTGCTTTGTTCTATGTTAAATGTCCGCGTAGTCACTTTCAAGAAATAAGACGGAAAAGTCTGGAGGTTCGAGCTTTCGTTTTCCGAAGGAACGTCTGTCAAGCACGCATTTGTTAAGAAGTACGTTGTCTGTAAAATATTAAGTAACCGAGATGTTTTCAAGAGAAAATAATAATGCTACTTACCAGGAGAAGGGACTGTAGGAATTCCTCCGGTAGAAGTAGAGGATGGGCAAAGATCCGACTTGATATTTCTCAGGTACCTGTCTCTGTGCGAATGTGCGCCTTCGCCGCGCCGTCCCGAGTCAGCATGTGCCAGTGGCCACCTATTTCCCTTAGCGCCATCTAGTGGTAACAAATCGTACTATGGCAGTTTATTGAAATACTAAAGAAAAATAATATTGAATTAAAAATATTAATTAATAATGAGAAAATTGTTTTGAAATGACATTGCCAAAATTTTAAATGAAATATTTTATGCAGATTTAATTTACTTTTTAAAATTTAACTTAACAGTACATTTTCAAATTTTCCAAATGACGTCATTCCACGGTTTCGGCCACCTGCTATTCCTTCGATTGACTAATCCGCTCAGATGGTCACGTGTCGTCGTGCTGGATGGAGGTGAGGGCATACTTGTCTATTATTCGCGCCTTTAAAGTGATTAATGTTGGTTGACTTATGTTATGTGATGCAATCGTGAAAAAGGGTGGAATTCTTTCAGTTAATAGGTTAATATATTATTAATACTGCGAAAGCAATAGACGTGTCCATTCTCTCATAATTATGGAACACGACTGTCGACCGATCCGAGAGATTGCTGATATCTTATCCTTTTGATGTATCCTAGTGAAAAGTGAATTTACATCATAATTTACAATGAAATGGGAAATCATGCCATTACATTGGCATTGTCTTTAATGCCGAGAAGACGGAGCGATTGTGGTACGCGACGATGTACGATGTGTAATTCCAAACAGTCGTGACTAAGATTGCTTATTTAACCCTTTTACGCCATGGAACCAAAATCTCAATCCATTTTCTACTCTAAATTCACTTACACTTAATTTTTGTAGACGTTTAGTTCTCTCCAGTCGTTACACTGGATTCAAGTTTCTTATACCCGAGATTTTTGAATGTCGATACTTTTTTCAACGAAAGTACTCGTCATGCCTCATTGCATTTTGCTTCCATTCTCATTGAAAGGGTAATCTCATATATTAATTAAACTTTAAGGAACTGGAGACCACCGTGTGTGAACGTTTGACCCAAGAAAGCGGTGTTGGTTGAAATCACCTGAGCATACGCGCTCCAACTTAAAAGACAATGTCTCTGCGTGCTAAGAGTCCTCCAGTCCATTTCGCCCCATTTTACTTAGAGTCTTTCTCTTGGTCGGACCGGAGTCGAAAACTCTCTCTTTGTGGGAATTTGCTCAATTAGCGACGATGAATTCCGTGTTTCGAACAACCATACCTTCACTTTAGACGACTGCTGATGGGCAAACATTAAGCATTTTCATCAATGGAAGCTCAAAGACTTGCAAATAATTTAATTAGAAGCCTAACCGGATAGTTTCTTATTAAAAAACCAACCTGGTTTATCGAGCAATGTCGTATGTATATGAGTGGTTGGCCATTATTTTGAAAGCGCTCTATATAACAAAAATGGAAAAATGTTCACGCACATTCTGAAGTGTTTGGATTTTTAGTATCTAACCTGTTTATTAATTTCAGTTCAGTGATGCAATTGGTGTGTGTGCGTGTGTGGACAATGATTTCATGAAAAGGGAAGAATGGCTCACTGTGGTGGGAGAATGTCTGGAAGTGCAGGAATGAAATCAGGATCCCTAGGGAATGGAACTTCGGAGACTCCAGCGAATAGGAATTATCGTAAGTTGAGATTTCTCGATTTCTTAAAATATATTTTGTGAACTTGTTTTCTATGCATACATTGATCAATCAGTCTTAAACTGGTCCACTTCGAATTGACCTCGTCCAGTGAAGGTCATATTTAAGCGTCCCTCTCTTCCTCGTCTCTTAGATACTCGCCCACCACCGCACATTTCTCACCAAAATGTTTCTTCCTCAAAACGATTATTTGAAGAGATTTTCTTCCAATTCCTTTTGCAAAGGAGAATCATTCCTACTGAAAATGTAATCAGTGTCGTAATTACGTGCGACACCGTGTGCAGGGGCAAGTGATATCCTGAAAACGTGGATCTATATATGGATCCATTAAGATAGCTACAGACGCGTGCCTCTTTGGATTAAACATTTGGCGTAAAATGATTACTATTCATCAAGATATACTCACTCCTTCCATTTGCAGTTTAAGTTCTCAGTGGCGTCGGATTTGAGGTTATACGTGTGCCTATATAGCGATGAAACCGGAAGAGTAATATGATGGGAAATTTCGAAAATGTGTGCTCCGACGTCAGGTTTTTCAAGTCGGTCGTTCAAATGTTCAGGCAACTGTTCCTTGCACCTAGCATTAAAATTGCGTGTTGTCTATCCAACGTATGATTTGCGCGTCACGTGCTTCACTTAGCCTGAGAATTTCCGGAATCTTGAACTGAGGCCGTTTCGTTTTTTAGACTACCTGATAATTTATGAATTCCGTTTGGGTTTCAGAATCTGATATTAGCGTCTAATTAAAAAAAAATATTTTTACTAGCTTACCTGGTGAACATTTTAACGCCTAACAATCATTGAACACTTTGGTTAAACCATTAATAAATCAAGGACGGCTGTACCAATTTTAATTATACTTTAATTGTTAAAACAGAAAAGGAAATAATTCAATAAAATTACAGAAAATATTGCAATGGCTTGTCAGAAACGCATTTTCCATATTCGATCTATGCATATATAAATTCGGCTTTTTTCTCTTGAGTCAAACGCCTTCTTCTATAAAACAATTTTTGTTTTCTTATCAGGCGTAAGAACAAATAAAGCGGATGGTTTACCATCGAGTGTACATGCCACATATAATTGACATTGAGAAAAATATTGGTTTTTCAAATTCATACCACAAACACGAAACGATTGGCTTTGTGGTTTGTTAATCGTCATCGCGAATAGCACACGAGTTGGAAATTGAATCCGTTTGAACTCAAAGGGCATATCGGTTGGGATCATGGTAATCCTGGGAAAGAGAACTTCCTCATCTTTGAATTTTCCTTTGAGTATTGTCACGTGAATCATAATGATCATCAGTTTTTTCACCAAACGCGTTCCAATGCATAGTTTTGGTTGGTTTTAATGAAGATGCATCATTGCCACCAAGGCAACCTTCTGCTGTAAATTGTACGGTGGTAAGCCAGGCAAATCCAAGGGGTTGAAAAAGTAAGATGGATAACTAGTTGGTGACTTTGTCTTCATTTGTTTCATAGTCAATAGATTTGAATGAATGCATATTACCAACGATTTGATACTGAATTACAAAGTCTCAGTCATCCATATCTTTGTCCTTGGCCGCCAAAATTGCTCGCTCACTCAACCAATTGTGATTTTTGTGGTTATCAATGATGTTCAATGTAAATGAGCTCATCTTTAGATAAAACAAAATTGCAAATATTGCGAGGAAATTATATGAATCCGTTCGATATGTCTACAGGAATACGGCCATTACCGATAGTCAACAATTGCTTGGATAAATCTTCAACAGATGGATCGTTTAGCAATGTAGCCCTATTGTTTGTTGTCATTTTAAGTTTCTTCACATAGCGCTTCATATTTCATGAGTTGTGGCAAGCGTTAATTGCATCGGCAGCAATCGATCTTGGAATAACTGTTGAAAGGAATTTGTTTCGCGGAAATCGCCGGACAGTAAAATCATTGCGCCGCGAAAGCATTTCAAGTCATTGTGCAGTTCTTTCATCGTCCGGTCAAGTGCTTCCAATGCGCGTCTGTGCGCCATCGTGCATTCGCCCCATATGATGATTTAAGATGCTGTTAAAGTTTTGGCCATTGTGGACTGTTTCGAAATGTTACATGACACTTGTTCGGAATTGTGGAAGTTTCACGGTAACATTAACAGTAAAAAAGCTGTACGGCATCCTTCCAACAATGTGGTCGCTATTCTAGAAGCAGCAACTGCTAACATAATGTCCGATCTCGCACGAACAGTGTTCAATGGCAATGATATGAGGAATGTCTTCCCAATTCCACCAGTGGCTTCCAGTAAGGATCAGCCACCATTTCCATCATCGATTGCCTTCATTGATGTGACATGTTCTTCCTTCTGTTGGTGGTTAATTCATATCCACGTTCCAATTCTTGCTTTAAGGCGTCGTTTATTCCACGATCCGGTGCTGGCATACCCTACCTTGCTAATAAACTTCCGCACATCAGGTAACACATGTCTTCATTCAACAGCAATGCCTGGTCATGCATCTCCTCATTTACCTCTATATCGAGATTTCTTGAACGTACACAAATTCGATGTCAAATGTCTTCTGACGGGTCACGTGGTTTGGAAGGGAAGCATGTCGAAAGGATGATAACAAGTAATGTGTGCATCTGACTTGGACGGTTGCCCATGTTTCCTAAGGGTTCGGAGGAAACGGAGGGTATGGGCGGAGGGGAGGGAGATAGAGAAGGAGGGGAGGGGATGGCAGGAAGAGGGTCCACGTGCCTGACCAGCGAAACGCTGTCTCCACTGTCGACAGTTTCTCTTATTTAACCGTTTCAATTTTCTCATCTTCTTCTTCATATATGTATAGGTGGGTGCCGGTAGTCCAGTGGGTAGAGCGTTGGACTGCTGACCAGAGGGTCTCGGGTTCGATTCCCGGGCAAGGCACTCTTTGCAACTGCAGCTCCACCCGAGCTTAAAGTGATTATTCGGGTATCAGGTTTTCCTGGGAAACCATAACCGGCACAGGGAAAGGAACTGGCCGCCCTTCCCCTGATGTGTTAATTTTCACATAGGGCTTTTCGTATAGGGCTTAGTACAGGGTGATCTCTACCATCACCTACTAAACGGACCTTCGGATTGATTACTGTGTTTATATATATGTGTTGATTGTGGTGTGTATATATATATATATATATATATATATATATATATATATATATATATATATATATATATATATATATATATATATATATATATATATATATATATATATATATATATATGTAATGGGCTGACACAATATAACACAAATAGAAAAGACTAGACACATTTAAAAGAACAATCACCCCCCCTGAGATCCACCAGCCCTTTGGCGCCCCCCGTGACAAATTGCCTCTCAAAAAGTATAATTTATCTTTTATCATGCAAACATTGCACTTCCTTTTACATAGGTGAATGCATAACCCCCTTATCCATCCGAATGAATAATCACCGGTACTCCTGCAATTCTGCCTCACTCTCTTCTCTTCCTATCCCTTCACACGCCAATTCCCACAACCTTTCATTCGACCAGTGTTTTGCTCTTAACATCCTAGAATCCCTACCAGATTCAGCCACTAACATAGAGGTGAGAACTCGTGAATCCGCCTACATACTATTCTTCCGTTCCTTTAACATTCCCACCCTAAACCGCCATATTTAATTTCCCTCCCAGCATTCCCTCCACACCTCCCCTCCGCGCCCATAGCTCTTTCCCCTCTCCTCTGCAATAGCATATTTTTAGTCTCTCTTGAAGAAGGCCTCTGAGAGGGCCGAAAGCTCGAACAATTTACCGTGTTAGTGTTCTTTTAAAGGTGTCTATTCTTTTCTATTTGTGTTGTATTGTGTCAGCCCATTATTGTTCCGCTCATGTCAGTTTTTCCGTACAATCGTAGTCCACGCAGCGTCTGTTCCTCAGTGAGGCAGCTGCAATGGCGTCCGACCGCAAAGCGGCGGCCAATAAGTGATGGTGTCACGTTAAAAACACTATTGGGGAAGGCAACGGGAAACTACCTCAATTTTCATTCCCAAGATTAACATGATGGAATATACAGTGGTTTTGAGCGGCGAAAATTGAAGAACGTAAATACAGAATTAGGCAAAATGAAGTAAAAAGAATTAAACAATAAATTTAGGCGGGCAACAAATAAAGCAAAAGAAGCATGGGGGAAGACGCAGTGCTGGGATATGGAAAGTCTGCAGAGGAAGGGTGAAATCGGTGCGCTGTACAGCAAAGTTAAATCGTTTTCGGGAAGTAAGAAAAGAAGATCTATCCTTATAGTTAGGGATAAGGTGGGTGAGGTAATAGTTGACTCAGGAAAGATACAAACGAGATGGAAGGAGTATATAGAAGAACTGTATAGTAGAGAACTTGGACCAACAAAGTTAGACATTGAAAAAGAATATGACGTAGCGGAAGACAGCTTAGCTCCAGGCATACTCGACGATTAGATAGAAAGGGCATTAAGGGAGATGAAACTAAATAAGGCCGTGGGGGCGGATAACATTCCCGCGGAAATATTGAAATGTTTAGGAATATTTAGCAACTTTAGCAGCGTGGGATATCAAACTTATTGTCCTGTAGTCCTCACATGGTGTAGCCTTTACCTTATTCGGAATAGGAACTAAAACTGATCTCACGAAGTCTGCCAGCCATATTCCTTCTTCATAGATACTACGAATCAGCCCATATAGCCTCTTTCTCCCACATTTTACTATACATTTCAGCATGTCCGCTGGAATGTTATCCACCCCCACGGCCTTATTGAGTTTCATTTCCTTTTACGCCCTTTCTTTTTTGTCCCTAATTTTTGACGCACATGCTCAAGTTCAAAATTCTGACAATTATTTCCTCAACTCATATTAAGAGCATAACTACCAACTTAACATCATGTAATTATGGACATGTCTCACTGAAAATAAATAATTTTGTGTATTCGTAGTGTCAATATTTACGACGCTGGAGACCTTTGTGTCCTTCATAACCTAGTGAGGGCATATGTACAAGGAATGTTCAGAATAAAAATATTTCAACATTTTCCTGTAAGATATTCTCTACAAAAGCTTGAAATCTCTGTCATTTTTAAATGACATCTTTCTCTGTTGTTAATTAATATTGGTCATGACATTAACAAGGAAAAATGAACGCCAAGAGACATTTTCAACCCTCGTCCAAGATGAATTCTATGGTCTCGGGCTCAACTTTGTGGAGGTTCATGTTCGTTTAAATGAAAATACTTTGTAACTTCCACACAATTATTATTCGTACTACCGGTTTCAACGCTTCGGCGTCATCATCAGGTACCGGTACCCCACCTGATGATGACGCCGAAGCGTTGAAACCGGTAGTACGAATAAAAATAGTGTGGAAGTTACAAAGTATTTTCATTCAAACAAGCTCGTCCAAGATATTAAATTAAGCCCTTAAGGAATTGGTTCACGTAATCTGTTTATATTTTGTAAACATTAAGTATATACATATAATTCACGAAACTGCTACGACGGATCCACAAATAAAGTGAAATCTTTCAATTTTTTTGTAATCATTCAAGAGTCATGTAACTTCGGTTTTTGCAGTTTTAACAGTTTTTGCATCGACATTTCTACCGCCTCACGGCCAATGATAAGAGTTTCACGTATATTTATCCCGACATGGAGGGATACGTATATATGCACACCAATAATTAATTTCATATATAAGTATATATATATATATATATATATATATATATATATATATATATATATATATATATATATATATACACATATACTTATATCATAAACAAACGCATTTTTCCAAAGCAACACATGCAAACAGCCCCCATTTTGATTCGCTAGAATGGAATTTGGTATTCCGGGTACCTTTATTACTGAAATATAAATTCCCAAAAATGTTTTCTTTCAATTCTTTGAGGCTTATGTTATTTACAACCCGTTATGTGGGATTGTTATGTTTATCAAGTACACCAGAAACGCAATTATGGCTTAAATCTAACAAAAGTTGAGGATCAAACATCGGATTGCTACTATGAACATATTTTTCACCCACCAGTGCCTTGCTCGCTGAATCACTCCGAAATACTTCAATGCGGTCCTAATTCATTCAATTAACATTTAACGAGAGGGTTATCAATCTCTCTAACAACACTTTCAAGCCCGATGAATGGAGTCTTCTCCCAAAAGGTTTCATGAACAGTTCCAGCGTCCGAGTAACCATTTAGGTCCTTATAAATCTCACAGTAGATTGTGAATTGGCCCTTGGCAACGGAAATTTAGGACCTGAACAGTTCATTTCAAGGGAAATAGCTAAGTACAGGAATTTATAAATTTCCACAAGTGAGATCATGTGGCTCACGAAAAATAATTAAGGTAATATCCCCTTGAAACATCCATTTCAAATATTAAGATCATTTTCACGAAAGCAGATACGGGGAATACGGACGAGGTATTAGAAAGGGAGTCCTATGGAAAAAATTAGAAGACTCCATTATGTGTAATAAAATAATCAGTCTGCCTCGTGATTCCACTGCAGAACACCAGAGAGACATAAAGATATATTTGGCCTCATGTGAAGTGTTGTTGAAGCCGAGTGTTACCATCAAACTTTAAGAAATGAATCCCAAATCGCCCAGATACCATGGTCTCTGAAAATTCACAAAAGTGATTTCCCTATCCGACCAGTGGTATCCAGTGTCTCCGCGCAAGCCAACCTAATTGCTCATGAGTTAAAATACCCACTCAGACAATATGCTCATTTTTTATCTCATGCTCAGGACTTTAGTTTTAGTTTATACTTATTCGTGACATTATTTTTGAAAATAGTCTCCTTCAAAAAATGATTTTCATTCACAATTTTACACTTTTAGACAACCAATGTTGTTTTTTCACGCAGATGGCAGAAAATGTTTAGCACACCACTAAGATTTCGATTCATTATCTAAGATAAGGAGTAGTGGTCAAAGTGTTTGCAAATCTATTAAATCACTCGATATTTGTATTATGATTTACGGCGACGGATGGGGAGACCTGATCGTATCGTCTTGTATTCGATCATTTAGCCATTTAACGTGACTTTCGAAGTGCATTTGCGCACTTCAAAAGCAAGAAGGAGATTAGTGTTAATTTTAAGGTGTGCTTGACCCGGAGTGATCGATTCATCCTTCTCAGTCCGGTGGATTTGTGTTCGGTCGGCAGTCATTCTTCAAATCCTGTGCTGGTTGAGGGAGTTTCCATCTTTGGAACCACTCACACCGTGTGTACTTTTTGTTTTTACTAATTCAATGTCTTTCAGGCAGAAAGACATTTACCAAACAACACCTCGAAAGAGGAGGGAAGAAAGATGATGAAACCTTTTCATCGCGTGAAGAAAAGTGAGTATTCTGGTGTTTTTCTGTCCCTTATTATTATTTGAATACGTGTTCTGCGTTCAACTTTTACGAAAACAGCAGTTTAATGGCATTTAAAATGCATCATCTGACATTTTCTTCATATACATCTAGTAATTTTAATATAGTTTTTGTAGAATATTTAATGCTTGTTTTACTCTGAAGAGTTCTAATATATATTAATTCCGATGAACTTGCTTAGAAATTAGGATGATGATATGCACTAAAATGATTTTAATATATCACTATATATTGCGAAGGCGCGATATATCATATTGTTTAGGCGTAAAGATTCACTTACGCTATCATTTTAGTCCAGCACTCATGGTCACAAATATGGACCATGAGAAATGTAATTCGATTGAGTTTAAGCGTGTGCCCTTGATCCAATGTAATTTGTGTGTGGCCTTGATGGATTGATTTTTGTTCTTTTGTCGTGTTTGGTCGGCGTTCGGCATGCCGTCATTTTCCTAATCGTGTGATATTTGAGAGAGTTTTGATCGTTGCAGCCGTTCTATTCCAGGGCATGTTTTGTGTATAGCAATCGGCTCTCTTACAGCCAATAGGTGATGGATCAACCGAGACGTCGACGGGAGATTGAAGAATCCGAGGGCCCACTGATAGAGAGGGGACCACAGGAAAGATGGACAGTGCGGATGGGTTTGGATTCAGACCCTTGGGATCCAAGCCCGCCGGTCAGCAAGACGTCCACCAGAGAAGACGTCGAATGAAGAAAACTTGGGAACTACTTCCATCAAGCTGCAGTGAGTGAGTATTTTGGCAATGTTTAAGTTTCCTTTATCAACAGTTTTCACACTACAAGCAGGGTTTAATTGCTAGTTACTCGTTATTCAGTTTCAATAATGACTTTTTAAACATTCTATTTTATCAATAAATACTTCAAGAAGAACTTTCAAAAGAATGCGAGACTAGTCATTTTAGCCTCAAAGTGGTCCATGTGATGTATTCATCCTGCCACGAGCAAAGAGATATTATGTGGCAGTATGACTCTGTGGCGACTCTAGGTATGACGTCATTTTAGGGCCGGAGCGCCCCATTTTTAACACTCGTTAGATGTACATTGTGTGCTTGGATGAGAGTATTTAGGAGTGCGTGGGAATGCATTGTAATTAGCTAACGAGGTGATGATTGGGTTTTGGGAGACCTAACCAGTTGCACTAGTATTGGTACCTGTCATTACTAACTTGTGTTAGTGTTTATAGTGTGAGTGTTGCTTGGTGCGAATGAGTCACCATCATCACACTGCACATTTACAAATATCTCACATCTATACTTTTTGTACGTGTTTTGCAATGATTTGAAATTGTTCATGTTCCAAGAATATGCCCTGTATGCTCTTTGAAATTGAATGAATTGTATTTATGTCAGTCGAATTGTGTTTTAAGGCGGCCTGTGAAGGGTTTTGCGGGTTTCCCTTCACCCCGGGCGAATGCAAGGCCAAATGTCACTCCCGATAAAATAATCGAGAAAACATTGGAAAAAATTGTCTTGCTATTATTTTCCTTTCCGTCACATAAAAACTTTACTTGGGATGAATATTACGTAATTTCCAACGACAAAAGAATTTGCTGGGTGAGGTTGAGAATTAAAAAGAAAATGTAAGCTCCTTTATCTATTTTTAAATTGAAGAAATTCGCTTCACCAAAAAGAAATTAATTATGTTGTGACAAATATAAAAGCTTAATCGGCAATGGACCATAAATATGACAAACGCACACGCACGATTCGAGGAAGGGCGCTAAAAAAACTGGCGTTCGTGAAACGTATATTCGGAAGGTGTAGCGATGAAAAAGTGAAGGAATAGTGCTATTTATCTCTAGCAAAACAAATGATTTTAAAGACCTAGCCGAGTTCAAAAAATGCATAAACTTAAATCCCGATACAGGAGTGTATTAATCCCTTTACCAGAAGAGGAATTCTGAAGTTAAATGCACTCAAAATTGTCATCATAACTCAGAAATTGAAAATTAAGATAGACAGCAACTATTTCGACCGTAAGGATAACTTTTTTTGATTTCCTGCATAACTTTATGGATAATCACAACATATTTCCACGAAAGAAGTGACTTAGTAATTGAACACGTGCTTTACTAAAACACGACCTATGTTTCCACATGACTTCCAACGTCAAAATGTATTCCCTTGGCTTAATTTAATTTTCTAATTTAAGTGATTACCCCATTCCTGACAACAGATTAAAACTCCTATCGAAGAATTCCAGTTAAAACTATCTATCTAGCAACACTCGCAGAAACAAATCTTTCACGCCATAAAAGCCACTTGCTATAAAACTTAGAAACAATGTTTTCAAACAGTCATCGTGGCACTTTCGCATTCTAGCAATATCGCCAAGGTCATATATACTCTGTAAGCTCTGTGAGATTCGACCATGGAGTAATTAATTTGTTCGCTCACAGAAGGACTTTCTTTGATAGTTTGTTATCGATGGATGCCGACGGAGAAAGCATTAATGAAATTCCAAAACTGTAAGGAAGCAAACTCGCACAAATGCCCATTCGCTCATTCGCTCCTCAACAGAAAACTCACTCAAAACTATAGCAACCCTGGGAACAACAATCACGTGACGTATATGTAAACGTAAAGAATCCATTCAAAGTGATCTCATTTTAACAAATGAAGAGCTTCATAATTAACAAAGGTTAATACAACACCAAACTATTGTTCAGGGCCCCCTTGAAAACAGTTCTCTCCGGGTCAAACACTTAACGTGACGTTGTTGTCACTTCTTGGAACAGTCTTGTTACGTTTCTTACGGAAGGCTCATAGTCTTCTCCGTCAAATGTCTCTCTCCATCTCTGGATTGGATCTGCTTACCCTGAAGCGGGAATTCAGTTTGCGTAACATAAAAAGGTAACTGAGGCCAGGGCTGTTCAGTTTGGTGGTTGTGGAAATACGGTATTCTGGTTTTCTGTTTACATCTCACGAGTCCCCAGGGACGAATGCCAAGGGGATCGTGATGTTGCAGTGGCTATCGTACTGGATTCCTACCCACAGGGTCAGGGTTTAAATCCCGGCGGTGTTAAATATTTTTCAGTACCAAAAATGAAAGCAAAAATAAACGAAGGATGGAATGGTTTGTTGCGTTGTTAATGGCATGCATGCAGAAGTGAATAAAAAAGAAAAAAAACGAATGAATAGTAATTGGTTTTCATCGGAAATGTAGCCAAAGGACCAATAGTAAAGTAATGAAATCATTAAATATAATCGAAATCATGAAATAGCTAATCTATGATCAAACAAGCTCAGAGAATTAAATTTGTTTGAAATTCACCATTTTAGACTTTGGAAAAAATTAGAAAGTGTTCCTGAAGGCGAGGGTAATAGGTAAAGAGTACATAAAACCCACTCCATTATTGAAAAAGTGGATTGAATAACTAAAATCTCGATTGGAAATTATCCAGCTCTAGCAATGAAAACGGAGATATAAAAACGTGAGCCAATGCCTAAACGAGTACTAAGGTTGTATTTATTATAAACATTTTATAAAAAATGACTACCTCTAATAACAAACATAGAACCGCATAAAAGGGTACTGGTAATGTCATCGAATTAAATTAAAATTTTATAATGACGGAAGAAGCATACACTAGTAAGAAAAATTCTTGGCAAGGAGATAGTTTAAAGATTGTAATGAAAGAAGGAGAGATAAGGGGAAAGGTACAAAATAACTAAAAATTAATGGCTTGGATGCACAGGTGGTTGATAGGAGTGTATTAGAAATGCGACACGACGACTTAATATTAATTTAAGAATAGACAGGAGGAGTCTCATTAGGAAATAGAAATTAGAATGAGGAGTTATATTAAATATAGGTGGACGTGGTAGCCCAGGGGTCAGACGCCGTACTGACCGTAGGTCCCAAGTTCGATTCCCGGGGTACCCTCTCTGGGCACCCTCAGATCCGCCCGAATTTTCTGAATTTCGGGTACCAGAATTTCCTAGTGTGTGTTGCATTGCAAATTCATGTCTATTATCCCTAATTGTGATTGTCAAGTCGAGGAAGTTGATGGTGCCGTTGACGTCTTTTCCCTTGGAGAAGGAGATATTCCGAAGAAGTGTGTTTAGGAAATTAAGGAAGGAGTCTAACTGTCGATTGGTTCCGGGCCATAGGCATAGTATATCGTTACTTAACGAAACCAATAGCCCACATTTTTGTTATGCTGATTGTCAGCATTAAAAAGATGTTCTTCTACAGAATTGAGGAAGACTTCGGCTAGGAAGGGGGACAGTGGGGAACCCATAGCTAACCCATCTGTTTGGCTGTAAAGGGTGTGGTTGAAACTAAATATTTCCGGTTAACTGTCATTTTGATGAGGGGGACCGATTCGTCTGAGATATTTTGGGCAATGGTGGAATCCTTGAGTAGTACTTCCAACCTAAGCAAAGTTTCCGATATGGGTACACAAGTAAATAAATTGCTAATGTCAAAGGAGGCTAGTCTCGCTCTTTCCAGGACATTAATATCTTTCAATTTTCGGGCTAGCTCTATTGAGGTTTTAACTCCATATTTAGGTTTAAAACCTGTGAGATCTCGGAGCATTACGTTTAATTTTCGTGCCAGAAGGTGTGAAGGAGCGGACACAGCTGAGATGACAGGCCGAATAGGTATGGCTTGTTTGTGTAATTTGGGGAGTCCGTACAACCTGGGGGCGGAGGGGTTCATTCGGGTTAAACTACATTTTTCCCTAGCATTTAAAAACTGACACTTGGACAGTGCACGTTTCTCTTCACTTTGGAAACTCGCGGTTGGGTCTTTCGATAACAGAGAATAGGATTGTTGTTGATAAACTCTAGGCACTTTTCCGCATACATTCGTTTATCCAACAAATACGACACTAAATCCCTTGACAGCTTTCTGGATGATGAGATATTCCTTGCCAATTGTCTTCCTCAGAGGTCGGAGGGTGGACGTATGTTGCTGAAGGCTGAAAGACCGGGTCGTTGTTGGAACTGCTTCCTTCAATGAGGACATGATGATTTCAGCAACTTGTTGTTTGGTAACCAGAGATTGGTTCCGAAGGGCAACCTCGCTATCTGCGGCTAGTTTTTTAATGTCGACTTCGGAATCGTTCTTAGAGGTAGCAAACTTCAACCCTTCCTCAACATATTACCCTCCTCCTCAGCGAACACACACATAAAAAAACCACACACACAAAAACACAAACACAAATACACACACTACAAACACCAAACTACACACAAAAAACAGAACACCCCCGAACACACATACACAAACACCACACGCAAAAACAAACTCACACCACACACACACACCACAAACCACACACACACCACACCAATCACAAAAACCCCCCACACCACACACACACACCACACACACACCAATCACAAACAACACACACCAAACACCAAACACCACACACAAACACACGAACCACAAACACATAAACACACACCACACATACACACAACCCACACACACCACACATTAAAACCAAACACACACAAACCACAAACATCACACACACACACCAAACACACATCCACACACAAACACACCACACAAACACACCACACACACACAAACACACCACACACACACACCACACACACACACCACCCACACACACCACCCAAACACCACACACACAAACACACCACACACACACACACCACACACACAAACCACACACACACCACACACACACCACACACACACACACACCACACACACACACACACACACCACACACACACACACACACACACACCAAACACACACACCACACACACACCACACACACAAACCACACACACACACCAAACACACACACACACCAAACACACACACACACCACACACACACCACACACACACACCACACACACCACACACACACACCACACACACCACACACACCACACACACCACACACACCACACAGCACACACACACACCACACACACCACACACACCACACACCACACACACACCACACACACACACCACACACCACACACACACACACCACACACACACACCAAACACACAAACACACACAAACACACACAAACACACACAAACACACCACAAACACCACAAACACACCACAAACACACACCACACACACACACACCACACACACACACACCACACACACACCACACACACACACCACACACACACAAACACACACACACACACACACCGCACACCACACACACCACACACACACACCACACACACACACCACACACACACACCACACACACACACCACACACACACACACACACCGCACACCACACACACCACACACACACACCGCACACAAACACACACACACGCACGCACACCACACACCACACACACACACACACACACACACACCACACACCACACACACACACCACACACACCACACACCACACACACCACACACACACACACCACACACACCACACACACACACACCACACACACCACACACACCACACACACACACCACACACACCACACACACCACACACCACACACACAAACACACACCACACACCACACACACACACACACACCACACACACCACACACCACACACACATCACACACACACACCACACACACACACCACACACACCACACACACACAAACACACACACACACACACACAGCACACACACACACCACACACACACACACACACACAGCACACACACACACCACACACACACACACACACACACACACACACCCACCACACACACACCAAACACACACACACACCACACACCACACACACACACCACACACACCACACACCACACACCACACACACCACACACACACACACCACACACACCACACACCACACACACACACACACACCACACACACCACACACCACACACACAAACACACACCACACACCACACACACAAACACACACACACACACCACACACACACACCACACACACACACACACCACACACACATCCACACACAAACACTCCACACACACACACCACACACAAACACACCACACACCGCACACCACACACACACAAACACACACACACCGCACACCACACACACACAAACACACACACACCGCACACCACACACACACACACCACACACACACCACACACACCATACATAACCAATTATGGTAGTCCAGCAGAAGGAATTGGTTACGGTGCAGGGGAGGGATACCCCAGTACCGGCGCTGTTAGGGATTGAGCAAGCGGGCTCCCAGGCGTCGTCATCCAACGACCGCAGTGTTGCAGGGGTTGGTCACTCGGCCCCTGTAGCATCTAATGCTACAAGTGACACCAAGGTGAACAAATATAGTGGACTATCACTTGAAGGGGCTGAACACCTTGTTCTGCATATGACAAGTGAGGAGGAGGAGAAACAGCAGCTGCAGAATTTGTTGGAATTACATGGCGGCTTGCTGCAGGAATTGGGTGAGTTTATTAGAGGAAAGTCCAATGTCCATAAAGCCATCCACAGTAAGGTGGCGAGTCTGACATCCAGTTGGCATCGGATTGCGGAGCTCGGCGGAACAACGAAAGTTTTCGAACAGAAGCTGATAAGGTCTGCAGCAGGTACACGTTCCACTTCATCGCAGACCAAGAATGTGGAAGACAAGGCTACAAATACGACATCTACCCAGACCCGGCGCGAGAAACGAGGTGCGCGGGAGAGCAATAAAGGTTCTGTGGAGCCAGGGGGATCTGAAAAGGGTCTGCGCGTAATTGCAGCGGGAAGCGGGAGAACTCCGCTGATGCCGCAGTTGGCGGGTCAGGTGGAAGTGAGGGAAAAACAACCAGAGGAGTATCCGCTACTTGTATCACCGGAGGAAAGAGAAGGTGAATGGCAGGTACAGAATAAGAAGAGGAGGCCTCAAAAGAAGGACAAGCTAAATAATCCGCAATGGCCGGCCAAACAGCGCAGAAGGGCCATGCCGAATGCGCTCATTGTTGAGGCGAAAGCCGAAATGAGCTACGCGGAAATCCTGAGTCATATGAAAAAAGACCAAGCGCTGAATGATGTAAGCACCTCAGTGCATAGGATTCGTAGGACAAAGGGCGGTGGTTTGCTCTTTGTTCTTACGAAGGAGAGCACCGAAAAGGCGTCTGAACTGCGTTCTGTCATGGAGAAGGCTCTGGGTGGGAATGCCACCATCAAGTGTAAAACGCAAGAGCTGGATGTGGAAATTAAGGACATGGACGAAGTTACTACAAAGGAAGAAGTTTTGGAGGCCATCCAGCGCGACCTTGGCGAAGACTGTGGCATAACGTTGGCATCGGTTAAATCACTCAGGTTCACGTACGACAGAACCCAGACTGCGGTCGTAAGACTGTCAGCACTGGTGGCCAAGAAGCTCTTGGAGCGTGAGCACATCCGCATTGGATGGACCTCTTGCCGTATAAGAGAGATAGTGAGGCCCCTGAAGTGCTTCAAATGCTGGGGCTTTGGCCATCTGTCTAGAAACTGCAAAAGTGAAGTAGACAGGTCAAGGTGCTGCATCAAATGCGGCAAAGAAGGTCACAAAATCGCGGAGTGCAAGGCGGATGCGCACTGTGCACTATGTGATGGCAAATGTGACATGGAGCTTGCTAGCCATATAGCAGGCAGTCGTCGATGCCCGGTGTATGTGCGGGCACTCCAGGTTGCTGTTAAGCTCAGGAAATGAGGGTACTGCAGCTCAACCTCCAACATTGCAGGGTAGCACAGGATCTGCTTATGCAGACGGTGCGGGAGCTGAAGCCGGACCTGGCCATCCTCTCGGAACCCTACAGGCATCTGGGTAACCAACCTTGGGTGTTCGATGGAACTGGAAAGGCTGTGATCTGGTCCTGCGGGAGGTCTCCATTTCAGGATTCTGGCTGCCAGACGGTCCAAGGTTTTGTGAGAGTAAAGGTCCAGGGTGTACATTTTTACAGCTGCTATGCACCACCCAGTTGGACTCTGGACGAGTTCCAGGATTTCCTTACCATGCTGGTATCAGATGCGAAGGATCGCTTCCCGGTAGCCATTGCCGGCGATTTCAACGCATGGGCGATAGACTGGGGCAGCAGGAAGACGAATGCAAGGGGGCAAGCCCTGCTTGAGGCTTGGTCGGCTCTAGATGTGGTCCTACTCAACACAGGTAGCGAGCCCACCTTCGTCAAGGGAGAGTCCTCATCTATAGTTGACCTCACCTTTGTGAGCAGTAGTCTAGTGAAGGGAGATCGTTTCTCGTGGAAGGTGCAGGACATTTACACCCACAGTGATCATCAGGCCATACTGTGGGAGATAAACGAGGATGCGAAGCGAGGGGCGAAACCACCAAGATCGAACTCAAGGGGCTGGAGAGCCAAGCTGTTTGAAGCTGATCTCTTTTGCGAGGCGTTGAACACTAGTCCTGTGAATTATGGAGACGCGACGGAAAAGGTGGAGGAGGTCATGCGAAGGGTTACTGAAGCTTGTGATGTAACTATGCCGCGGAAGAAATATAATGACAGTCGACCTCCGGTACACTGGTGGAGCGAAGGGATTGCAAGTCTTCGAAGTAAGTGTCACCGGGCCCGCAGACTAGCTCAACGGGCCCGAGGGAAGTCCACGATCACACGTTTGCCACAATGGAGGAAAAGTTCAAGGACGCTAGAAGAGAACTCAAAAAGGCCATCAAGGAAGCCAAAACCGAGAGCTGGAAAGAGCTTATCAGTGAGGTTGACAGCGACCCGTGGGGCAGGCCATATAAGGTTGTCATGAGTCGATTGAAGAGCCAGCCCATGCCATCGCCTACCTGTCCAGTGCTACTCGGGAAAATTGTATCAACTCTGTTCCCAGAACAGAAAGAGGAGAGTTATGATATCGAGGAGAAGGCAGACGGGGAAATTCCAGCCATCACGGAAGAGGAGATGCTCACTGCAACAGCAAGGGTGAAAAACAACAAAGCTCCTGGCATTGACGGAATCCCAAACGTGGCCCTGAAGATAGCCATCAAGGCTGCACCTGCGATGTTCCTCGATATGTATAATGCATGTCTCAAGGAAGGAACATTCCCGGATAAATGGAAATGGCAGAGACTAGTTCTACTGCCTAAAGGAAAAAAGCCTCCGGAAGAACCATCATCGTATCGTCCGCTCTGTATGTTGGACACGGTTGGAAAGGTCTTTGAAAGGATCATTTATAATAGGATCGAGGAAGTCGTGGATCCCTTGCTGGCGGAAACCCAGTATGGGTTTAGAAAATCCCGCTCTACGTTGGATGCCATAAGCGAGGTGGTCAGTACTGCAAGGGACGCAATATCAGGAAAAAGGTATGCAAGAGGCTCCAAGCAGTACTGCTTGATTGCCACACTTGATATCAAAAATGCCTTTAATTCAGCGAGTTGGAAGTGTGTCATGGAGGCTCTAAAGGAGTTTAATGTTCCATGGTGTCTTCGGAGGATGGTGGCGAGTTACCTGAATAACAGGTTTCTAGTGTACAACACAGAAGACGGACCGAAGACGTATAGAGTGACTGGAGGGGTTCCCCAGGGCTCAGTACTGGGGCCTCTCCTGTGGAACATCCTCTACAATTCGGTACTGCTGCTGAGACTACCGCGCGAGGTGCGCCTCGTGGCATTCGCTGATGACTTGGCGGTGGTAATTACCGCTAAACTTGTGGAGCAAGTCACCGCTATATTCGGGGAGGTTTTCTTGGCGATCAGGAAATGGATGTTTTCTGTCGGATTGAAACTGGCAGATCATAAAACTGAAGCGCTTCTCGTTTCAAGCAGAAGGCGGTGCGAAAAAGTGACACTTTACGCCGGCAATACCGAGATCAAATCGCGGCCGTTCATTCGGTATCTGGGGGTGACCCTGGACGCCAGGCTAAATTTCAAGGAGCAGGTGGGGCAAGTCAGTGGCAAAGCTTCTTTAGTGGCTTCCACACTGCAACGGCTTATGCCCAATGTTGGTGGCCCCAAGCAGAAAAGAAGACAACTGCTGGCATCGGTTATAACCTCAGTACTAACCTATGGGATTCCCATATGGGCTGATGCACTGCTGAGGAAGGGGTATCGAAGGAAGGTAGCAGCGCCATACCGGATTAGTGCTTTGCGGGTGGCAAGCGCTTTTCGGACAGTTTCCGAGGACGCCATAAACGTCATTTCGAGTATGTTACCAGTGGAGCTCCTGGCAAAGGAAAGGAAGAACTGGTATCGACAGGAGAACCCGGGTGAGACCAGGAAAGAAATAAGAGAAGAGAGTGTTAATGAATGGCAGAGATTGTGGGACACATCAATGAAGGGAAGATGGACGCACCGGCTTATCCCAAACGTGGCGAAATGGATAAACCGGTCCCACGGGGAGCTCAATTACTACCTCACGCAGGTGCTATCAGGACATGGGTGTTATCGTGCGTATTTGCACAAATACAAGCATGAGGATTCGCCGTACTGTCCAACGTGCCAAGGAGTCGAGGAGAATGCTGAACACGTGATCTTTGAGTGCCCACGGTTCAGTGCATCGCGAGTTGCACTTGTGTTAAAGTTAAACACTCAACTTACGCCAGAGACCTTGGTGGAACATATGATCACGTCGGAAGTCACCTGGAGCGTGATTTGCGACTTCATTACAGCCATCATGAAGGAGCTACGACGAGCAGAGCGCGCCAGGAGCGCAACCATGGAAACGGAAGCATAAAAACTAGAGGAAAAGCTACGGCTAATGGTCTCTCCTGCGAAGTAATAAGCCACCAGCAGTACCGCAGGAGAAAATAAAGACCACAGAGGAAGAGACGAGGGGTTTTAGTCGGTGGGAGTCCGACACGAGGGACAGGAAACATGAGGGTTTCATGTCTATCAGTGCATAAAGCATTTCCCCTGAACTCTTTAAAAAAAAAAAAAAAAAAAAAAAAAAAAAAAACACCATACAAACACACACACACCATACAAACACACACACACCACACACACACACACACCACACACACACACACACCACACACACACCACACACACACCACACACACACCACACAAACTCACACCACACACCACACACACCACACACACTACACACACACCACACACACACACCACACACACACACACCACACACACACACACCACACACCAAACACACACCACACACACAAACACACCACACACACACACACACCACACACACACACACCACACACACACACACCACACATACACACACACCACACACACAAACACACCACACACACCACACACACCACACACACACCACACACACACCACACACACACACCACACACACACACACACACACCAAACACCAAACACACACCACACACACAAACACACCACACACACACACACCACACACACACACCACACACACACACACACCACACACACCACACACACACACCACACACCACACACACACATACCACACACACCACACACCACACACACACATACCACATACACACACACAACACACACCACACACACACACCACACACACAAACACACCCCATACACACACAAACTCTCACCAAATACACACACCACACACACACACACTAAACACACAGAGCACATCAAAAGTGTGTGTTTGTGTGTGTGGTGTGTGTGTGTGGTGTCTGTGTGTGGTGTGTGTGTGGTGTGTGTGTGTGTGTGTTTGGTGTGTATTTGGGTGTGTGGTGTGTGTGGTGTGTGTGTGTGGTGTGTGTGTGTGTGTGTGTGTGTGTGTGTGTGGTGTGTGGTGTGTGTGGTGTGTGGTGTGTGTGGTGTGTGTGGTGTGTGTGGTGTGTGGTGTGTGTGGTGTGTGTGTGTGTGGTGTGTGTGGTGTGTGGTGTGTGTGGTGTGTGGTGTGTGTGGTGTGTGTGTGTGTGTGGTGTGTGGTGTGTGTGTGTGGTGTGCGTGTGTGTGTGTGTTTGTGTGTGTGTGGTGTGTGTGTGTGTTTGTGTGTGTGTGGTGTGTGTGTGTGGTGTGTGTGTGTGGTGTGTGTGTGTGGTGTGTGTGTGTGTGTGGTGTGTGTGTGTGGTGTGTGTGTGTGGTGTGTTTGTGTGTGTTTGTGTGTGTTTGTGTGTGTGGTGTGTGGTGTGTGTGGTGTGTGTGTGTGTGGTGTGTGGTGTGTGTGGTGTGTGTGGTGTGTGTGTGGTGTGTGTGGTGTGTGTGTGTGTGGTGTGTGGTGTGTGTGGTGTGTGTGTGTGTGGTGTGTGTGGTGTGTGGTGTGTGTGTGTGTGGTGTGTGTGGTGTGTGGTGTGTGTGGTGTGTGTGTGTGGTGTGTGGTGTGTGTGTGTGTTTGGTGTGTGTGTGGTGGGTGTGTGTGGTGTGTGGTGTGTGTGTGGTGTGTGGTGTGTGTGTGGTGTGTGTGTGTGTGTGTGTGTGTTTGTGTGTGTGGTGTGCGTGTGTGGTGTGTGTGGTGTGCGGTGTGTGTGTGTGTGTGGTGTGCGGTGTGTGTGTGTGTGTTTGTGTGTGTGTGGTGTGTGTGTGTGGTGTGTGTGTGTGGTGTGTGTGTGTGTGGTGTGTGTGTGTGTGGTGTGTTTGTGGTGTGTGTGGTGTGTTTGTGTGTGTTTGTGTGTTTGGTGTGTGTGTGTGGTGTGTGTGTGTGTGGTGTGTGTGTGTGGTGTGTGGTGTGTGTGGTGTGTGTGGTGTGTGTGTGTGTGGTGTGTGCTGTGTGGTGTGTGTGGTGTGTGTGGTGTGTGCTGTGTGGTGTGTGTGGTGTGTGTGGTGTGTGTGTGTGGTGTGTGTGTGTGTGTGGTGTGTGGTGTGTGTGTGTGTTTGGTGTGTGTGTGTTTGGTGTGTGTGTGTGGTTTGTGTGTGTGGTGTGTGTGTGGTGTGTGTGTTTGGTGTGTGTGTGTGGTGTGTGTGTGTGTGTGTGTGGTGTGTGTGTGTGTGTGGTGTGTGTGTGTGGTGTGTGGTGTGTGTGGTGTGTGTGTGTGTGGTGTGTGTGTGTGTGTGGTGTGTTTGTGTGTGTGGTGTGTTTGTGTGTGTGGTGTTTGGGTGGTGTGTGTGGGTGGTGTGTGTGTGTGGTGTGTGTGTGTGGTGTGTTTGTGTGTGTGTGGTGTGTTTGTGTGTGTGTGGTGTGTTTGTGTGTGTGTGGTGTGTTTGTGTGTGTGTGGTGTGTTTGTGTGGTGTGTTTGTGTGTGGATGTGTGTGTGGTGTGTGTGTGTGATGTTTGTGGTGTGTGTGTGTTTGCTTTTAATGTGTGGTGTGTGTGGGTTGTGTGTATGTGTGGTGTGTTTATGTGTTTGTGGTTCGTGTGTTTGTGTGTGGTGTTTGGTGTTTGGTGTGTGTTGTTTGTGATTGGTGTGGTTTTTGTGTGGTGTGTGTGGTGTTTGTGATTGGTGTGGTGTGTGTGTGGTTTGTGGTGTGTGTGTGTGGTGTGAGTTTGTTTTTGCGTGTGGTGTTTGTGTATGTGTGTTCGGGGGTGTTCTGTTTTTTGTGTGTAGTTTGGTGTTTGTAGTGTGTGTATTTGTGTTTGTGTTTTTGTGTGTTTGGTTTTTTTTTATGTGTGTGTTCGCTGAGGAGGAGGGTAATATGTTGAGGAAGGGTTGAAGTTTGCTACCTCTAAGAACGATTCCGAAGTCGACATTAAAAAACTAGCCGCAGATAGCGAGGTTGCCCTTCGGAACCAATCTCTGGTTACCAAACACCAAGTTGCTGAAATCATCATGTCCTCATTGAAGGAAGCAGTTCCAACAACGACCCGGTCTTTCAGCCTTCAGCAACATACGTCCACCCTCCGACCTCTGAGGAAGACAATTGGCAAGGAATATCTCATCATCCAGAAAGCTGTCAAGGGATTTAGTGTCGTATTTGTTGGATAAACGAATGTATGCGGAAAAGTGCCTAGAGTTTATCAACAACAATCCTATTCTCTGTTATCGAAAGACCCAACCGCGAGTTTCCAAAGTGAAGAGAAACGTGCACTGTCCAAGTGTCAGTTTTTAAATGCTAGGGAAAAATGTAGTTTAACCCGAATGAACCCCTCCGCCCCCAGGTTGTACGGACTCCCCAAATTACACAAACAAGCCATACCTATTCGGCCTGTCATCTCAGCTGTGTCCGCTCCTTCACACCTTCTGGCACGAAAATTAAACGTAATGCTCCGAGATCTCACAGGTTTTAAACCTAAATATGGAGTTAAAACCTCAATAGAGCTAGCCCGAAAATTGAAAGATATTAATGTCCTGGAAAGAGCGAGACTAGCCTCCTTTGACATTAGCAATTTATTTACTTGTGTACCCATATCGGAAACTTTGCTTAGGTTGGAAGTACTACTCAAGGATTCCACCATTGCCCAAAATATCTCAGACGAATCGGTCCCCCTCATCAAAATGACAGTTAACCGGAAATATTTAGTTTCAACCACACCCTTTACAGCCAAACAGATGGGTTAGCTATGGGTTCCCCACTGTCCCCCTTCCTAGCCGAAGTCTTCCTCAATTCTGTAGAAGAACATCTTTTTAATGCTGACAATCAGCATAACAAAAATGTGGGCTATTGGTTTCGTTAAGTAACGATATACTATGCCTATGGCCCGGAACCAATCGACAGTTAGACTCCTTCCTTAATTTCCTAAACACACTTCTTCGGAATATCTCCTTCTCCAAGGGAAAAGACGTCAACGGCACCATCAACTTCCTCGACTTGACAATCACAATTAGGGATAATAGACATGAATTTGCAATGCAACACACACTAGGAAATTCTGGTACCCGAAATTCAGAAAATTCGGGCGGATCTGAGGGTGCCCAGAGAGGGTACCCCGGGAATCGAACTTGGGACCTACGGTCAGTACGGCGTCTGACCCCTGGGCTACCACGTCCACCTATATTTAATATAACTCCTCATTCTAATTTCTATTTCCTAATGAGACTCCTCCTGTCTATTCTTAAATTAATATTAAGTCGTCGTGTCGCATTTCTAATACACTCCTATCAACCACCTGTGCATCCAAGCCATTAATTTTTAGTTATTTTGTACCTTTCCCCTTATCTCTCCTTCTTTCATTACAATCTTTAAACTATCTCCTTGCCAAGAATTTTTCTTACTAGTGTATGCTTCTTCCGTCATTATAAAATTTTAATTTAATTCGATGACATTACCAGTACCCTTTTATGCGGTTCTATGTTTGTTATTAGAGGTAGTCATTTTTTATAAAATGTTTATAATAAATACAACCTTAGTACTCGTTTAGGCATTGGCTCACGTTTTTATATCTCCGTTTTCATTGCTAGAGCTGGATAATTTCCAATCGAGATTTTAGTTATTCAATCCACTTTTTCAATAATGGAGTGGGTTTTATGTACTCTTTACCTATTACCCTCGCCTTCAGGAACACTTTCTAATTTTTTCCAAAGTCTAAAATGGTGAATTTCAAACAAATTTAATTCTCTGAGCTTGTTTGATCATAGATTAGCTATTTCATGATTTCGATTATATTTAATGATTTCATTACTTTACTATTGGTCCTTTGGCTACATTTCCGATGAAAACCAATTACTATTCATTCGTTTTTTTTCTTTTTTATTCACTTCTGCATGCATGCCATTAACAACGCAACAAACCATTCCATCCTTCGTTTATTTTTGCTTTCATTTTTGGTACTGAAAAATATTTAACACCGCCGGGATTTAAACCCTGACCCTGTGGGTAGGAATCCAGTACGATAGCCACTGCAACATCACGATCCCCTTGGCATTCGTCCCTGGGGACTCGTGAGATGTAAACAGAAAACCAGAATACCGTATTTCCACAACCACCAAACTGAACAGCCCTGGCCTCAGTTACCTTTTTATGTTACGCAAACTGAATTCCCGCTTCAGGGTAAGCAGATCCAATCCAGAGATGGAGAGAGACATTTGACGGAGAAGACTATGAGCCTTCCGTAAGAAACGTAACAAGACTGTTCCAAGAAGTGACAACAACGTCACGTTAAGTGTTTGACCCGGAGAGAACTGTTTTCAAGGGGGCCCTGAACAATAGTTTGGTGTTGTATTAACCTTTGTTAATTATGAAGCTCTTCATTTGTTAAAATGAGATCACTTTGAATGGATTCTTTACGTTTACATATACGTCACGTGATTGTTGTTCCCAGGGTTGCTATAGTTTTGAGTGAGTTTTCTGTTGAGGAGCGAATGAGCGAATGGGCATTTGTGCGAGTTTGCTTCCTTACAGTTTTGGAATTTCATTAATGCTTTCTCCGTCGGCATCCATCGATAACAAACTATCAAAGAAAGTCCTTCTGTGAGCGAACAAATTAATTACTCCATGGTCGAATCTCACAGAGCTTACAGAGTATATATGACCTTGGCGATATTGCTAGAATGCGAAAGTGCCACGATGACTGTTTGAAAACATTGTTTCTAAGTTTTATAGCAAGTGGCTTTTATGGCGTGAAAGATTTGTTTCTGCGAGTGTTGCTAGATAGATAGTTTTAACTGGAATTCTTCGATAGGAGTTTTAATCTGTTGTCAGGAATGGGGTAATCACTTAAATTAGAAAATTAAATTAAGCCAAGGGAATACATTTTGACGTTGGAAGTCATGTGGAAACATAGGTCGTGTTTTAGTAAAGCACGTGTTCAATTACTAAGTCACTTCTTTCGTGGAAATATGTTGTGATTATCCATAAAGTTATGCAGGAAATCAAAAAAAGTTATCCTTACGGTCGAAATAGTTGCTGTCTATCTTAATTTTCAATTTCTGAGTTATGATGACAATTTTGAGTGCATTTAACTTCAGAATTCCTCTTCTGGTAAAGGGATTAATACACTCCTGTATCGGGATTTAAGTTTATGCATTTTTTGAACTCGGCTAGGTCTTTAAAATCATTTGTTTTGCTAGAGATAAATAGCACTATTCCTTCACTTTTTCATCGCTACACCTTCCGAATATACGTTTCACGAACGCCAGTTTTTTTAGCGCCCTTCCTCGAATCGTGCGTGTGCGTTTGTCATATTTATGGTCCATTGCCGATTAAGCTTTTATATTTGTCACAACATAATTAATTTCTTTTTGGTGAAGCGAATTTCTTCAATTTAAAAATAGATAAAGGAGCTTACATTTTCTTTTTAATTCTCAACCTCACCCAGCAAATTCTTTTGTCGTTGGAAATTACGTAATATTCATCCCAAGTAAAGTTTTTATGTGACGGAAAGGAAAATAATAGCAAGACAATTTTTTCCAATGTTTTCTCGATTATTTTATCGGGAGTGACATTTGGCCTTGCATTCGCCCGGGGTGAAGGGAAACCCGCAAAACCCTTCACAGGCCGCCTTAAAACACAATTCGACTGACATAAATACAATTCATTCAATTTCAAAGAGCATACAGGGCATATTCTTGGAACATGAACAATTTCAAATCATTGCAAAACACGTACAAAAAGTATAGATGTGAGATATTTGTAAATGTGCAGTGTGATGATGGTGACTCATTCGCACCAAGCAACACTCACACTATAAACACTAACACAAGTTAGTAATGACAGGTACCAATACTAGTGCAACTGGTTAGGTCTCCCAAAACCCAATCATCACCTCGTTAGCTAATTACAATGCATTCCCACGCACTCCTAAATACTCTCATCCAAGCACACAATGTACATCTAACGAGTGTTAAAAATGGGGCGCTCCGGCCCTAAAATGACGTCATACCTAGAGTCGCCACAGAGTCATACTGCCACATAATATCTCTTTGCTCGTGGCAGGATGAATACATCACATGGACCACTTTGAGGCTAAAATGACTAGTCTCGCATTCTTTTGAAAGTTCTTCTTGAAGTATTTATTGATAAAATAGAATGTTTAAAAAGTCATTATTGAAACTGAATAACGAGTAACTAGCAATTAAACCCTGCTTGTAGTGTGAAAACTGTTGATAAAGGAAACTTAAACATTGCCAAAATACTCACTCACTGCAGCTTGATGGAAGTAGTTCCCAAGTTTTCTTCATTCGACGTCTTCTCTGGTGGACGTCTTGCTGACCGGCGGGCTTGGATCCCAAGGGTCTGAATCCAAACCCATCCGCACTGTCCATCTTTCCTGTGGTCCCCTCTCTATCAGTGGGCCCTCGGATTCTTCAATCTCCCGTCGACGTCTCGGTTGATCCATCACCTATTGGCTGTAAGAGAGCCGATTGCTATACACAAAACATGCCCTGGAATAGAACGGCTGCAACGATCAAAACTCTCTCAAATATCACACGATTAGGAAAATGACGGCATGCCGAACGCCGACCAAACACGACAAAAGAACAAAAATCAATCCATCAAGGCCACACACAAATTACATTGGATCAAGGGCACACGCTTAAACTCAATCGAATTACATTTCTCATGGTCCATATTTGTGACCATGAGTGCTGGACTAAAATGATAGCGTAAGTGAATCTTTACGCCTAAACAATATGATATATCGCGCCTTCGCAATATATAGTGATATATTAAAATCATTTTAGTGCATATCATCATCCTAATTTCTAAGCAAGTTCATCGGAATTAATATATATTAGAACTCTTCAGAGTAAAACAAGCATTAAATATTCTACAAAAACTATATTAAAATTACTAGATGTATATGAAGAAAATGTCAGATGATGCATTTTAAATGCCATTAAACTGCTGTTTTCGTAAAAGTTGAACGCAGAACACGTATTCAAATAATAATAAGGGACAGAAAAACACCAGAATACTCACTTTTCTTCACGCGATGAAAAGGTTTCATCATCTTTCTTCCCTCCTCTTTCGAGGTGTTGTTTGGTAAATGTCTTTCTGCCTGAAAGACATTGAATTAGTAAAAACAAAAAGTACACACGGTGTGAGTGGTTCCAAAGATGGAAACTCCCTCAACCAGCACAGGATTTGAAGAATGACTGCCGACCGAACACAAATCCACCGGACTGAGAAGGATGAATCGATCACTCCGGGTCAAGCACACCTTAAAATTAACACTAATCTCCTTCTTGCTTTTGAAGTGCGCAAATGCACTTCGAAAGTCACGTTAAATGGCTAAATGATCGAATACAAGACGATACGATCAGGTCTCCCCATCCGTCGCCGTAAATCATAATACAAATATCGAGTGATTTAATAGATTTGCAAACACTTTGACCACTACTCCTTATCTTAGATAATGAATCGAAATCTTAGTGGTGTGCTAAACATTTTCTGCCATCTGCGTGAAAAAACAACATTGGTTGTCTAAAAGTGTAAAATTGTGAATGAAAATCATTTTTTGAAGGAGACTATTTTCAAAAATAATGTCACGAATAAGTATAAACTAAAACTAAAGTCCTGAGCATGAGATAAAAAATGAGCATATTGTCTGAGTGGGTATTTTAACTCATGAGCAATTAGGTTGGCTTGCGCGGAGACACTGGATACCACTGGTCGGATAGGGAAATCACTTTTGTGAATTTTCAGAGACCATGGTATCTGGGCGATTTGGGATTCATTTCTTAAAGTTTGATGGTAACACTCGGCTTCAACAACACTTCACATGAGGCCAAATATATCTTTATGTCTCTCTGGTGTTCTGCAGTGGAATCACGAGGCAGACTGATTATTTTATTACACATAATGGAGTCTTCTAATTTTTTCCATAGGACTCCCTTTCTAATACCTCGTCCGTATTCCCCGTATCTGCTTTCGTGAAAATGATCTTAATATTTGAAATGGATGTTTCAAGGGGATATTACCTTAATTATTTTTCGTGAGCCACATGATCTCACTTGTGGAAATTTATAAATTCCTGTACTTAGCTATTTCCCTTGAAATGAACTGTTCAGGTCCTAAATTTCCGTTGCCAAGGGCCAATTCACAATCTACTGTGAGATTTATAAGGACCTAAATGGTTACTCGGACGCTGGAACTGTTCATGAAACCTTTTGGGAGAAGACTCCATTCATCGGGCTTGAAAGTGTTGTTAGAGAGATTGATAACCCTCTCGTTAAATGTTAATTGAATGAATTAGGACCGCATTGAAGTATTTCGGAGTGATTCAGCGAGCAAGGCACTGGTGGGTGAAAAATATGTTCATAGTAGCAATCCGATGTTTGATCCTCAACTTTTGTTAGATTTAAGCCATAATTGCGTTTCTGGTGTACTTGATAAACATAACAATCCCACATAACGGGTTGTAAATAACATAAGCCTCAAAGAATTGAAAGAAAACATTTTTGGGAATTTATATTTCAGTAATAAAGGTACCCGGAATACCAAATTCCATTCTAGCGAATCAAAATGGGGGCTGTTTGCATGTGTTGCTTTGGAAAAATGCGTTTGTTTATGATATAAGTATATGTGTGTATATATATATATATATATATATATATATATATATATATATATATATATATACTTATATATGAAATTAGTTATTGGTGTGCATATATACGTATCCCTCCATGTCGGGATAAATATACGTGAAACTCTTATCATTGGCCGTGAGGCGGTAGAAATGTCGATGCAAAAACTGTTAAAACTGCAAAAACCGAAGTTACATGACTCTTGAATGATTACAAAAAAATTGAAAGATTTCACTTTATTTGTGGATCCGTCGTAGCAGTTTCGTGAATTATATGTATATACTTAATGTTTACAAAATATAAACAGATTACGTGAACCAATTCCTTAAGGGCTTAATTTAATATCTTGGACGAGCTTGTTTGAATGAAAATACTTTGTAACTTCCACACTATTTTTATTCGTACTACCGGTTTCAACGCTTCGGCGTCATCATCAGGTGGGGTACCGGTACCTGATGATGACGCCGAAGCGTTGAAACCGGTAGTACGAATAATAATTGTGTGGAAGTTACAAAGTATTTTCATTTAAACGAACATGAACCTCCACAAAGTTGAGCCCGAGACCATAGAATTCATCTTGGACGAGGGTTGAAAATGTCTCTTGGCGTTCATTTTTCCTTGTTAATGTCATGACCAATATTAATTAACAACAGAGAAAGATGTCATTTAAAAATGACAGAGATTTCAAGCTTTTGTAGAGAATATCTTACAGGAAAATGTTGAAATATTTTTATTCTGAACATTCCTTGTACATATGCCCTCACTAGGTTATGAAGGACACAAAGGTCTCCAGCGTCGTAAATATTGACACTACGAATACACAAAATTGTTTATTTTCAGTGAGACATGTCCATAATTACATGATGTTAAGTTGGTAGTTATGCTCTTAATATGAGTTGAGGAAATAATTGTCAGAATTTTGAACTTGAGCATGTGCGTCAAAAATTAGGGACAAAAAAGAAAGGGCATAAAAGGAAATGAAACTCAATAAGGCCGTGGGGGTGGATAACATTCCAGCGGACATGCTGAAATGTATAGTAAAATGTGGGAGAAAGAGGCTATATGGGCTGATTCGTAGTATCTATGAAGAAGGAATATGGCTGGCAGACTTCGTGAGATCAGTTTTAGTTCCTATTCCGAATAAGGTAAAGGCTACACCATGTGAGGACTACAGGACAATAAGTTTGATATCCCACGCTGCTAAAGTTGCTAAATATTCCTAAACATTTCAATATTTCCGCGGGAATGTTATCCGCCCCCACGGCCTTATTTAGTTTCATCTCCCTTAATGCCCTTTCTATCTAATCGTCGAGTATGCCTGGAGCTAAGCTGTCTTCCGCTACGTCATATTCTTTTTCAATGTCTAACTTTGTTGGTCCAAGTTCTCTACTATACAGTTCTTCTATATACTCCTTCCATCTCGTTTGTATCTTTCCTGAGTCAACTATTACCTCACCCACCTTATCCCTAACTATAAGGATAGATCTTCTTTTCTTACTTCCCGAAAACGATTTAACTTTGCTGTACAGCGCACCGATTTCACCCTTCCTCTGCAGACTTTCCATATCCCAGCACTGCGTCTTCCCCCATGCTTCTTTTGCTTTATTTGTTGCCCGCCTAAATTTATTGTTTAATTCTTTTTACTTCATTTTGCCTAATTCTGTATTTACGTTCTTCAATTTTCGCCGCTCAAAACCACTGTATATTCCATCATGTTAATCTTGGGAATGAAAATTGAGGTAGTTTCCCGTTGCCTTCCCCAATAGTGTTTTTAACGTGACACCATCACTTATTGGCCGCCGCTTTGCGGTCGGACGCCATTGCAGCTGCCTCACTGAGGAACAGACGCTGCGTGGACTACGATTGTACGGAAAAACTGACATGAGCGGAACAATAATGGGCTGACACAATACAACACAAATAGAAAAGAATAGACACCTTTAAAAGAACACGCACACGGTAAATTGTTCGAGCTTTCGGCCCTCTCAGAGGCCTTCTTCAAGAGAGACTAAAAATATGCTATTGCAGAGGAGAGGGGAAAGAGCTATGGGCGCGGAGGGGAGGTGTGGAGGGAATGCTGGGAGGGAAATTAAATATGGCGGTTTAGGGTGGGAATGTTAAAGGAACGGAAGGATAGTATGTAGGCGGATTCACGAGTCCTCACCTCTATGTTAGTGGCTGAATCTGGTAGGGATTCTAGGATGTTAAGAGCAAAACACTGGTCGAATGAAAGGTTGTGGGAATTGGCGTGTGAAGGGATAGGAAGAGAAGAGAGTGAGGAAGAATTGCAGGAGTACCGGTGATTATTCATTCGGATGGATAAGGGGGTTATGCATTCACCTATGTAAAAGGAAGTGCAATGTTTGCATGATAAAAGATAAATTATATTTTTTGAGAGGCAATTTGTCACGGGGGGCGCCAAAGGGCTGGTGGATCTCAGGGGGGGTGATTGTTCTTTTAAATGTGTCTAGTCTTTTCTATTTGTGTTATATTGTGTCAGCCCATTACATATATATATATATATATATATATGTATATGTATATGTATATGTATATGTATATGTATATGTATATGTATATGTATATGTATATGTATATGTATATGTATATGTATATGTATATGTATATGTATATGTATATGTATATGTATATGTATATGTATATGTATATGTATATGTATATGTATATGTATATGTATATGTATATGTATATGTATATGTATATGTATATGTATATATATATATATATATATATATATATATATATATACACACACACACCACAATCAACACATATATATAAACACAGTAATCAACCCGAAGGTCCGTTTAGTAGGTGATGGTAGAGATCACCCAGTACTAAGCCCTATACGAAAAGCCCTATGTGAAAATTAACACATCAGGGGAAGGGCGGCCAGTTCCTTTCCCTGTGCCGGTTATGGTTTCCCAGGAAAACCTGATACCCGAATAATCACTTTAAGCTCGGGTGGAGCTGCAGTTGCAAAGAGTGCCTTGCCCGGGAATCGAACCCGAGACCCTCTGGTCAGCAGTCCAACGCTCTACCCACTGGACTACCGGCACCCACCTATACATATATGAAGAAGAAGATGAGAAAATTGAAACGGTTAAATAAGAGAAACTGTCGACAGTGGAGACCGCGTTTCGCAGGTCAGGCACGTGGACCCTCTTCCTGCCATCCCCTCCCCTCCTTCTCCTCTCCCTCCCCTCCGCCCATACCCTCCGTTTCCTTCGAACACTTAGGAAACATGGGCAACCGTCCAAGTCAGATGCACACATTACTTGTTATCATCCTTTCGACATTCTTCCCTTCCAAACCACGTGACCCGTCAGAAGACATTTGACATCGAATTTGTGTACGTTCAAGAAATCTCGATATAGAGGTAAATGAGGAGATGCATGACCAGGCATTGCTGTTGAATGAAGACATGTGTTACCTGATGTGCGGAAGTTTATTAGCAAGGTAGGGTATGCCAGCACCGGATCGTGGAATAAACGACGCCTTAAAGCAAGAATTGGAACGTGGATATGAATTAACCACCAACAGAAGGAAGAACATGTCACATCAATGAAGGCAATCGATGATGGAAATGGTGGCTGATCCTTACTGGAAGCCACTGGTGGAATTGGGAAGACATTCCTCATATCATTGCCATTGAACACTGTTCGTGCGAGATCGGACATTATGTTAGCAGTTGCTGCTTCTAGAATAGCGACCACATTGTTGGAAGGATGCCGTACAGCTTTTTTACTGTTAATGTTACCGTGAAACTTCCACAATTCCGAACAAGTGTCATGTAACATTTCGAAACAGTCCACAATGGCCAAAACTTTAACAGCATCTTAAATCATCATATGGGGCGAATGCACGATGGCGCACAGACGCGCATTGGAAGCACTTGACCGGACGATGAAAGAACTGCACAATGACTTGAAATGCTTTCGCGGCGCAATGATTTTACTGTCCGGCGATTTCCGCGAAACAAATTCCTTTCAACAGTTATTCCAAGATCGATTGCTGCCGATGCAATTAACGCTTGCCACAACTCATGAAATATGAAGCGCTATGTGAAGAAACTTAAAATGACAACAAACAATAGGGCTACATTGCTAAACGATCCATCTGTTGAAGATTTATCCAAGCAATTGTTGACTATCGGTAATGGCCGTATTCCTGTAGACATATCGAACGGATTCATATAATTTCCTCGCAATATTTGCAATTTTGTTTTATCTAAAGATGAGCTCATTTACATTGAACATCATTGATAACCACAAAAATCACAATTGGTTGAGTGAGCGAGCAATTTTGGCGGCCAAGGACAAAGATATGGATGACTGAGACTTTGTAATTCAGTATCAAATCGTTGGTAATATGCATTCATTCAAATCTATTGACTATGAAACAAATGAAGACAAAGTCACCAACTAGTTATCCATCTTACTTTTTCAACCCCTTGGATTTGCCTGGCTTACCACCGTACAATTTACAGCAGAAGGTTGCCTTGGTGGCAATGATGCATCTTCATTAAAACCAACCAAAACTATGCATTGGAACGCGTTTGGTGAAAAAACTGATGATCATTATGATTCACGTGACAATACTCAAAGGAAAATTCAAAGATGAGGAAGTTCTCTTTCCCAGGATTACCATGATCCCAACCGATATGCCCTTTGAGTTCAAACGGATTCAATTTCCAACTCGTGTGCTATTCGCGATGACGATTAACAAACCACAAAGCCAATCGTTTCGTGTTTGTGGTATGAATTTGAAAAACCAATATTTTTCTCAATGTCAATTATATGTGGCATGTACACTCGATGGTAAACCATCCGCTTTATTTGTTCTTACGCCTGATAAGAAAACAAAAATTGTTTTATAGAAGAAGGCGTTTGACTCAAGAGAAAAAAGCCGAATTTATATATGCATAGATCGAATATGGAAAATGCGTTTCTGACAAGCCATTGCAATATTTTCTGTAATTTTATTGAATTATTTCCTTTTCTGTTTTAACAATTAAAGTATAATTAAAATTGGTACAGCCGTCCTTGATTTATTAATGGTTTAACCAAAGTGTTCAATGATTGTTAGGCGTTAAAATGTTCACCAGGTAAGCTAGTAAAAATATTTTTTTTTAATTAGACGCTAATATCAGATTCTGAAACCCAAACGGAATTCATAAATTATCAGGTAGTCTAAAAAACGAAACGGCCTCAGTTCAAGATTCCGGAAATTCTCAGGCTAAGTGAAGCACGTGACGCGCAAATCATACGTTGGATAGACAACACGCAATTTTAATGCTAGGTGCAAGGAACAGTTGCCTGAACATTTGAACGACCGACTTGAAAAACCTGACGTCGGAGCACACATTTTCGAAATTTCCCATCATATTACTCTTCCGGTTTCATCGCTATATAGGCACACGTATAACCTCAAAGCCGACGCCACTGAGAACTTAAACTGCAAATGGAAGGAGTGAGTATATCTTGATGAATAGTAATCATTTTACGCCAAATGTTTAATCCAAAGAGGCACGCGTCTGTAGCTATCTTAATGGATCCATATATAGATCCACGTTTTCAGGATATCACTTGCCCCTGCACACGGTGTCGCACGTAATTACGACACTGATTACATTTTCAGTAAGAATGATTCTCCTTTGCAAAAGGAATTGGAAGAAAATCTCTTCAAATAATCGTTTTGAGGAAGAAACATTTTGGTGAGAAATGTGCGGTGGTGGGCGAGTATCTAAGAGACGAGGAAGAGAGGGACGCTTAAATATGACCTTCACTGGACGAGGTCAATTCGAAGTGGACCAGTTTAAGACTGATTGATCAATGTATGCATAGAAAACAAGTTCACAAAATATATTTTAAGAAATCGAGAAATCTCAACTTACGATAATTCCTATTCGCTGGAGTCTCCGAAGTTCCATTCCCTAGGGATCCTGATTTCATTCCTGCACTTCCAGACATTCTCCCACCACAGTGAGCCATTCTTCCCTTTTCATGAAATCATTGTCCACACACGCACACACACCAATTGCATCACTGAACTGAAATTAATAAACAGGTTAGATACTAAAAATCCAAACACTTCAGAATGTGCGTGAACATTTTTCCATTTTTGTTATATAGAGCGCTTTCAAAATAATGGCCAACCACTCATATACATACGACATTGCTCGATAAACCAGGTTGGTTTTTTAATAAGAAACTATCCGGTTAGGCTTCTAATTAAATTATTTGCAAGTCATTGAGCTTCCATTGATGAAAATGCTTAATGTTTGCCCATCAGCAGTCGTCTAAAGTGAAGGTATGGTTGTTCGAAACACGGAATTCATCGTCGCTAATTGAGCAAATTCCCACAAAGAGAGAGTTTTCGACTCCGGTCCGACCAAGAGAAAGACTCTAAGTAAAATGGGGCGAAATGGACTGGAGGACTCTTAGCACGCAGAGACATTGTCTTTTAAGTTGGAGCGCGTATGCTCAGGTGATTTCAACCAACACCGCTTTCTTGGGTCAAACGTTCACACACGGTGGTCTCCAGTTCCTTAAAGTTTAATTAATATATGAGATTACCCTTTCAATGAGAATGGAAGCAAAATGCAATGAGGCATGACGAGTACTTTCGTTGAAAAAAGTAGCGACATTCAAAAATCTCGGGTATAAGAAACTTGAATCCAGTGTAACGACTGGAGAGAACTAAACGTCTACAAAAATTAAGTGTAAGTGAATTTAGAGTAGAAAATGGATTGAGATTTTGGTTCCATGGCGTAGAAGGGTTAAATAAGCAATCTTAGTCACGACTGTTTGGAATTACACATCGTACATCGTCGCGTACCACAATCGCTCCGTCTTCTCGGCATTAAAGACAATGCCAATGTAATGGCACGATTTCCCATTTCATTGTAAATTATGATGTAAATTCACTTTTCACTAGGATACATCAAAAGGATAAGATATCAGCAATCTCTCGGATCGGTCGACAGTCGTGTTCCATAATTATGAGAGAATGGACACGTCTATTGCTTTCGCAGTATTAATAATATATTAACCTATTAACTGAAAGAATTCCACCCTTTTTCACGATTGCATCACATAACATAAGTCAACCAACATTAATCACTTTAAAGGCGCGAATAATAGACAAGTATGCCCTCACCTCCATCCAGCACGACGACACGTGACCATCTGAGCGGATTAGTCAATCGAAGGAATAGCAGGTGGCCGAAACCGTGGAATGACGTCATTTGGAAAATTTGAAAATGTACTGTTAAGTTAAATTTTAAAAAGTAAATTAAATCTGCATAAAATATTTCATTTAAAATTTTGGCAATGTCATTTCAAAACAATTTTCTCATTATTAATTAATATTTTTAATTCAATATTATTTTTCTTTAGTATTTCAATAAACTGCCATAGTACGATTTGTTACCACTAGATGGCGCTAAGGGAAATAGGTGGCCACTGGCACATGCTGACTCGGGACGGCGCGGCGAAGGCGCACATTCGCACAGAGACAGGTACCTGAGAAATATCAAGTCGGATCTTTGCCCATCCTCTACTTCTACCGGAGGAATTCCTACAGTCCCTTCTCCTGGTAAGTAGCATTATTATTTTCTCTTGAAAACATCTCGGTTACTTAATATTTTACAGACAACGTACTTCTTAACAAATGCGTGCTTGACAGACGTTCCTTCGGAAAACGAAAGCTCGAACCTCCAGACTTTTCCGTCTTATTTCTTGAAAGTGACTACGCGGACATTTAACATAGAACAAAGCAGGAGTAAATTCTTTCCCTCTCGGAACGTAGCTTGAGAATTTAACGGCTGAATGTCGACATTTTACTGACGAGATGTTAGGGAAAACTGAGGATTTCCTTGAGGACGTAATTTTCCTTCGCTAGCCAGAAATATATTCCCCGGGCAAAGAACGAACGCCATTGTGTTGACTGCGTACTTATTCATTCTGATTGTTTTTTTGTGTGTCTGTTCTCGTGACACACTATTCAAATATTCACTCGTTTTACCGTCGTTTTACTTTTTGCTTGCTTTATGTGGAGGGATGAAATCTCTGACGCCAATTACGTAGAGCAGAAAGCTGAGTTACCTAGGGAATAACGTGACCTTTTGTTGTTTCATTGGCCTTGAAGGAAATAAGACCATGAAAGTCCATTAATTCTGTGTTTGGATGTTATTTTTGAGTGTATTTTCATTCATTTCGGTGGCCTGAGTGATTATAGGGGATTTATATTCCTGGGGAAGTGCCAAGTTCAGGAAGTCTACGTATGACTCAGATTAAGGAATATAACTGTAAGTGCAATCAGAAAAACAAAAGGACTCGAATTGGATGGACATTCCGAGATTACAAGGGTGCAACCATTCATCCCGAGAATACAAGGACGAGAGGGACTGTCAGTAGCACGCATTAACCATGTTCCTTTATGTTTTGTTAAGCTGTCTTCCACCCACACCCTTCTCCATGTTCCCTTTTAAGGATACTAACTCTGTAAAACAGCAAAGTGCTCATTTGCGAAGGAAACACACTCTCCCATCAGTCAATTTAATACAGCTTTGAACCTGCGTTTTGATTGGACTCCGTTTTGTGTTTTAATGGAAGGAGGCAAACACTTTCCTAGACGTAATCATTTATTGTACACATCGGTGGTTTTTCCTGATAGTATAACCACCCACGGGTACCCTTGCGTCTTTCGTTATAGGAGTAAGGTATTGCGGTACCGGAATTCTTTCTACACCCTTACTTCCCAATTCCCTGCAATCTCACCGCTGCCAAAGGACCCCCTTAGTCATAACGACGCGAATTTCCTTAACTGTCACTCATCCCCCTCCCACCAAATCATAATTACTACATCAGAACATATACATGATGTCTACTACATAGGAATTAATTATTTCACAGTCATGTAAACGCGTCTTCCATTTTAATCTGTCCCTCTTACCTGATTTATTTCAGATATCTATTTTGTTATTCATCCCATTTCAGAGGCCTACTTTATTAGAACCCATACACGATGTCTACTTCACAGGAATTTATTTTTCACTCTCCCGTAAATTGATCTTTCATTTCACTCCAACCCTGATTTATATCATGTCCTCATTTTTTTGCTCGAATTCGATCTACAGTTCAGAAGTTGATACAAAAAATTCGTCAAAATCATCACTTCACCATAAGCTTAAAGATAGCGCAATTATGAATATACCTGGTCCCGTGCTGCGCGAGGGGAACCAAAAGGAACTTCTTTATAGCCCAAACATATATCCGAATTTGAAAATCGGCGGGTAAATATTTTGAACCGACTTGTAATGCTTATTATGCTGTTCATTTGCCGTAACGACAATTTACAAGTTTCTGCATGCACTTGTGACCCTAATGCTGACGACATTGAGAATATATTTAAACTATGACAAATACAGGCACACCGTTGAAGCAAGGAAGCGCATTCCGCGAGTGATCCAATTTCGTTTCAAATTTATTTTTTGGCAATATAGAAATTTGCGTATATTGGTCATTATATCTTGTTGCCATTGAATGAAAAAATGATGAATTTCCTTCGTATTCTTATAGTATAGACATTTTTAAAGGGTTAGATAATTATTACTGGATAACTCACTGACTGTCTGGTGAGCGTATCAATGATTGGCTTAATAAGGGTGATAAGGGAAGGGAAGGAGAGAAAGGATGAGGAGAGGAAATCACAATTATCAATTTGGAGGATCCAAGAACCCTTGTTTCCTCATTCGCTCTTTTTCCACGCGCAATTATTTATGTCAGAGGCTTGCAGTAAACTTACCAACCATAAACGGAGATAATATGCAAAGTTCCTTGCACTCGTGACGACATTTCGAGCAACTGTATTAAAACTGTATATTCCCGGCATTAAAATGTTCACCCAGAAAATCAATTTTTTCCTCACAACTTCTCACCCCCAAATGAGCATACATTGACTTTCGTTTCCGCTTTATTTTCTCTGACCAAACATTCTCTTATCACGCTCGTTTACACCCTCCGATTGTTTTTCTAACATTAAGAATATCCCCACCGGTTCCTTCTCATTCCCTGACTGAAACGAATTTTCTATTTCCTCATTTTCCCTTTCAAAGTATTTCATTGATCTTTCTCCATCTCCATATCGCAAAACAATTCAACCAATACTTTATCTCGTTCAACAAAGACAAAGAATCCATGATTAATTGGGCTTCCTCACACATATGGGTTTATTTCCGTCTTAATTTCCATACCAAAGAACCATTTCTAATGATTTCTTTTTATAGGTTTTTCGTAGGTTTATAGCCATGCTGAAATTTCATCTTCGTTTCTTAAATTCTAGGCCTGCTTTCACCCCAAATATTTTCTATGCGTACATGTATTTTCGATGTCTGCTCTACCAAATCTTTCTTTACTTGACTCTATAGTTATATTTGAGTTTCTTGTGTTCTACTGTTTAAGGCTTCAATTCGTGGAAGCATTAAATATCCATACTAACAAGACTGTGTGTATTTTTCCGCAGGTTTTTATTTTCGTTCCTTTTTGTCATTTATTTCATTAATTTCAATTTCCTGCACGTTGTTCTTCAGTGAATAATGGCAATTTGAGTGATAAAATAATACTTGTTTTGAAAAACTCTCTCGTCAAACCTTGATGCACGTTTTTTAAAGTACAAGGTAACTGCTTCAAGCGTAAACAACAGCGCCGTTTATTATGTGAGATTGGAAAAATGAGGGGATTAATATTTAAAGGGTCCATACAAATGGGTGAGGTGTCAAGAGTTACCCGATAGTAATGGCAGGACTGCCCCTTCTGACCCTTCTCTTATTCCGGGATCAGCCCATTTGACGCCCCTCCACACTTACCACGCGCTCCTTCTCCCTCCCTATCCCCCCCATCCCTCTTCCCCCTTCCCCAATCATCGTGTGTGGGCGGTATTGTTCGGTATAATGGATGCATTTATAGGTATTCTTTTAATCGCCATCAGAAGCAAATCTCTCTACGGGAAGTAATCTATTAGCCACCTTATTTGTGAAAGTTCAACGCCGCGTGCCCAGCGCCTCCTTTTGGATTCCGATAGAACCTCTCACCTCCCCCCAAGGGATCGAACCGGTGCTCCAATTCTTTGGAGCACCCGTTCGATCCCTTGGGGGGGAGATGCAAATGATAACTCACTTCGAGAGGGACGGAGTCGCCTCTCGAAGCAGGTTATCATTTGCATTAAAACTTTCCAACGACTCTTATTTTGGACATGGATATTAATTTAATTTTCCTCGGGTCATAGTATTTCAAGAATATGGCACAGGTGTAGTTGTGAATTCTGTTCTCATTTTTGCTATTTTTTAAGGTCGTCTTAAGAAGAATATTGTCCCGTCATCACGACCAATCGAAGGGCGCGAAGCAAACTCGTTGCGGGATTCTGGGTCCGATGTACCATGAAGAGTGAGATGTAATTGATCATGTGAGTTATGAATTTCTCTGATTTTAAGAATTCGTCCTAAAATACCAATGAATGCAACCTTACTTGCTAGATATTCCCTAATAAAAAAATGGCAAATCCTTTTTGGTCCAATTTATGTAATTCAGCTTACTTCTTGTAGGACTTCCTCGAAAGGAATATCGGGCCCTGTGCGCGACGAGTCGTCGGATGCAGGGCACCTGGAGATCGTATCTCATTACCTTTAAGGACCACTGGTGTTCTCGGTGTTTTAATTTATGTGGCAGGGATGCGAAGGTTCATCTAACACTAGGGTCTCCCTCAACACCTTAACGTTTGCAGTTTGACAAGGCCAAAACAACTGAAAATAGCCTTACGCGTATTTCCTTTCAGCTGTTTGGAATTCGGACCATTTGGACCCTCTCCATCTATCCGTACTCCAGAAACAATACTCTGGCCTGACTCTCTCGCCAAGTCGAAATGTTATTTAATTTGGCGTTCGCTGCATTCGGAATCGAAACAATGAATTTCTAATTAAGTGAAGGCTTACATGAATAATTGCAGAATTCGACCATGATATACTGTTTTATGGAGAATTAACGTGTAGTACACTTGATGTTCCTGATTGGAAATTCGGGTTTGGAAGGGAGTGTGAGATCCATGGTTATTGCTTTTGATACATACGAAATAACTTTTTATCTTATTTACTATGCGATGACATAGAGTGTTCGTTATTAAACAAGTGCGTGTATCATTTATGCCAACTGCTTCTTCAATTTTCATTTTGATGATTCTTTCGAACATTTTCCCCATTTCGGGTAGTAGTGTTATGGGTCTGTATGCCTCAGCATCGGAGGGGTCTTTTTCCTTAGATTTTAAGATGGTGCATAGGACACCCTTTTTCCATGCCGCAGGGAAGTACTTGTTTCTGAAACAGTCCTGTAGCAATCTAGTTAAATAGTTGAGGATAACCGGCTCGGCTGCGGTTGAGGATAGCCGGCTCGGCTGCTTTGATCAATTCAGCGTTTATGCCATCAAAGCCTGGGGCCTTTTACATTTTCATCTCTTTAATCGCGGTTTTAACTTCTTCATCGGTGATATCTATCTCCGTACATTACAGATAAGGGAGGTTAGCCTCACGCCTAATTACTTTTTGCTCTTCAGTTTCATTTTATGCTGTTCATCCGGTACTAGCGTGTTGATGTTGGAAATGGTTTCGTCCAGGAATAGAAGCTCCCCTCTGGCTTTGGTCTTAGCTGAGTATGTTGGTAGGATTTTAAATTTTTCCCTTGCGATTTTATATATTAACCCCCGGGGGTTTTCCTCAATATTTGACCTCGAGAATTACTCCCAGCTTTTTTCCTTGCTTTTTTGCACTTGTTGTTCATAGTTCTCCTTTGCCTCAAAGTACCTTCTTTTGTTGATGGTACGTTCTTCGGGGCTAATGCTTTTCTGTTAAGTTCTCCGTAGGTTTCTACAATTTATCTTAAGCCTATGAAGTTTCTCATTCCACCATACTGTTTCCTATCGTCGTGTTTTCCGTTTCGGTCAGAGGGATTGAGGCCAGAGCGGAGCCTAGCAGCGCCTCCGTAAGTGATCTAACTCGTGCATCGATGTTGTTATTGCTTGGATCCCATGGCAACAATTCACATTTGTTCCAGGTGTTCTTTGATAATATCTCCATAAATTTTCTCCAGTTTGCTGCACTGATATTGAATCTTCTTTGATGAAAGCGTTCATTTTCTATAGTCATGCCAATCTGGTATGTGACTAATCTGTGATCGCTAATGGATAGTTCGGCATGAACCTCCCATCTGTACACGTCTCGTATTAATGTCGAGTTGCTGATGTTTGGGTCTATATTTGAGCAGCCTATTGTCGAACTAAAAGTGTACGGTTGCCCTGGTTCGTTTATTATATACAGATCTTCGGAAGCTATTAAGTCCTCCAATGCCCTGCCACGGTCATTGGTTTCCTTACTAAAACATATTTCGTTCTTTGCGTTAGAGTCAATTGCGACTGGTATCCTTTTATTTTTGAATTTATGTATCAGGCTCTTTAATTCTGTGATGTATTCTTGGATGTCCTCCGATGCTGGCATACAGGATGGTGGCCTGTATATCCGGAAATCAATATCAATGGTTTCCTATAAGCCCGAATTTCTGCAGCTGCGAAGTGATTTGTTGTGCAGTGCTCAAAACTCAAGAAATCATAATTTTTTTTAAAGACCATGATGCTTGCAAAAAAATCTTTCTTTGGCATTTGCTCGTGTAATGCACGTTTGCACTCCGAATCCTGGGATTTTCCATTTTCTTTCATGACTGTTGCTGTACACATATGGTTCCTGCTTCAATATAATATCTAGCCCAAGATCCATTGCTATTTTTCTTAATTCATTAGTATTAACCTTTGCCCGTTGAAGGTTGATTTGCCCTATTTTTATAATGTGGTTTTTAGTCCCCATAATCGATCAGCTCTATGATGCATTCCAGTGCCTTCTTTAGACAAGGGCATTTCTTGTCACTGGCTTTGTGGCTACAATCTTTTATGTCTGCTTTCTTGCAATTCATAGAGCAGGGTGATTTTTCTACAGAGTTGCATTTCCTGGAATCATGGTTTTCGGAGCAATGGTCACAAACATCCTGGTCTGCATAGCACTTTTTGGCAGTGTGCCCAAACTTTTGGCACTTGAAGCTCCTCGTTGCTACTATAAAGTCCTTCACTCTATATGAGCTAAACTCAATGAAAGCCCTTTCTCTATTTAACAAATTCTTTCTGCTAATGGGGTCTACCTAGATTACCCAGTTTGCTGTTTGTTCATCTCTTTTCCCAAATTTAAACAATGCTTTCATGTGGCTACCTGCAGATAGGTCATTTTGGTTCCTCAAAGCTTCCTCAAGATCCTCTGGTGTTACGCTTGATTTAACCGCATATAATGTCATTCTAGGGAGAACCTTAGCTGGTTTCCTTATCAGTAGGTAATTATCGGCAAATCCTTTGCAATTCTTCAGTTTCTCTTTGATATCTTCGTTTTAGGACTCAATTTTTATAGCTTTCTTCTTTGTCCTAGTGATTTCTTTGATTTTAATGCCATGTTTTGTGGGGTTTAATATTTTTAGTACCTTCATCTTTGTGTCGTCACTTGTTTCTTCCTCCACTCCTTCCCCTGGGGTTATTACTACAGTGTACGTTTTGTTTGCCTTCTTGCTCCTTATTGGAGACATCTCGCTCATCTTGCTATGAATGGAAGCGATTTCAGCAAAAGATGGGCCCTCTGCAGGTTTCGAACAGGAGAGCTTCAACTCTTTTCTAACTATTTATCTTATTATTTTTACATTTACATCATTGTTTTCGGACTTGGCCTCTAGTTTTCCTAGAGCCCTATTATGACTATTTATCAGTGTCATGAACAAGTCCGCCAATTTCTTGATTTTGACTTTTTTTAACGCCCAGACTTTTTCACTGCCCACAAGACGACGTCACTTGCTACACTAAACTGGCTTGCTAAAGAACAGAGGTCTGCCTCTCCATGAAAAGCATCAGTCCCTGCCATTGCTGCATTTGATTAGCACTGCACTATGTGATGCTCAATCCCATTTATTCCATACCCAATGTTTAAAGATGATTCAAATGCTCGTTGATATGATAATGGGCGCTTCAATTAGACCTAGGGTTCCAATTTACGGAAAAAACAGTCGGATTTGCTCCAGTATTATATACAATAAATGCAGTGCTGTCAAATGTCTGGCACTTCAGGTATACCCTATGTCTTCTGGTTACAGGATGTATGCCACCAATCAAAGAATACAAAGAAAATCTTACCCAACAAAGATGTTCAGATCATCCCTCATCGGAAAGACCGCTAACTAACCCCTGCTAATCCTCTGAAACATGGATGAACTCTTAATACTGCCCAAGATATCCCTGAGAAGAGCCAGTCACTCTTGGGGCCCAAAGTATGGTGCATCTTAGAATCGCAAGTCAACTTTATTTTGGCTTTAGTGTGTTAAAACTGGGATGCATCTTCAATTCGAAGGTGTCTTAGATTCAAAGAAATACGTTAGTTTGTTAATTCGTTTCTTTTTATCTATGATTCATTGATATCTAATGCCTGAACTGGCAGAGTGTAAATCGACCAGATATCCAGAATACAGTGCAAAACAAAGCAATAGTTGAAAATAGGCATTAAAATTCAAATGAAGAACCTCTTACAGAAAAAATTATGACAGCAATTTCTGGATCACTGATAACAAAATTATCCACTGTTCGTGGAAACCTTAATTGAGAACAGAGAAGGACCTATGATGGGAAACAGCTGCTCCTTCTCTGAAAATTCACTACTTTGCACTTTTTTAAGTTTGATTCTAGTTAGCGAGAGTCTAACCAGCATTGTACAGCATTAAGGTCATCTGATAAAGCTGATCTGTCTTCAGGATACTGGATATTAAGGTTCACCACTGTACCGTCATCAATCAAAGGTATCTTACTTGCGACTGCTCAGTAAATGTGAATTAAGGGAAGTAAGAATGAAATGGGTCCCATTACACTTCCCCGTGGGACACGTGAAGTACCTTCTACTGCAATCGATCCAACTCTATCTCTGACTTCTCTTTATATTCAACCATTCAAATAGTTTTTGATCCAAGTCCGGATATTCTTATCTCTACCGTATGCTTCTAGCTTCATCAGCAGTTTGCTATGAGCTACTTTGTCGTAGGCTTCCTTGAAGTCTTGAAAATGGTCGTCCACTGGAACATGGATGTGAATGTTGGAGTGCAGCGTGAGGCAGTGTCTGCAAGAAGCCTCTGGCCACAAGAAACTGTGCAAAGAAGGGGAAGGTGATGCGTCAGTGGATGACTACTCATTTTAAGGAGAGATGTTATATTTGGATAAGGTATGGTGGTGGCAAAAATTGCAGTTTGTCTTTCTCCTATCCCTCATCCAAGTTGGCGTCAATGAGCCTTAGGGAAGCAGTAAAAATGGCATAAACCAGCGCAGACAAAATTTTCATCCAGTCAAAGAGTCCTTACATTTAAATGTTAGAGTTGTGCATATGGTATGGCGATACTCAAAGGGTCCTCAGTTCCTGGGCTCATCTACTCCTTAGACATATCTCTTGGTGTTCTTAGTCTTCAGCCATTGAGCAACTTACAGAAAATAATAATAAGAGCACCCACTGCCCCACACCATGAGTTTCTATTCTCCCTAACCTGGAATTGAATATATGATCTGAGTGCTGGACACTTTGTCCTTCAGCCACTTCACTTTTCCTTCAGTATACCAGTGACCCTCTAGAAAGTCATAGGAAATGCAGTCATAAATGAAGTTAATTGTGGTGTCTAAGTCCCTTGAGGCCCTTTCATTCCTGAGACATGTCTATTGGTTGTCTTAGCCTCCAGCCATAGGTGGATTTAGTGGGAATGATGCTCTCCTTGCATACTTATCCTTTTCCCATTAATCATGCCCCAAGAATGTTTAGGAGTAAAGTCTGCTTCTTCCATTCAACCAATTTCCACAAGTATTGGCCTAGTTTTGTTGGGTCCTGGGAGTTTTTAATACCTTGGAGTATATCTTTGGCATTAAATGGAATACGAGGTGATGTAATTGCTGACCAATTAGTTTGATCTTACGTCCTCTTTTCCATCAACGTACACCTGCATCTCCTTGAAATCTGTGTTAAAATATGATAGCGATGAAACTCCAATCGCAAGAGTGGGTATTATCCCACTACAGCACAGGGGTGGCAGAAACTATCTTTGTCTGGCTCCTATCATTAATTCTGTCGGTCCATCCATTTGCCAAAAGTGATTGCCTTTGTGTGTGTTCAAGGTGTGGCGATTTCTTTCCCAAGGCCAAAACCTGTGTCCACTCTCTGTGGGTTCAAGAGGTGGATTGATACACCATTGGCTGATATTGTAGGATTTATAATTAATTTCCTGGTCCTAGCTTGAGGGGAGATTATTGTTCTTGTTGTATTATGTTCATTGTTTAGTCTACCAGAATGGTATGTGGTGTGTCCAATACCTCCACTTGCATTGTCTAACACTCGTCCCTCACTTAATTGACGATGAATTTTGACAACCATGGATGGATGTCAATGAGGTATGTTTAAATGGTTGAAACTCTTGGACAGCGGTTGGGTGTACCATGACACTGTGTCCACAAGAAGCCTCTGTCTGTGGTATCCATGGTTCGTTTGTAGTCTCACTGCAGTTATTTTGAGAGAGAGGTTTGCATCAAAGGGAGTTGTGAAAGTTAACCCTCTCCATTGGAGGACTAGTTCTGAATGCGTAGTTGCAAACACCAATTACCAGGATCTGAGGAAGTAATAAATGTTTTCCTGTTACTTGGTTGAGTGCCTTTGGTGCGTGTGTTGTTGCTTTGAGTGGTGGTTTGGCATTGAGGGTTGTAGGGGAACCATGAACATTCCCAAGGCAACTTGTTTCCAGTTAAGTTGCGGAGGGGCGATTAGTTTCTAAGACTATTTACTCCATGGGTGGCCAGCTATCCGAAGTCTTGCACAGTGTTTTGAGAAGTAATTAATGGAATTTATGTAATTCCTATTATTATTGGAAAATGCTGTAGATATTTGATAATAGAATTGAAGCAGGAAAGATTATAGAAGAATTGAGACAATGGGATTAATCTGTAGTAAATGTGGCGGTTGTGATTGTAATACCAAAATGTAATTAATGGCATGTAAAATTGCTGCTGAGTTATTTATATTTGTAACAACATGCTTTTCTAGTGATATTTAAATGTAAGTTGCCTTCAATGAGTCGTGTTTTCTTTCAGACGGAAAGAAGTTTATCTGTGGACAAGATCATTTAATTATTCAGGCCACAGAGACTTCCTGGGAAGGAACTGATGTGATTCTGGATAATAATCAAGCATAACACCTCCTTTTTTGTACCAATTGCATCCTGCTCAAGTAACTCTTATTTACCTTGGAAATCCATTTCCGTTACCTTTCTGAAAGGCTGGAGGCCAAAAAATGTCTTCAACTAGTCGTGACTAATATCTAGGCATTGAATATTGAATAATTTCCACAGGGACTCCTTGGAGATAGACTCCAGGGCTGTATTTCTGATGTTAACCACATTTAGAAGGGTTGCTTTGGGCAATAATACCCTGGGGAAGTTGCGACAGCCCAGGACAGTCGATTGTCAAGATTACAAGATTATTAAGATTCATTTAAATAAAGTCTGCTCCATTCCACAGGTTTATCGGCTGAACAGTGAACTGATATATGCAGTTATGCAGATGGACTTCCTATTGACATAAAGTCATGAAGTAAATATTTTTGCACAAAGTAACTAAGTAAATCTCCTAAACCATCGCATTAATCTCACTATATTGGACATATTATGCTTGGTAGTAATACTCCCTGTAATCACTAGGGATTTTCTCTTGTGCAAATGGAGCGGTGGAGGGGGGTCTGCCTGGCAGGGTAAGGTAGAGGGGGCTCTTAGCAACAGACTGACACCAACCTCAGTTGCCTGCGGGCTGTCGTTGAGTGAGGACACCGTTTTTAGTGAAGCAAGTTTTTTGTCCGCGTCGAAAAACAAAATGAATCTGAATTTAGAGCAACGTTATTCCGTGAAGTTTTGTGGGAAACTCGGGAAGAAGGCAACTGAGACCCTCGATATGATCAAGCAGGATTATGGGGACACTGCCTTAAGCCGTTCCACAGTATTTGAGTGGCACAAGTTGTTTGAAGAGGGTAGGGAGCTCGTTGAAGACGATTATCGCTCCGGACGGCCGTCGACGGCAGGAACCGACCTGAAAGTGGACAGAGTGAAGACACTGCTGAACACAGACCGACGCTTAACCAGTGAAGAAATTGCAGACCAGTTGGGTCTGTCTGCATCCAACGTCCAACCCATTATTATTTCACAGGATTTGGCCATGTGCAAACTGCTGGGTGCTTCATCATGACAACGTGCCATGCCATGGCGTGCTCGTCATCAGACAGCTCCTGGCCAACTACCGCATTGCCACGTTGCCGCACCCGCCCTATTCTCCTGATCTGGCACTACCAGACTTCTTCTTCTTCCCCCTGATGGAAAGACAGCTCAAGGGATGAGGTTTTGACTGGATACAGGCCGTTCGAGAGGCTTCGACGAGGGTCATCAACGGCATCCCCAAAGAAAATTTCCAGCGGGCTACGGAGAATGGGAGCAACGTTATACTAAGTTTGTAGCAGCTCAAGGAGCATACTTTGAAGATTATTAAGTCGATGTAAGTATATCGTCGATAAAATTCTTGTAAAAAAATCAGTCCTTCGACTTTTGGGTTGGACCCTGTAGTCCTCTCAAATTTTAACATATACTGAGGAATATCCATTTGCTGGAGGGTCACAGCCATGTACTTGTAGATCAAAGGTCCAGAAAAACTGTTGGTTGACAAGGGACACTTAGTGTTACCATCAAGGGATGGTCATTGCATCTTTTAGAGAAAGACAAAATTCGCACTTTTCCATGGATTTATTTGTAACGTACAAAGTGTTTGTTTATGGAACCATCTTCAGGTACAAGACAAGATTCAACTTGTGTTACGTCATGTTAATGTCTGTTAGAGGAAGGGGGGAGGAGTAAGGTAGGCTTGGACTAAGAGGGGAAGTTAATTTGTTTAAGAAAATATCGTTGCAAATGGGTAATTCTCCTGGTGGCAACGGTCAATGAACATACATACATACTAGGACAATAAAAACCGATAGGAGATGAGATATTCTTACATAAAATGGCATTTCCACATCACATGCAAACAATATTTTAATAAACTTCAATGAAGTTTATCACCCAGCAACTGCTTTAAATTTATTTTTAAATGCTGAAAATTGGATGGAAGGGGCTCAAACAAACCGCCAGGTGGCCGGTTCAAATCAACAATAGTTCTGTTAAAAAATAAGTATTTTTTCAGAGTTGTTTTTTACATTTTCATTTTTATTTTCAAATTGTGGTCGTTTTTTCCCTTAAGGTTTGGTTTTCTGGAAAACCCAAAGAAACAGAGAAACTAAAGAGATGGAGAGGTAAAAAGAGGGGGAGAAGGTAAGCACGTGTGGTCATGGTTTGAGAGGACGATAGCAGGTATCTGGTAGGAGGGAGGGAAGAATAAAGAATGTTTAAGCGGGAAGAGAACACTGAAGAGATAGAGACCGGTTTAGGGATTAGGTTAAAGTGATTCTAAGGAGGAGATAATTAGGGAAGGGTTGTTAGACACATACAGTGTCGTGTCTCCTCGTCATCGAGGGAATATATGAATCTCCATTTATTTGCAATTATTAGCGGCCATCCAATTGAGGCCAGCGCCCACTGAATAAGGGGACTCCATCTGAACTGTTGCTCTTGCCAACAAATTATCGGCTTCCATGCGAATACTTAATGTAATATTACCCTGAAATTACTTGGAATTGTGCACTTGAATCCCTCATTAATTTATTTATAACAGATTTACTTCAAGCCAAAGGCATGAATACTGCAGTTTGTCCTTATCATCTTCAAATATTCCGATGTAATTTGCTGAATGGAGCTCCACATTATTCCAGATAACTTGATAAGCTCTTCCTAAGTCCATGATTGGTCTTCAAGCAGGGTTCCGGCGAAGTTTTTCAGCATTCTTGCCAGTTCTAAAGGTTGACGATATGTCCTGAGTGAGGTTTAGGTCATCAAAATGACCATTCTCACTTTCATTTAAATGAGAAGACCTTTGATATACTTGACTCTTTCTCATAGCGCAATCTTTTCTGACATGACAGCAGTTTCTGCAGCATTGTTCCCAAATCTGTTCCCTTAGCTGTTCATTCAGTCAACAACTGCTCATGTTTTGCAGCAAAGGGAATTAATTGTGTAAGTTATTCCTCTTCATGATAGGACTAGTTTTGAATAGATGGTTGAAAACTCCAATTATCTGTATAAGAGGGAGAAGCTTTTGTTTCCCCGTTACATGGCCTAGTGCCTTTGGTGTGTGTGCCATCTCTTCAAGTTGTGGTTTGGCATTGAGGGTGGTAGGGGAGCTGTGAATATTCCCAAGGTGACTTGTTTCCAGTTAATTTGTGGAGGGACAATCGGTTTCTAAGATTATTTGCTCTCTTAGTGGCCAGCTATCCCCAGAGTGGCAAAGGATACATTGGAAGAAGAACTGTAGACCCAAGATGAATCCTTGCATCTTCAACGGAATGTTGGTTACACAAAGAAGTACCTCATGAGTCAAGTGGCTGCCTCGAGGGTAAACGGGTGTTTTGAGAAGTTTGATGGGGGATGACGTGGACAGGAGTTCATTGATAGAAATGGGGGGAGAAAAAAAGTAACTTAAGATAGTACAGTTCCGATTTAACCCAAATTTAATATAGTATAGGAAGAACAGAGTTTAAAGTAATGTAGTAGGGTTGTGCTTGGCACTTCCAAGCAGAGAGCCCCAGCCTAACCTTCCTCTTGGATTGCGAGTACCAGACTGACTTCTTCGGGATTACATCACTCACCCTTCGTCCATACCATCATCCCTCTCTAGGCACAAAGGGGGGGATAATACCATTACCCATGGGTTCATAGTCCGCAGGGAGTCAGCAGCAGTGATTCGGATGCTCAGACCCATACAATTACTTAGTCACCAGTTATCACTGTTGGTCCATAGTCTACTTTGAGTCACCAGCCGTGATTTGGATGCTTAGACCTCTATACTTCAAAGTTGTACCAACGGGGTTCCTTTTCTCCCTTATATATTTACTAGGTATGTAGCTCTATATTGATGAACATGTTATCGCAAGAAAATTATTCCAGGTATCTTCAACACTCCTGATTTTGCTTAATTTGTCAATTCTAAGAAAAGAACAGTTATCTCACATTTTAAGCCAACATAGTAAGCTTTATTCAATAAATAATTTTTTTTCTTTGGTTTGTTAACCTTTTCTACGCTTAGGGAAAATGTAGCGTTTACAGCCCTGTGATCGCTGATTCCATCAATAACTCCTACATTTAAGACAATCAATATCATTTAAGACATCAATAACTCCTCCTATTTATATTAATAGCTAATAGATCAAGAATGTTATTTCCTCTTGCTGGTGAAGTGAATAATTGATGTAGGGAATTTGAGGTAAACGTCAATAAGAGGGACTCGCATAAATCCTTGTCTTTACCTCTATTTATAAAACTGTACGAATCCGAATCTACTGTGAGAATATTAAAATCGCCACCGATTATTAATCTATGCTCATTGTTGTGGGATGTAAAGCTTTTTATCTGCCTTTATAGATCTATTATTGAGTTAACGCCAGCATGGGGTGGTCTATAATACGCACAGACATATATTCTTGGGTATACTTACTGAGCACTAGACACTTTCCATACTATTATCAGGAAATAACTCAGCTCTACTGATGGTAGAGTTTTTAACCCAGATAAACACTCCTCTTCCGACTCTATTCTGTCTGTCGTTTCTATAAACTGTGAAGGATTTGGAAATATTTCCTTATCTGTAATATCATCTGTTAACCAACTTTCAGTTCCTATAATGATATCTGACTCTATGCTATGAATGAGGTGATGTAATTCCCGTATCTTATTTTTTAAACTTCGGCAGTTAACTACTACTAGGGAAATTATTTCTTCGTCTATGACCTTCTTTGTATTCCTTGTGGTCTGCTTTCTGGTGATGCCATGGAGTCTTTTGGGTGTCTTAATACACGAACAGTCTATTATGTGATAGGAAATTCTTTCTTTTGTTTCATTAGCACTGTACATACTTTGAGAAATCTCTTTAGGCAACCTAGTATTGTGAGACCCTCTAGTTGACCAACACTTTATAAAATTGCTATCAGGGAAATTTATCTTTAAATTTCAACTTATTCCACTACCTAACCTATGCATTGGCCTAAAAAATATCTACATAGCTTGAAGATCCTATGAGCCACCCAAACTGAGGCCTCAGGGGTGCAGTGGACCCCAGAGCAGTTCAAGGGAGCGCGACAAGACCCGAGCACCGGTCTCAAGGCCACAAACTTGGCTCCCATGTCCCGACAGAATTTCCACAGCCTTCTGTTTAGAGACTGAATACGACTCCAAACGTAAGCACCGCAGTCAGTCCACGGGACAATGCTGCATATGGACACCAATAAGTCCACACCAGATGCATCCCACACACGATCCACTTCGGATTTTTGGTCCCCAAAGGCACCCAAAATCTTTTCGGATCCGTTCCTGGAAGCATCATTGGTGCCGACATGGGCTACCAACCACAGCATGGAGCAATTCGTGCCCCGGACCGCCGCCCCGACTGCAGCCGTGGCATTTCGAATTAACCCCCCTTGGCATACAGTAGGAGGTAACCCTCTGGTTTCTCACGTCCCTATCCGACCTCTCCCGCAATGAGGTCACCAACCGCCAGACGTTGGAACTCCCTAGCAATAAGATTCCCCCCCTCATTCCCAGCGCAACTACCCCTAGGGATGGAGGACATCGAGGATTAGGGTGCACTCTTGGCTGTGCAAACAGGTGTCTTGATGCCATCCTCGGACAGCGCCACGAAGCCATTGCTGACAGGGATGGGTCGGCCTCCACCACCCCCTCTCCCGGAATCCACCTCGCGGCTGCTATGCACCTCTTGGTTGCCACCTTCGACTCCTCTGGCCGATGGGAAGAGGTCACCACCAGGCGAGAAGGGCCGGCCACCATCGCCTTCAAGACCAACTTATTAGCATTTGCACCCGGGACACCAAACTGGTGCTGCTTGTGGTGCGGGAGGCAATGGGGCAAGCCCCTGGACCCGAGGCGGCCGCATACCCAGTCAGCGTGGAGCAGAGCTCCGCCAATATCCTCTCTAGCTTGGTGACGTGGGCCTTTGGGAGCCATCGCTCTTTCAATTCATGGACGGATGACCTTTGGGTAGATATCCTATTCCCGATTACTTTTTAAAAGTTAATAGAGGTTTTAATGCCTAGGTTTTACACTGTTATAACTCAAGTGGTTTGGAAAATGGACTTGCGAGGTTTATGTAGCTCAAGTAGGTGGGTAAGTTCGATATGTGCGAAAGTATAGGCTTATTGCAAATTAGTGGTCGAGTGAGGGTCGAGTACCCTCGCAGCGGGGGGTTCAGTAGCTGGTGGATGACGCAAGGGAAAGGCTGTTGACGCGGGGAAGGTGACCTTGGTTAAGGGCGAGGGGAGTGTATAATTGAGAGGGGAAACTAAGGAATTTAGGGAGAGTAGGAGAAGTGCAAGCGTGCTACTATTGGTTTTGCGTGAGCGTTACAGCTAAATAGATTAAATACGAAGAGAAATGACAGTGGTCAAACTATATGTATAGACCGCGAGGAATACAATTACATCTACTTAGGCCTAGTATACATAAAAAAAGAAGCGGCACTCAAACACAAAGAAGACACAAAACTATATTTATATATAATAATAATAATAATAGATATTTATAGTATGTACCTCTAGAAATATACTTAAGAACTAGAAAGGTTAATTAATGCAACACTAAAACACAGGGGAAACATACCAAAACATGGTAGATAGACAAGTACGAGCTAAATACACATGCAAACTACAAGCAGCTCTCTACACTTATCTCATATTTTATCTTAAATTTAATGCAAATTCCCCCCTACATAAGAACTAAGAATTTGATTCACAAAGTTAAGGTAGTTGAGCAGAATATCCAACACAAGAAAAATACGTCAAAAATAATAAGCAAGGATAAAGGCAACTGGAACAATGATGTCACTTTAACAACAAAACACGAAGATGTTACTTTGTAAGGACAATTGATAATGTAATAATTTAAGAGACTCGAACAGAATAAATACTTAAGTAGAAAAAAGTTAAAATAGCTATCTAAGATAAGGACTACAATAAAATGACTGGAGCAAACGATCAACTATCATGGTAAAAAAGTAAATTAGAGGAAACAGTCAATTCAATTCAATTTATTCATTCACCATAAGCATAGAATTATGCATGGCTTTGTCAATACACGTTTTACACTTCATATCAATAAAAAAACATTATGCAAAATATCAAAACAATATGAAAAATACAAATACATACAATTTACAATTTTTTTGGGATTAACACATTCCAATTATACATTTAAAATGGTATGCATTAGAAAATCATCTACACTATAGAATAATTTACATGAAAATTGGTATTTTCACGGCACACTTGAATTTAAAGGAACTTTTGATATTTTTGATATAAGCAGGCAATTTATTGTACATAAGTATTCCCTGATGATCTATCCCTTTAATCATTTTATTTACTCTGGGCTGACTTACATGGAATGCATTTTGGCTTCTCGTATTATGACTATGAAGGTCACAATTTTCAATAAACATGTCTTGATTTTTGTTAATAAGAGACACTGTTTCAAGAATGTACATACAAGGAAGAGGAAAGATTTCTAGTTTTTCAAAAATAGGTTTACTGGGAGCTCTATTATTTTCATCCCCCTTCCACCCCATCACCTTCTTCATTTATATACATATATATATATATATATATATATATATATATATATATATATATATGTGTAGAAATATATAGAAATATGTACTACTTATCACTACTCTTAATATATAGCAAGGACTAAGCAATTATTCCCCTCCCTGGACCAAAACCTTGACGTGGTGGAAGGGCTTGTGTGTTCTGATGACCCCTAGAGCTGTGCTGGCGGGTGTAATAATAATTGCTCCTGGTAGGGTCACCCATGCCAGATAGGTCGAAGGTTAGGAGCCAGACGAAAGGTAGTCCATGCAGGGTCTGTTTCTCAGAGGCGTCTGACCCCAGTGGGGGGGCAAGTAAGTGATGGAGTCATGTTAATAACACTATTGAGTAAGGCAATGGAAACCACCTCAATTATCATCCCCAAGATTAACCTGATGGACTATACAGAGATTTTGAGTCCTGGCCACCACAGGGCTCGGCCCAATCAGCTGTTTGTCGTGCCCAGCAGTGGGGGAGGCAAGGCTTCCGTGGTCGTCATCCCACGAAACCTTTGCAAGGGAAAACCAGCAGCAGCAGGACAGAAGACGCAGGAGAAGAAGACCAAATTAGTTATAATACGAACGTGGAATCCTAGGACAATGATGAGGTCAGGGAAATAAGAGAATGTTAAGCGAGAGATGGGAAGGGGAAATATAGATATTTTAGGTCTATGCGAGGTGAGATGGAAGGGTAGCGAGGATTACTGGAGTGATAAGTATAGAATAATATACAGCGGCGGGGACGAGAGCCAACGAGGGGTTGCCATAGTATTAAATGAAGAGGTAGGAAGAAGCATAGTAAACATAGAGCAGGTAACGGATAGAATACTACTAGTGGAAATAAAAGCAGAACCGACAAACTTGGTTATTTTTCAGGTATACATACCACCGAGCAACCATAAGGATTAAGAGGTCGATAGGATATACGATCAGTTAGAGGACATAATCGCGTGTGTTCCTGCAGGGAAACATTTTACAGTGATGGGGGATTGGAATGCGACGGTAGGCGAAGAAGGAGATGATGTTGAGGTAGGGGACTACGGTTTAGGCATGAGGAATGACTACGGGGAGAAGCAATTCAGTTCTGCAGGAGACAGGGCTTAGTCATCACCAACACGTGGTTTAGACACCGCAAATGATGCAGGTATACATGGAAAATGCCAGGTGACTCAGGAAGATATCAGCTAGATTATATCCTGGTTAGACACAGGTTTAGGAACAGTGTGATAAATTCACACAGCTTCCCAGGAGCGGATGCGGACTCTGACCACAATTTAGGGGTTATGAAATGTAGCGTCCATTTCAAAAAGATAAGGCAAGGGTGGCAAGTCAGAAAATGGAATGCAGAAGCATTAAATGGTTTGAAAAGGAAGGAATACAAACAGGCGGTAGAGGAAATCATGGAGGATGGTAAAGAGCTAAGTACTATCCAAGAAAAATGGGAAAGTGTAAAGAGGCAAGTGGTGGAAGATGCAATGCGAGGATATGGAAAGTCTGCAGAGCAGTTAGAGATAAAGCGGGTAAGGTAACAGTTGACACAGGAAAGATCCAGGAGAGATGGAAGGAATATATAGAAGAACTGTATAGTAAAGAGCCTAGACCAAAAAAGTTAGACATTGAAAAGTAACATGACGTAGAGGAAGATAGCTTCGGTCCAGGCATACTAGACGATGAGATAGAAAGGGCATTAAGGGAGATGAAACTAAATAAGGCCGTGGGGGTGGATAACATTCCTGCAGAACTTTTAAAAGGCTTAGGAAAATGTGGGAGAAAGAGGCTTTAGGGGCTGATCCGTAGTATTTATGAGGAAGGAATCTGGCTGGAAGACTTGGTGAGATCAGCTTCAGTTCCTATTCTGTAAAAGGTAAAGGCTACATCATGTGAGAACTACACGACGATAAGTTTGATGTCTCACGTAGCTAAAAATGTCCCCAGGATCATAAACAAAAGGATAGAGAATAGGGCAAATGATTACTTAGGGGAGGATCAGTTTGGGTTTAGGAAGGGGAGAGGTACGCGTGATACCATTGCAGTAATGAGATTATTAATCGAGAGGAATATAGAACACAACCAGGATGTATTTGCCTGTTTTGTAGCTTTCGAAAAAGCATTTGATAGAGTGAATTGGGAAAAACTAATGAGTATATTGCAGGAAATAGGAATAGATTGGCGGGAAAGGAGGCTAATCCGCAACCTGTTTATGTCTCAGACTGCTCAGGTGTGAGTGGGGAATGGGGAGTCCGGTTCGGCAGGGTTAGGAAGAGGTGTAAGGCAGGGTTACCCATTATCACCATTACTGTTCAACCTATATGCCGAGAAAATGATTAAAGAGTCAAGGAAAGAAATGCAGGTAGGAATGAAAGTGGGCAAGGAATTTGTTAAATCAGTTAGGTTTGCTGATGATCAAGCTTTAGTTTGTCAGTCAGCCAAGGGGCTGCAAGCATTGCTTAGTGAATTAGAAATTCAGTGCGACAGGTATGGGATGAGAATCAATATTAATAAAATAAAGGTTACATGATTTTCTAGAAAGATAAAGGCTGAGCTTAACATTAACATAGGAGGCCAAAAACTAGAGCAGGTAGAACAGTTTATGTATCTCGGTAGTGTTTTGGACCAACACAGTCTAAGTAGTAGGGACGTAAGGAGAAGAATTGAAAGTTGGAGAAAAATTGGAGAAAGAGGCTTTCACAAGGAGGAGGGAGTTTATGACAGGGACGTTAAGTAAGGATAATAAGAAAAGACTGGTAGAAACTTCGATATGGAGGATATATATGTACGGCGCTGAAACATAGTCATTGAAGCAGGAGGATAGATGTAGACTGGAGGCTTTTGAAATGTGGGTGTTGAGAAGAATGGAGAAGGTGAAATGGACCAAAAAGAAGAAAAATGAGGAAGAACTTGGTATGGTGGGCAAAGAGAAGGGTTTATTGGGAGAAATCCTATGGAGGCAGGAAAAATGAATGAAGGACATATTGACCAGCAAGGGGATGTTGAAGATGGTTATAAGAAGGGGAATGTAAGGCAAGCAAGGAAATAGATGGAACAGGATTGGGATGTTGGATGGGGTGAAGGGAGGAGGAAAGTACTCAGAGATGAAGAGGGACCTGATGTAGAGAAGGATGTGGGATTTTATGTTTTGATAGCAGTAATAAAATATCTATTTTGTAGTTATGTCCATTGAAAAATTTAAACCTTAACTGATGGATTACCTTAAAAAAAAAAAAAAAAATATATATATATATATATATATATATATATATATATATATATATATATATATATATATATATATATATATATACATACACACACACCCACACACACACACACACACACATATATATATATATATATATATATATATATATATATATATATACTATATATATATTTACATTAAATATATATATATATATATATATATTTACCTATTTATATATATAGGCATATATACCTCATATTTTTGGTAAAATAAATAAAGGTGACACAAAATAAATAAATATTACTTGAAGCAGGCTTCTGGAAGAGAAGGTTGTAAGTTTAAACAATGTACAATGTGCATGTCCTTTTAAGTGTTATCTATTTTAATTTAACCTCTATTGTGCCACAATTATACATCCAAGGTTTCACCAGATTCTTCATCAACGTTTGCAATGTCGCAAAAATTTGCAAAATGCCTCTGAAATGAGCACCAGAGTGTTTGCTCAAATGAGGTTACCTTGCTGGATTAGCCCAACCTTCCCCGTTAGACTTCTCCAAAGCATTATATTTTGCCTGCAATATTGAAAACAGTTGATTTATTGGTGTGCCATAAGAAGACTCCTGAACTCTTATTCTAAACACTATAAAGTTGAAGCAGGATATCACTTTCATATCGATAATAATAATGGCTCTTTCGATTGTACTCCTCACTCCGTAGTAGACACCTCAGCTATTTAGAGTCATTATGGCTGTTTATTAGATGCGGATATCTTTCATAGAGCGCCAATCACAACCTCCAGTGGAACTACAATATGGTGGGAAATTCAAAATTAAAATTTGTCCGCATTTAACCACCGTGCCCTATATATGTGTCTGTTTGTGGATGCGAATCATCTTTTATCACTAAAACACTTGAACAATTACTTCGTACCCAAATTCCACAGTCCAGCAATACAATTTTATGGCCTGTCGCTGGTCAATAGCTCGTTTCAATTTGCACCTGCACCATGTCACCCAACAGGGGTCCACTGATAAGACCATCAATCCTGAAGGAATGCTGAAATGCGAATGGCGCTTGGTGCATGTCGAAGATCAGACACTTGAGTCTAAGCTCTTTATGGTCTCAGTTATCCCATTTCCATTGCTTCAAGACGGTAGGTATGTTCATTTTATATTTACATTTGAGCCTACGGCAACGCATAGTAATGCCTGGAAAACCTTTTACCCAAACTATTAATACATACCTTGCATATATTATATTGCTTTCCATTGACTGTCTAGTTACTTTAACTAATACTTTGAGCAAATACATGTGAATCTCTCAGTGCGTGTAAATTGGTATGTTTTCATCATTATTTTAACTTTTATTTTCATTCTTTTCAATGGATTTGCATTTTTAAAATCCCCCTGCCATAATCTATCTTTAGAGACTCTGGCAGTATTGTGTATGAATAGATACCCAGCGTGGATGCCATACTGAAATACTGATAGTGTTCTCTTTTCTGCGAGAAAAACTGTTCTTAAATGTTCAATTGCAGAAATAATACTTTCTAACTCGTTTCAGTTTGTACCGCAATAGTTTGTACCTTACCAAGTTTCATTTGGTTCATTGTTTTTGTGGTAATAATGCACTATAACAAGCAGCATGGAATTGGATCTTGTTTTTAACAATCCAACTGAACCGGCACTATTTATTTGTTTATTTTCAGTTTACTGGAAAAAGGTGATATGTTCCACCGTGCGAAATTGTGTTACCTGATGTTAAACACAGAGTTGTGACCGGAGAGAGAGTTGGCCTTTGCAATATTTTCAGAGGGGCGTTGTAGATTGTGGTACAGTTCAATGCCAAAACCAAGGTACTTCTCAATCTATGTGGTGTGAAGAAGAGAGGATTGATGGAGAGGAAAGGTTCCATTCGACGTTCTTTGTCTAAGAGTGGTATAGATTTATGCGGGGGACTTGAGAATGATACGACAGTCAAACAAAGTGCTTCAAGAGATGAGATGGGAATAAATCCATCAGGCACAGCAGTAGACATGCGTTAATGATGAAATTCATTCGGAAAAGGCTTGGTCAATTCACGTCCCGTATTGAAAAGTGTGGAGAAAAACATGGCCTCAACAAAATGCCATCAAAGGAAGAAATTAATTGGATTGGATACACAGCATTTAGGGTTGTCCTGAGGAAGAAAAGATCTTATTATCCAGTGATTCTGAAGACAATAGCTCGGATCCGCAAAAGTATAGCCAATGCTATACTGGATGACGAAATCGGTAGCCTGGAGGAAATAGGGTATTTGTGTCAAGCTGGTGAACATTAATTAAACCCTTTCCAATGCCGGTGCCATTATGCCATAATCCAGGTGGAGAAATTACTCACTGTATTAGGGCAATTAGAAAAGTAAAGTCCCATATTTTTTTTCATCAAAATCCAAATTTATTCTCAATTTTGTGTACAGCATTGGGAAGGTTTAGCATTTAGCTATTTTTCTACATAGTCGTCTTAATGATAACTCACTTTTTTCATCCTTGTAAGCAGCATTTTAATACCAGCATCATACAATTCTCTCACCGCGTTGCAAAGCCAACTGCGATGACTGCTTCTCCGATATAAAAATTCATACTGCCATTTAGTGGAAGTGTACGGTTGGAATTGTATTACGGACAACGTAAATGTGCGGAAGTGGTGCAGGGAGTTCTTTTATAGCCAGGAAAATGTCCACGCTGAGCAGCGGTCCGGGCGACCAGGTTTACCATCGGAATCAACGGTGGCTCCAATTGACGAGATGTTGCGCAATAACTGGAGAATTACCCGTCATGAGGTAAATAAAGGCCTTGTTGAAGAGAGTGGCAATTTTGTCATGCTGCAGATTGTTGTGTCGGAGGTCCTCGGATAAAACAAGGTGTCTCACCAAAGTAGTGTGTTTGCATCATGACAATGCAAATGTGTCACATGAAATGATCACCCTGCTCAAAGAATTTAGCTGCTGGGACATCATTGACCACCCTCCTTAAAGCCCAGACGTTGCCTCCTGCGACTATCACTTGTTTCCCACTCTCAAGAAACACCTTGGAGGACAGAAATCAAGTCAGACGAGGAAGTGCAAGAAGCAGCCGTCAGTTGGCTTAGTGACGCGGCGGGAAAAAGGTACGACACCGGTATTAAAAAGCTGCTTACAAGGATGTAAAAAGTGATTGATCGTCAAGGTGTTCATGCAGAAAAATAGCTAATTGCTCAACCTTTCTAAAGATGTACACTAAGTTGAGAGAATAACTTTGATTTGAATACCGTGCTGTAGATTGTCTCTTAGCTACGTTCATTAATATTCCTAAAGTTTAGTCATTGAAAATCAAGCCGCAAAAGACACTATTGGAACCATTAACACTAAAAGGACTTGGAAACCATGGATCACGGATGAGATGATAACAAAGATGGATGAGCGGCGAAAATGGACGAATATAAATACAGAATTAGGCAAAATGAAGTACAAAGAATTGAACAATAAATTGAGGCGGGCAACAAATAAAGCAAAAGAAGCATGGTGGAAGACACAGTGCGAGGATATGGAAAGTCTGCAGAGGAAGGGTGAAATCGGTGCGCTGTACAGCAAAGTTAAATCGTTATCGGGAAGTAAGAAAGGAAGAGCTTTGCTAACAGTTAGAGATAAGGCGGGTAAGGTAATAGTTGATGCAGGAAAGATCCAAGAGAGATGGAAGGAGTATATAGAAGAACTGTAGAGTAAAGAACTCAGACCAACAAAGTTAAAAATTGAAAAAGAAAATGACGTAGAGGAGGACAGCTTAGGTCCAGGCATACTAGACAATGAGATAGAAAGGGCATTAAGGGAGATGAAACTAAATAAGGCCGTGGGGGTAGATAACATTCCAGTGGAACTTTTAAAATGCTTAGGAAAATGTGGGAGGAAGAGGCTATATGGGCTGATCCGTAGTATTTATGAGGAGGGAATCTGGCCGGAAGACTTTGTGAGATCAGTTTTAGTTCCTATTCCAAAAAAGGTAAAGGCCACGTCGGTGAGGACTATAGGATAATTAGTTTGATCAGCTCAGGTGCGAGTGGGGAACTTGGAGTCCGGTTGGGCAGTGTTAGGAAGAGGTGTAAGGCAGGGTTGCCCATTATCAGTGTTGCTGTTCAACCTGTATGCATAGGAAATGATTGAAGAGGCATGGGAAGAACTGGAGGGAGGAATGAAGGTGGGCGGGGAATTCATAAAATCAGTTAGGTTTGCTGATGACCAAGCTTTATTTTGTCAGTCAGCCAAGGGGCTGCAAGTATTGCTGAGTGAATTGGAAATTCAGTGCGAACGGTATGGGGTGAGAATCAATATTAATAAAACAAAGGTTATGCGATTTTCTAGAAAGAAAAAGGCTAAGCATAACATTAAAGTAGGATGGCAAAAACTAGAGCAGGTAGAAGAGTTTACGTATCTCGCTAGCGTTTTCGACCACACGTTCAAAGTAGTATGGACGTAAGAAGAAGAATTGCGCTAGGCAAAGAGGCTTTCACAAGGAGGAGGGAGTTGATGACAGGGACTTTGAGTAAAGATGTTAAGAAGAGACTCGTAAAAACTTTGATATGGAGCGTGTCTATGTACGGTGCGGAAACTTGGTCATTGAAGCAGGAGGACAGACGTAGACTGGAGGCTTTTGAAATGTGGGTGTGGGGAAGAATGGAGAAGGTGAAATGGACTGGGAAGAAAACAAATGTGGAAGTACTTGGTATGGTGGGCGAAGAGAGGGGTTTGTTGGGAGCAATCCTTTGGAGGCAAGAGTAGGATGATGGATTTTGTGTTTTGTAGGAGTAATAAAGTATTTGTTTCGTATTTGTGTCCATCCGAAAACCTACCTTAACCGGTAGATTACCTTTAAAAAAAAAATAACATATATATCCATTTATACATACATATATAAGCATATATATATATGTTTCGAAAGCAAATCTGCCATTTTGGCAACTTTAATTTTTTGCCTTTTTCCTTTAAAAGTTACAATCCTTTCCCCCCTTTGGCTTCAACGCAAAGAACATAATCCAAAAAATTTGAACGTAACGGTGTCAAGAGTTTTATAAATGATCATCGTTGGAATATAAAAAAACCCAGAATTTATTATTCTGAAGAACGGAATAGCTAAATTATAGTGCTGCATCAAAATTTTTCTTGACTATATGGCCAATATTTTTAGCCGTAAACTGTCCTTGGCTCTGTGAAATGACATCGGAAGTTATTTCTTTAAAGGTATCATTGATGCCATTTGAGTGTCTGGCTGCAGATGCCATGGCACTATGGCATCCCTGAAATAGCATCGACAAACGAATTGATATGCAGTAGTCATTTGTCAAAATCGTCCAACAAAACAATATAAACATGAGACTTAAGAGTTAATTCAGGAAATTTTAATGGACCTGATTTTTATTCCGTTTTTACTCAATGTGAAAATTTAAGTTTCAACAATTCTAAAGTTGAGCCAACGGCATTAATGAATTTATATTCGCAACATGGGACGATTATTGTCCATTGCTTTTGAGTTATCTTGAGAATATTGAAGACTGTGATTGATGGGCAAATTGTTAAGTAAGCCAGAAAACGGAAAGAAAAGAGTTGGGATTGAATGAAAGAAGTGTCCATTATGGACACAATGCACAAAGATGCAAAGGTGCGATTTAGAGCAAAGGTACTTTACTTTCTCCACAAATATATGCTGGCCATTGAAGATGTTTTTCTTTCTTGCAAGCAAGAAAGTCGTTTCATGATGTATCCGGGCTTCGTTTTGGTAATATAATTTAATAAATAAGTGAATGAATAAATAACCATACATGGAAAGGAGTATATAAAATACGTAAAATATGTAATTATATTTAAGAATGCGAACCATTGCCTATTAGTGTACACGCCTGGGCTATCTTTCCAGCAATGCAAGTTAATACCTCGGAGCTTCATTCTGTCTCGATTTCTTCTTTGTTTCCAAATTTCCGCGTGCTTTGATTACACTTGGATCACTGCAAAACGGATAATAATAACAACAATTATATGGGGACAGTTTACCGCAATGCGAATAATCACAGTAGTAAATGGGGCGACTGGATAAATAACGAAGAGAGAACGGAATCTTAGCTTAAACCTGAAAAGTGAATACTACAATACTACAAGTACTAATTAAGTACTTTTTCGGGTAAGTACATTGATAAATACCCAAGAATATAACCGAAGTGACAAGTTGATGGCGGGAGTTTAACATTAAGGAATTCAACAGCTTCACGAAGCTATATTTACCCTCAGATTCTGAAGACGACAGCCGTGCTGTCGAAACGTAAATAACAAATTGTGAGTGTCCTTTCTTTGTGTCTCTATATTCTAAAAATCTACATCTGTGTTTTTTTATATATTTGTGTGTCGCCGAAGAGCGTTCCATTTCGAAGATATTTTATATATATATATATATATATATATATATATATATATATATATATATATATATATATATATATATATATATATATATATATATATATATATATATATACATATATATATACATATATATATACATATATACATATATATATATATACATATATATATATATATATATACATATATATATATACATATATATACATATATATATATACATATATATATATACATATATATATATACATATATATATATACATATATATATATATACATATATATATATATACATATATATATATACATATATATATATACATATATATATATACATATATATATATACATATATATATATATATACATATATATATATATACATATATATATATATATACATATATATATATACATATATATATATATATACATATATATACATATATATATATATATATACATATATATACATATATATATATATATATATATACATATATATATATACATATATATATATATATATATATATATACATATATATATATATATATATATATATATATATATATATATATATATACATATATATATATACATATATATATATACATATATATATATATACATATATATATATATACATATATATACACATATATATATATATATATATATACATATATATATATATATATATATATATATATATACAAGACATATACAAGACGGCCATCCGGAGCGATGGTCGTCTTCAACGAGCTCCCTACCCTCTTTAAACAACTTGTGCCACTCAAATACTGTGGAACGGCTTAAGGCAGTGTCCCCATAAGCCTGCTTGATCATATCGAGGGTCTCACTTGCCGTCTTCCCGAGTTTCACACAAAACTTCACGGAATAACTTTGCTCTAAATTCAGATTCATTTTGTTTTTCGACGCGGACAAAAAACTTGCTTCACTAAAAACGGTATCCTTACTCAACGACAGCTTGCAGGCGACTGAGGTTGATGTCGGTCAGTTGCTAAGAGCCCCCTCCACCTTACCCTGCCAGGCAGACCCCCCTCCACCGCTCCGTTCGCGCCAGAGAAAATCCGTCCTACCACTTTTGGGTGCGTCCCTGTATTTTTCATGTAAGTCTTCCAAACCAACGTATCATGCTGTTATTTATGAATGAACTACAATGTGAGAGACTAATATTTTTATTGAGTGATTATGATCAATTTGGTTTTGATTAATAATTTAAAAATACAAGCAGAACAATCAAGGCTTCCATTTGTAGCATTTTCTAATCCATTGTAAGCCTCCTCCACCACCAGCCCAAGCTTACAAACCCCCTCATCAGCAATATCTGGACCACCTTCCCCCGCAAACTGCTCCCTACGTAAAAGCTGATGCATTCCAGCCACAAACTTTTGTAACCTTTGGTAAATGTCATCCCGTTTATTCCTTTTTTATGAGAATAATTGTAATCCCCTGGTCAGCTTGAGCTGTCAACCAAGATGACCAGAGAGTTATAGGGACATAGGCAGAGTAATTGCTTCAGGCAAATTCACTTTTATAATGAGGAACACTACAAAACCTAGGAATTTTCAGCCAAAGTGGAACTGGCTGAATATCAGCCAAATATCTTAAGTTTGCCCAGTTTACTAGGATTAAAATACGATTGTCAGCGAGTTTAAAATAACTTGCTGACATTCATCAAAATGGAAGTTCCACCAACAGAATTGCTTAATATCTATGTTAACAGAAATGAGATGACAGTCATTGAGGAGGATTTTCACGGTGATGACTACAGGAGCCTGGACCTGTGATGCTCAACCTATGTTGAATTGTCAAGTGGTGGGTTTGGCAATAATGACATCCGTGTTTTTTAGTCTTATTTCAATTTGTAAAATTGTGGTTGCTGTTTGTGAAATACGATTGCTGTGATTGGATGGTTGACATCTTTGAGAGAGGGTTGGGATGCATTGTAAGCATGCCCTTTATGTTTGCAACATTTTCATCAACATACATTGGGTCAATTAGGATTAATGGCTCCATTAAGAGCTAGAGCAGTATTTTCCATTTGTTTTAATGGTTGATGAAAATTGTAATTAGCATTGATGTAACCTTTTTGAAGTTTTTCCACCAATTCAAACATATAGTACGATTAAGAGAACTCATTTTTATATTTTTTGTTGTTTTCAATAAGTAATACAGTAGTAATTTGCTTTAAATTCCCATAATTTTTCATGCACGATTATACCAGAGTTTCAGGAAAACAGTTTTCAGCTAAAAAAAATTTACCATTAAATTTTATAAAAAATAGCAGCCCTTCCTCAAGTGTATCTTGTTTAACATTTAATCCTCCTAGTTTTGCTTAAAAGTCGATTAAAATTTAGCTAGGATAGCTTGCCAAATTTAAGCAAATTCGGGAGAAAATATTTTGCAGTGAGGGGATTAATGGCAGGGATATTGAGAAAGTGTTATCCAAACTTATTTGTAGCATGGTTCTGTACATTTATTGAAACCTGCTAATTGAAGCGAGTTGATTTGCTGAGATTTAGAGGATTTTGGACAATGGGTGGGGATCGAAAATATAAAATGAATAGATGGGAGAACAAAGAAAATGTTTTGTGATTAACAATGAGCTATTCTGACAATGAACAACAGAGCTAGCTCTGAAAGTCTCTTTTTAATCTTTTTTGCTGTATTCTCAATTTCAGTTAATATTTTCTCCACTGAATCAACCTTGTTAAAATCCTTACCTCTTCCTTGCACTCTCCTCCCCGATTTCTCTTGATATTGACCAACAAATTCAGATTACCCTACTTTATCCACCTTTCGTCTTTCTCCATGGGATTGCTTCTATGCTCGATGGGATCTTCATCTATATTTTGAAGATGCATGCATGCCTTCAGGAGCAGTACATGATTGATTTGGTTGACCACTTGAATATATCTGATATCCCCTCCCCGGACTACAACCTTGACGTGGTGGAAGGGCTTGTGCCTTCCGATGACCCCTAGAGCTGTGCTGGCGGGAGTAATGATGATTGTTCCTGGTAAGGTCACCCACACCAGATAGGTCGAATGTTTGGAGCCGGACGAAAGGTATTCCACGCAGCGTCTGTTCCTCAGTGAGGCGGCTGCAATGGCGTCTGACCCCAGTGGGGCGGCCAATAAGTGATGGTGTCACGTTAAAAACACTATTGAGGAAGGCAACGGGAAACCACCTCAATTATCATTCCCAAGAACAAAATGATAGACACTACAGAGAATATGAGTCCTGACAACTATGGGACTTGGCCCAGTCGACCATGTGTTAAGCCCGGCAGCAGGAGAGGCAAGGCTTCCGCGGTCGTCAACCCACAAAACCCTTGGGAAAACCGACAGCAGCAGGACAGAAGACGCAGAAGAAGAAGGCCACATTAGTTAGAATGTTAGGACCTGGAATGTTAGGACAATGCTGGGGATAGGAAAATTAGAGAATATAAAGCCAGAGATGGGTAGTGGAAATATAGATATTTTAGATCTAAGCGACCTTCCACTTTGACAGACCCCAAACATATCAAATTGGTGAACGATTTGGTGTGGGTAAATTGTCGTTTAACTGTTAGGGAGATAGCCGAGGAAGTGAACATTAGTTTTGGATCCTGTCAGACAATTTTGATGGACATTTTGAGCATGACGTGCGTCTCATAAAAATTTGCCCCGCGGGTGCTGACTGATGAACAGAGACAAAACGTGTGGACATTTGCCAGGAACTCCTGGATCAGAGCCAATGCCGACCCAGAGTTTCTTAGAACCATCGTAACCGGTGACGAAACCTGGGTTTACGATTATGATGTTGAGACAAAGGCCCAGTCTTCTCAGAGAAAAGGTCCTCTTTCTCCGCGACCAAAGAAAGCTCGCATATCCCGGTCCAAAGGGAAGGTCATGCTGGTGTGTTTCTTCTATTGGCAAGGGCTGATTCATTACGAATACGTCCCTCAAGGTCAAACCGTCAAAAAAGATGCCTACTTTAAGGTTATGAAGAGGCTGTGGGTTGCAGTGAGCCGAAAGAGGCCGGAGAAACAATGTATGGCGTTTCCGCCACGATAACGTGCCGGGCCACACGGCACTGATCGTGACAGAGTTTTTCGCCAGAACCGGAACTTCCGTGATCCCGCAGCCACCCTGCTCTCCAGATGTGGCTCCATCAGACTTTCTTTTGTTTCCAAAGTTAAAATCAACCTTGAAAGGGCACCGATTCGACTCTGTTGCAGACATTAAAATTAATTGTACGGTGGCCCTGGAGAGGATCCCTAAGGTACTTACGAGGCAGGGTTCGAGGGTGGGAAGAAACGTTGGCAAATGTTTGTCCTCACTCAAGGCATGTACTTTGAATACGACAAGTTCGATTAAGCTGTACCTGTCGAAATAAACAAATTATGAAATCAGTATTTCTCTTTTAACCACACCGTGTGCAATGGTTAGGCACAGATCAAAGGATAGTATGATCAATTCGCACAGCTTCCCAGGAGCAGATGTGGACTCTGATCACAATTTAGTAATTATAAAGTGCAGTGTCCGATTCAATAAGATAAGGGAGGGGTGGCGGATTAGGAAATGGAATGTAGAAGAATTAAATGAATTGACAAGGAAGATGTATCAGCAGGCTGCAGAGAAAATCATGAATGAGGGAAAAGAGCGGAGTAATATCAAGTAAATATAGAAATATATCAAAAATGGTATCGAAAACCACAAAAGAAACTACAGGAACTGTTAATGAGAAGAGGACAAGAAAATCATGGATGACGGATTAAATGATTGGAAAGATAGATGAGTGCAGAAAATGGAAGGATGTAAATACAGATATAAGCAGAAGGAAGAACAAAGAGTTAAATAATAAAATGAGATGGGTAACAAATAAAGCAAAAGAAGAATAGAGGAAGATGCAGTGTGAGAATATGAAAAGCCTACAGAGGGAGGGTGAAATTGGTGCGCTATACAGCGAGGTTAAATCACTATTGGGAAGTAAGAAAGGAATTTCTGTGTTAACAGTCAGAGGTCATTCGAGTAACATAATAGTTGAAACAGAAAAGATCCAAGAGAAATGGAAGGAATATAGAGAAGAACTGTATGGTAAAGACCCTTCTATGCTTAAGTTTGTTGACCTGTGTTCTACAGGAAGATAGCTTTGGTTCAAGCATATTCAGCGATGAGATAGATAGGGCTTCAATGGAGATGCAATCAAATAAGGCAGTGGGGGTAGACAGCATTCCTGCGGAACTACTAAAATAGACTGATTCATAGTAGCTATGAGGATGGAATCTGGCCAGAAGACTTTGTGAGATCAGTGTTAGTTCCTATTCTGAAAAAGGTAAAGGCTACATCTACATCTACATAATACCCCGCAAACCGCCGCAAGGGCATGTGGCGGGGGGTGTTAGGTCACCAACCGAAAAAAGGAAAAATTCCACATGCAAAAAAACAACACGGAAAATTACACCCACAGCAGCGCACACACTCATGCAAAAATCCCTTCATCCAATACTCATGCAAATACATTTACCGCAAAACAACTAAAAACTGCACCCCAGGATGCAGCACGAAAGCCATCCTACAACACGGAAGCCAGGACACAACAAGCAAGAATGTGAAACATCACTACCACATGAACATGCACCACAAAACACTCTACCCCCAGACGAGAGGTTTCTCTCTCTGGCCCTCAACCTGAGCGGACCTGCCTACTGAGCGCTCCTGGTAACCGGTTTGACCCACCAGAGACTACCTGCCTGCCAGCTTGATTCTTGGTGCCTTTGGTTTTAGTGAAGTGCAGTGTAGTGTCAACGTATACGTTGCTTCGTTTATATAGTTTTCGTTTTGTGTATGGTTTGTTAACCGTAGTGTGTGGTAGTAGTAATTTATTTAGTGGATTGTGGTGGTTTTTGTCCTTCGACTCTGATTGGTGACCGGTGAGTGCTTTCCTTTTTCTTACTATCTTTTTTTGGTCCTCGGAAAACCAGACCTTACTCAAGCATCGTTTTTTCCACTTAGGTTTCATATTCAATTCCAAATCGTAACTTATTGTTTGAGCTAAATTTAGCTAACCCCTTTTAGAAATTTTACCATAGTGTATACAGGTTAGCTTTTGTTGGGAACTCGGTAGTTAAATTAGGATGGCTTCATCCAGGTCCCCTGTTGCCATGCTCGAAGGCACTGGCGAATGCGCGGCTTTAAGGGCCCGTATCATCATGCTGGGGAGAATGGTGCGGGAGCTTCGATCGGAGATCGCCGGCCGGAGGGCTCCCCTCAGGAGAGATGGTGCTCAGGGTGGGAATACGAAAACCCGCCACGCCCATAGGGGTGCACGGATTCGTCCGAATGCAACACGTGGCTGGGCGATTAGAGACCTACCCCGTGTCCCATCTCTCAACGAGGGAGTGTCTCACGTCCGTAGGTCGGACGATTGGAGGGTCGTCTCTCGGGGCAAGGGGAAGGTAACGCTGCGGCGAGGATTGGACTCTGCGGAGGCAGATACCATCCCCGTCTCCAACAGGTACCAGGTGCTGTCGGATGACAGCACCACCGTACCTGCAGCCCCTACCCCTACTCCGAGGGCACTGCCTAGGGTAAGGCATCAGCGGTCGGGGAGGGAGGGAACCGTTATATTAGGTAGTTCAAATGTCCGGTGTATAATGAATCCGCTGCGCCGCAGAGTCCAACAGGAGGGAGGTGTTGGATTCTTGTCGTCCTGGTGTATACCAGGCGGCGGGGTACCCCAGGCGACGCTGGCGGTGAAGGCGGCCGTCAGTAATACGGGCTGCTCCAAGCTACGCATTGTGGCTAATGTCGGGACAAACGACGCCTCGGAACGTGGATCTGAAGAGATCTTGCGCTCCTTTAAGGAGATGCACTCGGAGGTGAAACGAGTCGAGGCAGAGTTGAAGGTCCCAATTAAATTAAGTATATGTAGTATTGTGCCGCGAGTAGACCGCGGAAGGCTCGTTTGGAGCCGCATTGAGGGTTTAAATCAGAGATTGCTGGGATTTTGACGGGGAATCGGAGCGGACTTGGTTAATCTGAGGCCCGTCCTCTCATCGTGTCGGGTACCCCTTAATCGCTCCGGGGTCCATTATACTGCCGAGGCATCGCAGTTGGTAGCGCGTAGGTTACACGAACACGTGTCGAGGGTTTAGCATAGCTGGTAGGCAAGAGCGTAGGTCATATATTGGGAAAAATAAAGTAGAATCCAGCGCTTTTTGTCAATTGAGTTCAGGTAATGCCTCTCAAATCCCCAAAAAAATTGAACAAACAAACACTTGCGTTAAAACAACATATAACCCACGTAAATTAAATAAAATTGGTGCCTCTACATACATAACAGATAGCAATGCAAGTGAATGTAATTCTTTTGTCTCTGTTCACCACGAATCGTCTCAAAACAGTTTTTTTAGCTTACATAAAACCGAAAAACAAGAAGTTATTAGCCATATTAAAATTATAACATTAAACTGCCGTAGCATTAGAAACAAAATATCGGATATTGAACACATTTTTGTCAGTACAAACGCAGACATAGTAGTTGGAACGGAAAGTTGGCTCGGAGATATAGCAAACAATGAGGTTTTTCCAAACGGATTCACAATTTACAGAAGGGACAGACCAAATAGGTTGGTTGGGGGAGTATTCATTGCAGTAAAGTCACATCTTAGTAGCCAACGATATGAATGCGACGTAGATGACATAGAAAGCGTTTGGTGCAACATTAAGGACTACAACGGCAGAAGCCTATTCGTGTGGTCATTTTATAGAGCCCCAGATTCTAACACAGATGTCCTACACAAGCTCGACGAACAAATATCCACTCTCAGCAGCAAACATAGCAACAGTATTACTATAATCGCTGGTGACACAAATCTACCGTCAATTGACTGGGAACACTACTGCGTAGGAAAATCTGCGATAAACAGAGACTCATGCCAAGAACTCCTTCATATATTCACAAAACACTCCTTAGAACAAATTGTTAAATCACAAACACGGGGCCAAAGCATACTAGACATCTTTGCGGCATCTAAGCCCGAAATCATTAATAACATTGAAATAATAACGCGGAATCAGTGACCATAAGGCTATTCTTGTAGAGTTAAAAACTAAGTTGGTCAAAATAAACAAAGAAAAGCGTAAAATATACCTATACAACAAGGCAAATTTTAACGGACTAAGAGAATATTTACACATAAAAATACCAGAATACAAGACAAAAACACTGACAACAAATACAGAGAACACTTGGAATTATTTCTTAAATATTTTACGCGAAGGAATGAAGACGTACATCCCGTCCAAACTCAAATGCGACAGTAAGGAACCTAGATGGTACAACGGGGAAGTCAGATCGGCATTAAGAAGGCAAAGAAAGCTACAGTCAAATTTCAAAAAGAGTTTAAAAAGTGACGATATAAGTTATGTGAATACAACCAAACAGCTACTAAAAGAATGTCGTAGTAAGACGAAAAGTATTATGCGCACAGCACTACACTCTTTTAAATCTAAAATGCTAAGCGAATATCTTGAGGAAAATCCAAAGTTATTCTGGTCCTATGTTAGGGAAATACAGGGTAAACGTCCCACTGTTCACTCTTTGAAGACGGAAAATGGAGAAATCATTACAGATAGCGTGAAAAAGGCAAATATTTTAAACCATTTTTTCCAGAGCGTCTACAACAAAAACAAACCCACCAAACGATCCTCCACACCCACCCGGGGAACACATGAGCGATCTTACACTGACCAAGCAGGGAATAGTACATCTGCTCCGTAGTATCAAAGCACACAAGGCACCTGGTCCGGAAGAAATACCTGCTAGAATATTAAAGGAGTTAGCTGAAGACATTGCCCCATTTTTACATATTGTTTTTCTAAAATCGATAGAAGGCTCATTGCCTCGCGACTGGAAGCTAGCCCATATAACTCCCATCTAGAAAGGCGGCGATAGGGATAAACCAACCAATTACCGACCCATTTCTTTAACATCGATCTCTTGTAAAATATTGGAACACATTATTGTCACTAACATTATGAGATTTCTTGATACTAGGAAAATACTAATCCACAACCAGCACGGATTTAGGAAAAGCAGATCTTGCGAAACACAACTTGGTCTCTTCATTCACGATATACTTAGATCGGGAGAAAACAAAACACAAGCCGATGTAGTATTCCTGGATTTCAAAAAAGCTTTCGACAAATTCCCACACAATAAATTGTTACATAAACTTAAATACTATGGGATCAATGAGAAAATAATTAATTGGATTAGAGACTTCTTGTCAAACCGCAAACAAATATTAGTCATAGATGGGTTGTGCTCAACGGAGAGAGATGTTACTTTGGGCGTCCCCCAGGGAAGTGTAATAGGGCCTCTTCTGTTCTTAATATACATAAATGACTTAAGCACACACGTTAGTAGCAATCTAAGGTTATTTGCTGACGACACGGTGATATACAGGGAAATAAGAAGCCAACTAGATCGCGAGCTACTCTCTAGAGACTTAGACAATATCTCGGAATGGTGCAATAAATGGGGAATAACACTTAATATAGATAAATGTGCAGTTTTGAAATTATGGAATAAAGGAAGCGAGGAACAGGATATAAACTACAAAATAGAGGGATCAGTATGGACTACGGCAAATCAAGTTAAATATTTGGGGGTTGTTCTAACACCACGCCTTTCATGGGGAGAACATATCAGGACAATATGCGGATCAGCTTTAAAGAAACTTGGCTTCATAAAACGGGTGGTGGGGAAATGTAATGAAAAAGTTAAAGAGAGGTGTTATTTTGCTCTAGCTAGACCTCATTTGGAATATGCCGCAAGTATTTGGGATCCGTGGGAGAAAATTTGGCAAAAAGAATTAGATAAAGTCCAGAGAAAATCCGCTAGATTCGTTAAAAATTGTTATGATAAAAACACAAGTGTGACAGGTCTCTAAGGGGATTTAGGCTGGGAACCACTTGAAGTGCGGAGAGAACAAGCGAGGCTTAGACTTTTAGAAAGGTTCAGAACAAACGAGTTTAACTATGACACTGAAGGATAAGGGGGATCGAGATGGTGCGGGGGCTAACGTACTGGCTTCCCACCCTGAGGGCGCGGGTTCAAATCCCGGCGGTGTTGAATATTTTTCAGAGGTATCTCGATCCCTACTTGAGGTGCTTTGTGGAGGGCACTTTGTGGAGGCTTAGACTTTTAGAAAGGTTCAGATCAAACGAGTTTAACTATTACACTGAAGGATAAGGGGGATCGAGATGGTGCGGGGGCTAACGTACTGGCTTACCACCCTGAGGGCGCGGGTTCAAATCCCGGCGGTGTTGAATATTTCTCAGAGGTATCTCGATCCCTACTTGAGGTGCTTTGTGGAGGGCACTTTGAGTGAGTACGTCGTCCGTCGGATGGGACGTTAAACTGCGGACCCCTTGGCGCCTTTCGTAAAGAGTAGGCTAATGCCGACGCCGGGTTTCTCTCCACCCTTCATCCTTTCCTGTCCATCCCCTATGGCGCAAATGACCTTAGCTGCCGGTCGCCTCCCCTCAAAACTACTACGACACTGAAGGAATTATAATGGCCCCACACTACTTAGGTAGATCAGACCACAAAGATAAACTAAGGGAGATAGATTCCAAGACAGGTAGGTACAAATACTCATTCTTTCCCCGAACAATCAGAAATCATAATAGCAAGAAACCGAAGTCACTTTAAAAATATTAAAAACGTTGAATTTACAAGTCGGAACAAAATTAAACACTATAGAGATGTTAGGTATACTTTCAGGTGCATGTGTATGTAAGGTGTAGATTGAGTGTTTGCATGTGTGTGGGGTGTAAGTGTTCATGCATGAATGTATGCAATGTTTTTTTTATACATGATTTTGTGGTTATTGCATGCGGTTTTCTTTTTCTTTTCTAAATTACGGGTGGTGTCCTAACACCCCCCGCCATACGCCCTTGCGGCGACTTGCGGGGTATTAAGTAGATGTAGATGTAGATGAGGCTGTAAAAGGCAAGGAATGCGACCCAACGTTGCAGGTAGCAGGAATTTCCCTCCGCTGAGAGGGACGAGGGACTGAAAGGGAAACTTAAAAACAGATGAACAGAACACGAATGAGGTCATTCGGAAAGAATGGGTTATTATAACTAAAAACCTGAGGTTAGTGGAAGAGCATGCCTTTAGGTAGAACAAATTATTTTTTAGACGCTGAGGGTGGCAAATGGAATTTTTGCTATCTATAACCCTGCAGTTGCTATCCCGTATTGTCCGTGGGAAGAAGGAGTCCTTGAGTCGGCTAGTTCTGGCATCTATTTCCCGAATTTTATATGCATGATCCAAGCGACCAATGTATGTAGGAGTACGAATAATTTGCGAGACCTCGGTGCTGAAACATGCGGATCTAAATTTATTTAATAATTTCAATCTTGCATTGAATCGTCTCTCTTCCAATGATTCCCTGCCCAAATCCATAAGCATTTCGGCGACGCTTTGCGTTTTATCGTAGGAATTTTTTGCAAAACGGGCTGCCCGGCGTTGAACCTTCTCAATTTCCCGAATGAGACCTTTTTCAATCGGATCCCACACGCTGCATGCGTATTCTAAATGAGGCCTTACAAGAGCGTGGTAACAACGTTCTTTGACCTTCGAGTCACTTTTTCCGACAATGCGTCTAATGAATCCCAATTTTTTAGATGCTTGACCGCAGACTTTACGTATGTGAGTCCCCCAAGTTAAGTATTTTGTTAATGTGACACCTTGGTATTTTACCGTATCACCTACTGCTAGGTCACCTCCAGCTAATTTATAAGCAGATCCGGTTGATCTTTTAAAGAAATTTACCACCGAACATTTATTATAATTTAGTGTCAATCCCCAGTTAGAACACCATTTAGTAATGCAATCTAAATCCTGCGCTAGAATAAAACGATCTTCATCCCCAGATATCTCCCGATAGATCGCCGTGTCATCCGCGAACATCCTAATTTTACTTTTCACTTCGCGGTTCAAATCGTTAACAAAAATCAAGAAAAGCAACGGGCCGATTACACTTCCCTGAGGTACCCCCGACGTGACTCGAACGCTGTCGGAACTAGCGCCATCAAGGACTACCCTCTGTTCCCGCTCTGAAAGAAAATCTTTAACCTAACTTTTGGCGCCCTTGTTTATACCCGCGACCTTTAATTTATAAATGATTTTACCATGTGGGACCTTATCAAATGCCTTTTGAAAATCTAAGAAGATGGCATCCACTTGCCTACCTCTCTCACCCGATAAAAGTAAATCATGTGTAAATAATCCTAATTGGGTTTCGCAAGAGCGGGTTTTCCTGAATCCGTGTTGATTGCCACTTAAAAAGTTAATGTTATCAAGGTGTCTCATTATTGAACTGACAATTATGTGCTCTAAGATTTTGCAACAGATAGAAGTGAGAGATATAGGTCTGTAATTACTGGGGTCCTCCCTGTCACCTCTTTTAAAAATAGGTGTTATTTGCGCGGTTTTCCAAATCATAGGTACTTTGCACTCTGTGAGAGATTTGTTAAATATGAATTCAAGGTACGGGGCAATGTTTGGAGCTAAATGTTTTATTACCCTAGCTGGCATATTTTCGGGACCCGGGGATTTGTTGGGTTTAATCTCCTTAAGCAATTTTAGAATTCCTTGTTGGTCCACTGTTATTTTTTCCATGGGTAGTGTATGTATTGATTCTTGGAGATATGCGGTGGCAACATCATTCGAGAAAACGCTTCGGAAGAATGAATTTAGGATGTTAGCTTTACCATCGCTGTCTGTATGAATTATATTGCTACAATCCCTTAAGCAAGCCACGGTTTGTTTACTCCCGTTTACTTCCCTAACATATGACCAGAAAGTTTTGGGGTCAGTGTCCAAGTGCTCGCAAAGTACTTTGCGTTTAAAGTCCAGTAAGGCGCTACGTAATTGTGTTTTGGTTTAAATTTTAGAGGATCTATATGTGTCCCACAATTGTTTATTCTCAGGGGATGATGTGTTCACGCGTGCCCTCTTTACCCTAGAGTGTAGCATTCTCTGCTTTCGAAGGGCTTTTATAACGTCTTTATTGTACCACCTGGGATCGCGATTTGCTTTAACGTATTTTATAGGTATGAAATCTACGATTCCTTTTTGCATGATATTGACAAATTCTGTCCAAGTTTCTTCCACGTTGACATGAATTAAGCGGGTTTTGAACTCGGGTAGTGAGGAGTTTAATTGATTGGCAAAAGAGACTACATCATATGAGGACTATAGAACAATATGTTTGATTTCGTACGCAGCTTAAGTTTTTCTCAGGGACGTCAACAAAAGAATAGAGATTAGGGCAAATGATTACTCAGGGGATGATCTGTTTGGATTTTGGAAGGGAAGAGGTATTCGTTATGCCATTGCAGTAATGAGATTATTAATTGAGAGGAATATATCTTAGCTTACACAATCTCTCCTCCAGGTACTCGTAATTAACACAGGCTTGGTTGATTAAAAACTGATTTAAAAACCGGTCCCGTCTTATCAAGTTCTTGTTTTTGGCCGAATAAAACATGGCGTAGCTATTTTTATCTGTTTTTATCTGTCATTGCCGCTCTACCTAACATTCTGGGAAGCCACAACTGCATTCTTACTGCGCTTGTATATTATCTTCTTATTTAAATACCAATTTCTTGTTGCATTTTTCAATCAAGTAAAGTATGCGTAAATTATTTGCCCTCCCATCATTATTCCTAAGTCAAATTGTCTCTCGGATTTTTGCTTTCTCTGAATATGTCTCCCTTAATAACTTATAATCTGTAATACAAAATCCACATTTATGTGAACAAATGGTTGGCTCAAAATCAATAAGTACTAGATAAAGATGCTTGTTAGTTGCATCCGAGAGCCAGAGGCCGAGGGAGCGAGGTCGGAGTGACCGTCCCTCGTGACAGAACGGGGAGGTTGTGCCCTGGGATGGGATAGGGGAGGCCAACGTGAGTGCATTGCTCTATTCTTCCGCGGCGCCGATTCGACCTTCGGCCATTACGAGGAGGTTCTCCTCCGAGAACCTTCAACCCTCCTCCCCGGGAGTACAATCTCCTTGGTTGAACTGGGCGGGCGTGCCGGCAAGGAGCTCCGTAGTGTCGATCCGAGCGGCAGCGAACAAGTTAGTCTTTTAAAACTGTGTTTTCAAAGTAAATAGTGAAGGGATATAAAGTTTTGTGTCTTTGTTAAGTGCCCGAATGTTCTGTTCTTTAACAGAAGAGTAGTGGTAGCTAAAAAGACAAACAATGGTGTAGTTAATTTTTCAAGATACCTCTAAAAAACCGGATTTTACCGAAGTACTCGGGAACCGGTTCAGTGAGCTTAATTATATTTAAGAGTTAGAATGGTGTTTTAAAAGTTAACCTGTGTTGTGAATTTGGTGGCGATCAGACGACCTTTAAGGTGAACCGGAACACGTGGCCACAGACCAGAAGTGACGATAACTTCCGAACGGCTGACTATATGACAGCCAAACTCAGCGTACTAATTGTAAGTATTAATGTTAACTACCGTAGTGAATTAAGTGAAGATTGGACGACTTTAAGAGCGGAAATAGCCGATTCCTCCGTAACGGCGGGCGATATACTTGTACATGACGCATTTGGGAGACACTAACCAGATATCTTTGCGTGTGTTTTAATTAGTGAAGTGAGAATTTAATTGTGACCTGCTGACCTGAGTGTGACCTCAGTATGCATGTTTAGTATGAGCCCAGGCCAAAACAACATATGAAATTAGAGTGAGCATGCAATTATTGAACATGGCTTCGGAAAACGGCCCGGGTGAGGACCTTTCCTCTATCAAACTTAAAATTGAAACTAAGGTAAACGAGCTCAAACAAATGATAGCAAATGAAAGAATCGCCAAGGGTAAAAAAGGGGACTTATGAGCTGTGTTTGGTGCTCTCTTCGGCTGTTTTGACAGTGTGGCCACATTAGTGAATAACATTCTGATAGCTAAAGCGACAACCGACGAAATCCTTGGGAAAACACATATCATCAGAAGCGAAATACGCGAAGAAATCGCAAAAATACCGACACAAGCAAGGAAAGAAGCATCATTCTACGAAATAGTATCAGCTCGAAAGCTGGATTCGAAGGGTACTAAGGTAGAACTTCCCAGCAGAAAGCGAATAATTACGAAATAATCAAAGAGCGTTCTAATATTCTCACCCGACGATTGTAAAAAGATCGAGACCAGCGAAGACACAAAGAAGGAACTTATAAACCTAGTAGATCCGAAAGAGAAGGGAATAAAAATTCTAAGAATAGCAAGAATAAGGAATAGAGGTATTAAGGTAGAATCAAACGACTCTGATTTGGAGGAAAAACTAAAAAGCTGCGACTGTTTCCGATAGAGAGAACTGATAATGGAAAAAGAGGAAAGGAATAAGCCGCGTCTCCTTATAACGGGAGTCAAAGAGACACTTAAGGAAGAAGAAGTACTTAAGTGTATCAAACTGCAGAATGACCTATCTGAAGAAAGCGAGGTAGCTCTAAGGTATAAATTTGGTAAAAGAGAAGCCACAAGAGTAAACTGGGTGTTAGAAGTTGACGCCAGGGCCAGGAAAAGACTACTGACAAAAAAAGAGTGTATAAAGGCTATGAATCACACCAAGTCCACGACCACCTTACAATTCTGCAATGCTATATTTGCCAGAAATTTGGACAATTAGCAAAAGAATGTAAGAGTGATAAGAGTACCTGCAGTCATTGCTCTGGGGAACATGACTCGAGGCAATGCAATGAAAAAGGAAGCAGTACATAATGTATAAATTGTGTGGAAGCTGGAAACGGGAAATTTGACCACAATTCCCATGACAACAAATGCCCTATCATTCAGAGTAAGTTGGAGTGGCTAGTCGGTACGATAGACTATGGAGAATAATCAACATATTCTCAAAATAGGGCAAATAAACACCCAACGAGCCAAAACGCCCACATTAGAACTGAGGGAGAGAGAACATCATCAGACCGGGAGAGCAAAAGACCTGGAAAATACGAGGGATGGGAATGCGGGCAAGAAGCATCCCAAGTACCTTGCTTGTGCTTGTTACCACGCTCTTGTAAGGCCTCATTTAGAATACGCATGCAGCGTGTGGGATCCGAGTGAAAAAGGTCTCATTCGGGAAATTGAGAAGGTTCAACGCCGGGCAGCCCGTTTTGTAAAAAATTCCTACGATAAAACGAAAAGCGTCGCCGAAATGCTTATGGATTTGGGGTGGGAATCATTGGAAGAGAGACGATTCAATGCAAGACTGAAATTATTAAATAAATTCAGATCCGCATGTTTCAGCACCGAGGTCTCGCAAATTATTCGTACTCCTACATACATTGGTCGCTTGGATCATGCATATAAAATTCGGGAAATAGATGCCAGAACTAGCCGACTCAAGGACTCCTTCTTCCCACGGACAATACGGGATAGCAACTGCAGGGTTATAGATAGCAAAAATTCCACTTGCCACCCTCAGCGTCTAAAAAATAATTAGTTGTATTTAAATGCATTTTCTTCCACTAACCCATTGTTTCCGAATGACCTCATTCGTGTTCTGTTCATCTGTTTTTAAGTTTCCCTTTCAATCCCTCGTCCCTCTCCGCGGGGGGAAATTCCTGCTACCTGCAACGTTGGGTCGCATTTCCTGCCTTTTACAGACTCTTGGGGATAGAGTGTTTCGTGGTGCATTTTCATGTGGTGTTTCAATTTCTTGCTTGTTTTGTCCTGGCTTGCGTGTTGTTGGATGGCTTTCGTGCTGCATCATGAGGTGCAGTTTTTTAGTTGTTTTGCGGTATATGTGTTTGCATGAGTATTGGATAAAGGGATTTTTGCATGAGTGTGTGCGCTGCTGTGGGTGTAATTTTCCGTGTTGTTTTTTTGCATGTGGTATTTTTCCTTTTTACGGTTGGTGACCTAACACCCCCCGCCACACGCCCTTGCGGCGGCTTGCGGGGTATTATGTAGATGTAGATGAAGTAATCCAGCAAATAAGGTTTTCGCCAGCATTATCTTATTTAACAACAGCCTAGACGTTCTTGAGTTAACACCTTACCGCGACGACTACCATGCAGTCGCTGTGATAACGTCAGGGAAAAGCTCAATAATAATAATAAGTGCATATTTTCCTCCGAGTAGGTGTATCAAACCGTTCAAAGAATACATAAGAAAAATCGAAGTCATAAAATCTTACTATGTACAGATAGTAATGCCAAAAGTGAAACCTGGTTTCATAGGTTTACGGACTCAAGAGGAAGATTAATTGAAGAACTAGTCCTAGCTGAAGACCTTTACATTACTAACTGTATCGGAGAACCGTTTACCTTCTCCAGTCCGAATGGCAAATCCAACAGACCTGACCATCGGTAAAGCCAAATCATCCGAAACATCACCAACTGGAAAGTCCAGCCAGGGAAGATTACCGGTGACCACCAATTGATTACCTTCGACATTAAAGAAGCTAGTTACAGGGATACACCCAAAATGAGATATATACTGAGAAATGCCGATTGGGAAAAATCTGAGGAAACCTTCCTGAACGAACTAGTAGCCTCGGAAGGGAATACTCCATGGACACCAACAATGGAGCAAATAGATCTCAATATAGCAAGACTAACTAAAGCTATAAAAAACTCCATGAAAACAAGTATTCCAGTAAGATATTACAGAGGCAAAACTCATCCTTGGTGGAATGATGGCCTAAACAACCTCAAAAAGCAAGTCCACAAACTGAGAACCATCTTCCAAAAGAGTCGAAACGAGGACAGAGGAATCCATTGTCTGAGATACCTAGCAAAGCTAAGGATATATGAGGAACGTATTAAAAAATCCAAAGAAAATGCTTGGAGAAAGTTTGCTAGACAAAACTTTGGAGACAACTCCTGGGGCTTTATCTACAAGTTTTTCTGACATAAACTGAAACTCCCAACAATACCAGGGACTAGACGAAATGACAAGGGAGAGGTAATGCTGATTGAAGAATGGATGGACAAAATGTTGGACACCCTTCTACCTGATGATGATCAATCAGATAATTGTTACCACAAGTATACCAGGAGAATGTACAATGAACCGCTTGAGAAAAGTACCGCCAGGCTCTTCTCAGACGAGGAAGTCAGTGAAGCCATCTACCTGATAAGAGATGGCAAAGCTCCCGGCCACGACCAGATTCCGGGTACTGTAATAAGAAAACTGTGACAGCCTATCTCAGGAGAGCTAACCAATATCATTAATGATTGTATAGTCCTCTCATACTTTCTGAACACCTGGAAACTTGGGAAGCTACACGCTATTGTAAAGGATAAGCATAAGGACCCCGCGAACGCTGAAGCGTTCCGACCAATCACTCTCCTCCCAGAGCTGGGAAAGTTAATGGAGAGACTAATTAAAAAGAGAATTATAGAAGAGACTGGGGAATGCCAGATCTACCACCCCAAGCAATACGGGTTTACTCCAGGGAGAAGCACAATTGATGCCATGACTTAACTGGTGAGACTAACTACCAACAATTGCAAATACACCGTGGTGGTTTTTATAGATTTAAAAGGCGCTTTTGATTCTGTCTGGCGGCCATCCATAATTAAAGAACTAAAATATATAAGGGTCTCAAACAATCTAATAAAATTAGTCAAAAATTATTTTACCAACCGCGTGATAGAATACTCCAGCAAACACCTCAAGTTCTCTAAAGTAGCCACAAAGGGGTACCCACAGGGTTCGGTTCTTGGCTCAACCTTGTGGAACCTCTTAACCAATTTGCTTTTAAGAGAAGAACTCCCGGATAGGTGTGATATTATCGCATATGCCGATGACATTGCTGTAACTATCCCTGGAAACAGCAGAAAAGGGCTGGAAATGTGGGCGGAAAAAAACTCTACTTATCCTAGAAACCTGGGCAAAAAGTAACAAACTGAAGTTATCCATAAAAAAAGCCAATACATGACCCTAGGAGCAAGTATATTAAGAAACCCGGCATGTAAAATCAATGGGAAACAGCTAAAGAGAACGAAGACCTTTAAATACCTCGGTAACACATAGATGATAAACTTACCTTCCAATCTCACGTGAACTATACTTGCTCGAAGGTTAAAACTATCTTTGGTGCCACAAGAAGGCTTTGCTGTTTTACATATGGCCTCAAACCAATGGAAAACATTTATGAGGGAGTAATAATGCCCATAGTCACTTATAGGTGCAAAATTTGGTCCCACAGAGTCAATCTCGCAAGATTCGAGAGAAAGCTAAAGGAGACTGCTTGATAGCAATGTGCAACAGCTATTCCACTAGTGCCTGCAACTCCACCTCTAAAATACCGAATTTGGGAAAGAATTGCTCTAAACAAATGGAGGAAAAAATTACATAGAGTATTTTAACCTCTCGTAAGATGCAGAAAATGCAGTACAAATATCAAAATTAAAAAGACTTCTGAGAGAGGAAACACACAGAGAATGGAACGATGAGTGGAACAGAACAGAAAAGGGAAGGAAAACGCACCGTATATTTCTGAACATAGATGACTAGATAAAATTAAATATTAAACACTCCTCAGCAAGCACACAAGTGTTAACTGGACATGGGAACTTCAACTCCTACTTACACTTCATAGGGAAATGTTTTACCCCTCTGTGTAACTATGGAAAAGAAGACAGCAGAACTTAGAGTGGAGGACTGTGTATTCTATGAGACAGAGCGACAACTCTTATAGAACAGTAGGGAAGAGAAGCTAACAAGCATTAGAAAAATGATTACATTCTGCCCAAAGGACAACAATAAGCTGCTTTGAAAATTTGCAATAAGAAAACCGGCAAATACTGAACCACAACAAGTGAACTAACTGGAAAATATTTTGTGTAAAATGTAGCAATGTATTCTCCTATTCGCCATTATTGAGTGATTTCTTTTTCTGGAATTGTTTATCATAGTTTAACTCCTAACATATATAAGCACCTGTAGATGTTAAAATTTTAGAATAACTTATGTTATTTCCTTATGTCTGATTATTGTTTATAAAAAGGGGAGCTAAGATTCAAAGGAATCCCCAACTAACTGTGAAGTAAAATAAAAGTGGACCCAGGAAACCATTGGTCAAATGGGTCCAAAAATTAAAATTAAAAATTTAACCCTCCTCCCTGGCCCTGGCTCCATCCTTGCCTTCGGAATACTTCCCTACCCCTGTGTGCCCCCCTCTTTTCTCGACCTTGGTTCACCTTCTCACACACACCCCCTCATCATTCCTAAAATCCTTAAAAATAGAAATCAGAGAATAACTTTATTGAGATTTATTTTGGTAATATTTTATAAATACTCTAAATACATCTAATTTATCTACATTACTGCCATTTTAAAACTTACATGAAATTTTAAGTTCTGGCTACCATGATCCAGTTCTTTGTTTACATTATCATTTTGCTATTTTACCAAAAATAAAAGTTAATCGGCTGAATTTTTACGTATGTCTTATCAAGGATTTTTACTTTATTTCACAAACGTCCATACACACCTCTTGGTTCCATAATTTGCAATGCTCTTATTTCCCAATTTTCTATTTTGATCCATAACCTTAATCTTTCTAAGAATATTTTGTATATTTGTCTATATGCCATTCACCCAGTCAGTAATTGCCATTTGGAAGGTAAATGTATTCTTTTAAGAATTTTAGGAGGGGGGAATGGAAGAGTAATATTATTTTGCTGGCCACCTCAAATCTGTCAGACTGAAGTTATTGCTAAATTTCAAGATAATCACTAAAAGTCTCCAATATCTTTCCACCCCCACCCCAACCAAAGGGAGTGATGACCATCGATCGTCCCTTAAATAAGGTCAAACCTTATGCAGGCAAAAACCGCCCTCATTAAATGAAGAACACAATATGTTTTTTCCTCTGTTCTTTCTAAGAATGGTGGAGAGATACATTGTGTTCTTCATTTATTGAACATAAACTTCCACAAATTTGAGCAAGAAACCATCGAATATATACATAACCCCCTCCCCGGACTACAACCTTGACGTGGTGGAAGGGCTTTTGCGTTCCAATGACTCCTAGAGCTGTGCTGGCGGGAATAATAATAATTGCTCCTGGTAGGGTCACCCATGCCAGATAGGTCGAAGGTTAGGAGCCAGACGAAAGGTAGTCCACACAGCATCTGTTCCTCAGTGAGGTGGCTGAAATGGCGTCTGACCCCAGTGGGGCGGCCAGTAAGTGATGGTGTCACTTTAAAAACACTATTGAGGAAAGCAATGGGAAACCACCTCTATTATCATTCCCAGATTTAAATAATGGACTGAACAGAAATTTTGTGTCCTGGCAACTACAGGGCTCAGTCCAATCTGCTGTGTGTTGTGCCCAGCAGCGGGGAAGGCAAGGCTTCCACCGTCGTCATCCCATGAAACCCTTGCAAGGGAAAACCAGCAGCAGCAGGACAGAAGACGCAGGAGAAGATGACCAAATTTCACTAGAGTAGGAACGGGGAATGTTAAGACAATGATGAGGACAGGGAAAATAGAGAATGTTAAGCGACAGATGGAAAGGGGAAATATAGATATTTTAGGTCTATGCGCGGTGAGATGGAAAGATAGCGGGGATTACTGGAGTGATAATTATAGAATTATATTCACCGGCGGGGACGAGAGCCAACGAGGGGTTGCCATAGTATTAAATGAAGAGGTAGGAAGAAGCGTAGTCAACACAGAGCAGGTAACGGATAGGTTATTACTAGTAGAGATAAAAGCAGAACCAACAAACTTGGTTATTATTCAGGTATACATGCAACCGAGCAACCATAAGGAAGAAGAGGTCGATAGGATATACCATCAGTTAGAGGACATGATCGCGTGTGTTCCTTCAGGGAAACATTTGATAGTGATGGGGGATTGGAATGTTATGGTAGGAGAAGGAAGAGATGGTTATGAGGTCGGGGACTATGGTTTAGGCACAAGGAATGACAGCGGGGAGAAAGCAGTTGAGTTCTGCAGGAGACAGGGGTTAGTCATCACCAACACTTGGTTTAGACACCACAAAAGACGCATGTATATATGGAAAATGCCAGGTGACTTAGAAAGGTATCAGCTGGATAATATCATGGTCATACACAGGTTTCGGAAAAGTGTGATAAATTCGCACAGCTTCCCGGGAGCGGATGCGGACTCTGACCACAATTTAGTTGTTATGAAATGTAGCGTCCGTTTCAAAAAGATAAGGCAGGGGCGGCGAGTCAGAAAATGGAATGTAGAAGCATTAAATGGTTTGAAAAGGAAGGAATACAAACAGGCGGTCGAGGAAATCATGGAGGATGGTAAAGGGCTTAGTACTATCGAAGAAAAATTGGAAAGTATTAAGAAAGGGTTGTCTAAAGCCGCAAAAGACACTATTGGAAACGTTAACGCTAATAGGACTACGAAACCATGGATCACGGATGAGAAGATTACAAAGATGGATGAGCGGCGGAAATGGAAGAATGTAAATACAGAATTAGGCAAAATAAAGTACAAAGAATTAAACAATAAATTGAGGCGGGCAACAAAAAAAGCAAAAGAAGCATGATGGAAGGCGCAGTGCGAGGATATGGAAAGCCTACAGAGGAAAGGTGAAATTGGTGCGCTGTACAGCAAGGTTAAAGCTTTATCGGGAAGTAAGAAAGGGAGATCTATACTAACAGTTAGAGATAAGGCGGGTAAGGTAATAGTTCACGCAGGAAAGATCCAAGAGAGATGGAAGGAGTACATAGAAGAAGTGAATAGTAAAGAACTTCGACCAAAAAGTTAGACATTGAAAAGTAACATGACGTAGAGGAAGATAGCTTAGGTCAAGGAATACTAGACAATCAGATGGAAAGGGCATTAAGGGAGATGAAACTAAATAAGGCCGTGGGGGTGGATAACATTCCCGCGGAACTATTGAAATGTTTAGGAAAGTTTAGGAGGAAGAGACTATATGGGGTGATTCGGAGTATTTATGAGGAAGGAATCTGGCAGGAAGACTTTGTGAGATCAGTTTTAGTTCCTATTCCAAAAAAAGGTAAAGGCTACAGGACATGTGAGGACTACAGGATGATAGGATTTATATCCCATGAAGCTAAAGTTGTTCTCAGGATCATAAACAAAAGGATAGAGAGTAGGGCAAATGATTACTCAGGGGATGATCAGTTTGGGTTTAGGAAGGGGAGAGGTACGCGTGATGTCATTGCAGTAATGAGATTATTAATTGAGAGGAACATAGAACACAACCAGGATGTATTTGCCTGTTTCGTAGATTTCGAAAAAGCGTTTGATAGAGTGAATTTGGAAAAACTAATGAGTATATTGCAGAAAATAGGAATAGATTGGAGGGAGGGGAGGCTGGCCCGCAGCCTGTGCATATCGCGGACTGCTCAGGTGCAGGTGGGGAGTGGGGGGTTCAGATGTGCAGTGTTAGGAAGAGGTGTGGGACAGGGTTGCCCATTATCGCCATTGCTGTTCAACCTGTATGCAGAGAAGGTGATTGGGGAGGCATGGAAGGAGCTGGAGGTGGGAATGAGGGTGGGCGGGGAATTCGTGGAATAAGTTGGGTTTGCTGATGACCAAGCTTTGGTTTGTCAGTCAGCCAAGGGATTGCAAGCGTTGTTTGTTGCTTTGGAAATCCAGTGCGACCGGTATGGGATGGGAATCAATATTGATGAAACAAGGGTTATGCGATTGTCTAGAAAGAAAAATAATAAGCTAAACATTAAAATAGGAGGGCAAAAACTAGAGCAGGTAGAACAGTTTACATACCTCGGTAGTGTTTTGGACCAACACGGTCAAAAAAGTAGTGCCTCCCCCGCTGCCGGGTACGATACACGCCGATTGGGCCGAGCCTCGTAGTTGCCAGGACTCAAAATCTTTGTATAGTCCATCATGTGAATCTTTGGAATGGTAATTGAGGTAGTTTCCCGTTGCCTTCCTCAATAGTGTTTTTAACGTGACACCATCACTTACTGGCCGCCCCACTGGGGTCAGACGCCATTGCAGCCGCCTCACTGAGGAACAGACGCTGCGTGGACTACCTTTCGTCTGGCTCCTAACCTTCGACCTATCTGGCATTGGTGACCCTACCAGGAGCAATTATTATTACTCCCGCCAGCACAGCTCTAGGGGTCATCGGAACGCACAAGCCATTCCACCACCTTAAGGCTGTAGTCCGGGGAGGGTTATATATATATATATATATATATATATATATATATATATATATATATATATATATATATATATATATATATATATTTCCAACAGGAATACTTTATTAGTTGAATAATATATCGGTCCTTTCTATTTTATAATTTCCATTTCATCTGCACTTATCGTCATTTTAGAGATAGCTTCACATACCTGTGATTATAAATATGAAAAAATAGCAGTCTTAAGTTATGTGAATATTTATTTATAAAATGAAAATGTTAAGGGGTTAAGAACCCATTTCAATTATATTTTGCAAAAAAATTAGTCTCCATTCATGCGGTAAATAATTGATAGTAACGACCAATGAATGCATTGAATCATAAATGCTTTTGACTATATCTACCGTAAGTATGCAGAAGATTAGAGCCAGGCGATTGAAATCAATTCCAAAGATGAGAAAGATCAAAATATCAAAAAAAACTATGAACGCGACGACAAAATATGTCGCCTCACTGCTTTTACGCTATGATTTGAAAGTCGAAACGAGACAAAGAATCTGCGGGAGATGCCGCAACACTAACTTTTAACGGACACATCCGGCATCTCCCGCAGTTTATTTGGAATTTGTCAAGGTGTAAACAGATAAGTGTTTTAAAGTTGGCTCTTTAACCGTGTGGCGCATCCCGCACACGACTACGAATACCTGTGGCATTGTATGTACGGTATTTCGTCACAACATCTTGTTCCTTTAAAACCCTCAAAATTTCTGAGTTTAAGAGGAGGCCTCGATAGCAGAGCACAGGCATGTCCTGCCTGTGTTCACCGAGTGTCTCAATTTCGCCGGCGTCCGAGGCTTCGGCCGCCGGGATTCGGAGAGCGGCGCTGCCGGACTCTCTCGGAAGTCGAGGATCCGATCGTGTTTTGTGTCGAGCGGCGGTTGACCGCCTAGTTCATCAAGAAGCGTGCGGTTTGACTCTCGACTTCTGCTGCCGGGAAGGCCGTGCTTTCGTTCTGTTTACTGGATCAAGACTGGCCTTGACTCTTGGTGTAGAGCTTAGGCTCATTTTTATTTGCTACCAACGGTTGCGTGTAGCGGGGAGGGAGTGCGCACGAGTGTTTATTTCTTTCTTGGAGTGCTTTCGGTGCGCTCTCCCTTTTTTCGCGCTGGCGTGCTCAATTTGATTTGTTTCAAAATGGTCGTACATCACGTGGACACGCTCGCCCTGCAAATTGACGATAAGGCGAAGCCCCCTGCTCCGTTGGAGGTCCACCTCCTTACACTAGAGTCACTGGGCCTCACACCGGAAGAGATTGTGGATATCTAATTTGGATATAACCGCCATTTGGTATTCCTGAAGTTGGCAACTGAAGCTACTATGAAGAGGATTCTATATTATATCCCACGAAAGCTACCGTTTCCATCCCTAACGATCCGAGGACGACGATTACCATTGACGAGACCTTCGGTAGCTTTTGTAATGTCGGGGTTCTTCGTCTTCCCGTGGAGACCCCATTGGAAGATATAACAAGTGAGCTTCAACGTTTTGGAAAAATCCATCGCTCGTGGGAGAATAGGTGGGAGGGCGACAAAATGGCGCGCGTGCTGACAGGTACGACAGTGGTGCGGATGACGGTGGAAAGAAATATCCCGTCGTACCTCCACATTGGCGGCAACCGGGCCATCATCATCTACGAGGGTCAGCGCCGCACCTGCGCCCGTTGCAACCAAGAAGGCCAAGGTGGAGGAAAGCCAAGGTGTAGGGAATATTCCCAGGGCTCCTCTAGAGGTGGACCATGTCGATCGATCTCCTCCGATTTCTCCCGACGGAGCCCCTTCGGCAGATGACCTCCAGTCCGCTCCCGGCCCCCCCGAGGCCACCTCCTGGGTTGGGCCGGTCACCAGCTGTGCTGCCTAAAAGAAGGCCCCCCGTTGAACGCTGCCGAGTAACCCGCTCTTCGTAGAGACCACGGCTGGGTCTTCTTCTTCGGACGAGGTCGAGGGGGAGGTATGCAGTGACAACTCGAGGCCTCGATCGTCGGCCCGTCGGACGAAGCGTCCCGGGATGCGGCGAAGCTGTTGTTGCCTGGGCTCGAGCGGCGACCGAGGCGACGTAAGCCAAGACCAGGACTCTGGTAAGTGATGTCCGGTGCCCATAGCTGTCCTCTCATTCCACCAATTAATATTATTTCGCTTAATATTGCTGGTGTTTATAGCGCTTTAAAAAGTGCAGTCCAACGTTTTCTCCGCGATCTCAGGGCTGATATAATCCTCCTTCAAGAGGTAAAAGAGGACATACTCTGGGATACAAACATCTTTCAGGCTTTCGGCAATTTCGCCGAAAGTCATTCTGGCACCACCACCCTAGTCCGAAATGGCATTCCGTTCTCTCATGTTCGCCGCCACGCTTCAGGCCGAAAAACGTTCGCTATCGTGAATGGTATCCATATCACGAACCTTTACGCTCCCTCCGGTGAGCGCGCGAGGGCCGAGCGCGAAACATATTTCAATGAACTCCTTCTCCCCTATTAGTATTCTTTCTTGGGGAGGGCCATATTGGGCGGAGATTTCAACTCCATCTACCGCCGAGAGGGTAGTGCCTCGAAAAGGCATGGGGTGACATAATATCCAAGCCGGGCACTCTCACTGATTCGAGCGATTGACGCAGTGCGTTCTTATTGCGCCGGTCCAACCCCCTTCACGCGATCAGGGCCTAACTCTCGGACGCGGATTAACTGCCTCTTCGTCTCGGGTTCCCTAAAGAATGATGTTTAGAGAGCGGACACGTGCCCCTACGCGCGGAAGGATCTGGCCAGAAGTTTTCGTCCTCAGCGTCTACCCAGTTAGTGAGGGGTGCCTGAACTTCCTCCCGGAATGGCGCCACCTCAACTACATAGCCCCTTTTTACCTTTTGTTCGCTGCTACGAATGTTACAAAGTAATATGGGGACATTGCCTTCAGGTGACACCGAAGCAATGCTCGGCAGAATAAATAAATCTCTCTCGCTTCAAATGACTCGCACTTCTTTGCCTTCAACCATCTGACTCTTTATCTTCGACAACACAACGGATAACGGCGGTACTCTAATAGATTCCTCTGATACAATTTTGCTCGATCGGCCAACCCCATTACTAGCGCCGGTCTGAGTTTCGCGAACTTTGCCATCGCACAAGGGGACAACACATCTATCCTCTCTTACTGGCGAAAAAACACAATCATCACCCGACTTCTTTATCCCAAACCGGGAGTCGGTGGAAACCTCGAAGACATCGCCATTAACTTCGTCCCCAGCGGTGCAGCTTGCTTGCGACGCGGGTGGCAACCTCTCTATGACTCTTTCGGCCTTCGCCACCCCTGCTAATTTCTGTGAATCCTTATTTAGAGATCCGTTATCCTTATTCCCTTCTGTCGATTCCTCCGTCGTTACTTGAAAACAAATTCCCTCCATACTGCCGTTTATTCGCGAGTTACATTTCATTATCTCTGCCGGAAAAGCACTTTGGTTTTTAGTGTCGCTTATCGTTTTTTCCTCAAGGGATGCTAAATTATACGTGGCCATTTGCGAATCATTGCCATTAATTATACCATAAATGAAAGAATCAAACGCCTTGACCTCTTCGGAAACTCCAATTTCATGGGCGCCTATGGGCTCGTTCATCTGCGATGTTACGCAATTAGATTTAAGGTATGTCTCGTGTCCCTCACCCATTCTTATTTTCCGTTTATTGAACGATATACTTTTCCCGTAACAAACCATAAAATCAAGGCAACAATTTCAGAGCGTTTAAATCATTCGCCTTGACTGGGATTCAAACCCAGATCCCGCAATATCCGGTTGAGTGCTTTAGCCACTTAAGCTACCGAGGCGTCCTCTTAAACTCAGAAATTTCGGGGCTTTTAAGGGAACAACAGGACTCGACCGGATATTGAGGGATCTGGGTTCGAATCCCAGTCAAGGCGAATGATTTTTACACTCTGAAATTGTTGCATTGAAATGCACATTAGCGGATGACTCCGTTAAAAGTTACTGTTGCGGCATCTCCCGCAGTTTCTTTGGAATTCATAAAATCAAGGCCTAGAAGACCGTCATAGTTCGTTTCCCCCAAATCCACTACTAAGATGTCATGGGGATATAATTTATGATCAATCAAAAATTGCACGAACTCTCTCCGATGATTGGCAAGGGATGACCTGACGCGCTTCGCACCCGAGAATTGTAATCAGAATTCCTTAATTGGCCAAAAGGAAATTTTTTACTATCAATGATGGTAACGGCTGCTCTCGTTTCCACTAGAAAATTGTTTTCTTTCCTAAAATTATTAACTAATATTGTCCATCCTGCTTCTTGAGTTACCACTAGAATTAAATCTGTCCCCACCTCCCAGCCGGGAGATCGGCGTTTCCCGCCACGAAGGGATTTTCGCGCCTCGGGCAGCGTCTGGGAAGATGGCCAGTCCTTTGACAAATGCCGCATTTCAAGAGCGGGCAATCTTTAGCCATATGATTTTCATTTCCACAATTTAAACACAAAGACGGCCTCGTTCCCCTCTCCCTCTCTCTACACGCTCGACCAATGTGACCGGTTTTACCGCAGCGAAAGCAAACGCGTGCGCCGTGATTATCTATCCTTCGGTGTCCCTACTTGCACCGGGGGAACCAGTCTTACTTTAGTAGGATTTTAAGTTTAGTCAGGAATAGGACACACTGTCGCGACAAGCGCAACATAGCCGAATCATCGTGCCCTACCGGTCACCGCCAGATAACCAACTGACTGCTTTTTGCCCGGCGACCAGGGCTTTTATACCCAATTTAGGAGTCAGGGGAGGAATACTTTTGAAACATTGTCTTTGGTCACGTGGGACATTCGCAGGAGCCAGGGAAGGAGTACCATGTCGCATACTTGCGACAATAGATATAAATTTTTACAAAGTTACCATCTAGAATTTCGTTCAAGTATAATGAGCTCTGTTGTTTGAAATATTAATTAATCTGACTTCTAATGATTTAAACCGAATAGAAATAATTTTAAAATCAAATATTTTCTCAAACAATATTGTTTTACTATTTTTACATTATAAACGAGAATATTAAGAGCATATAACTGTAAAGAGCATACTGTATTTCATTAATGAAATAAGACTGGATCCGAACTCCAATTTGAAACCTTTCGTTCTTCACTTCTTTGTAGCTATTGCCATGGTGACGTCGTCACCAAATGTTCAAACTAAACATACTTAATTCTCAAGTAATGTATTAGATTGTTCTGTCACATTTTAAATTTCACTTATCGCTAATGCCTTTGAGCATACTGTGCTTACCTTCAGAAATACACAATACACGTTCATTAAGGCTTTATGGTATTCATTCTCAGATTCAGAACGCACAAATTATTTGATTGCATTGTGAATTAATGGGTGACATAAAAGGATCTACCGTAGCCAAAAGTTGTATTGCACTGTTTGGAAGAATACATCTCCTCTTTGAGGTGAACTGTCTCATTGTCTATTTTAAGGTTATTTATGGATATTTGAACTTCTTCCTATTTACGCCACACATGGAAAGAATGGACTGGTGAGATCTTTTATGAAACATATACCTTTTAATTTCTGGAGAACATCAAATTACATTCACGACAAGATTACCAGCTGCTGAGATAGTTGTCTTTTAATTTGTTCTGATCATAAACTCTGCTTGAATTGACTGGAGTATCCATCTAAGCGTAGAAAATATATATGTTAATACTCCTTTTTGAAGTAATTATGGTCTATGTTTTGGATGGAATTGAACAGGAATCAAGTGCCAACCTACAGCTGTAAACAGTGTCAATATAAATTGAAAATAATACTTAATAATGTATTCCATGATCAACCAATACATTGAGACCAAATTATTCAAAGTGGATTTTTAAAATACAATTTATTGAAAGATTCAATATTGAAAAATTAAACATAAAATAAACTGTATTTAATACACGCTCGGTAGAAGATAGGGCTTCTTAAGTTATTTCCACAGCCATTTTGCAATTACCTAATTGGGTGCCACTAATCCCATATTATGAAGCACTCCTTTTTAATTACAGTGTTTGTAAAATGAATTCATTTCTTCATCTTCATTATATTTGATTGGCATCTATTGGCTTAGAAATGCCATTTATTTTAGAATATAAGCATGACATATAAAAGTCAATTGTTTTAAATGCACGCGATTTGAAAGCCAATTAATAATGACTGATTCCATACAGATTAATTGAGTATACTTTATTTATTTTTATAGGCTTTATTTTCATAAAAAAATTCAGAATCAATCAAAACAGATTTCTATGAAATATTGGAACAGTTTAAGACGATGAGAAGTCTCCTTGAATTATAAAGTTTGTGTTCAAAAATTATAAAATATCAAACCAATTTAATGGCAGACTCATTTAAACAGTTATTAATTCATTTATGCATTCATTGTCATTTAATTTTGGACAATTTATAAACTCAAATTAAAACAAACATATTAAATATTAATCTTCATTACCTCAGAATAAAACATCCAGAAACGGACATATTTTCCCTGATTTATGAAGAAGGTTTGATTGCCCAATTGCTTGATGCGTGAGTGTTGTGGTGTCCGATGGATTCCCAGCAACATCACTAATCACTACTTCCAAGATTTCCTTTGACTGCTTCCCCTCCTGTTCAATTAGAGATTGATGAAACTGCTGGAATTCTTCAATGCTTTCGGGCAATAATTGATGATTACTCAATTGAAATAATATCTGTGGAAATCAATTTATATGCTGACCACTGTACTGATTCTTTTGTTTAAAAAAAATCAAGTTTTATAGATTGGTAGTGTATAAATACTATTAATGAAATTAGGAATTAGCACTAATGAAATTAGTATGTTGTTTTGCATTGATCATTCTTGCCATTTCCAAGCATGTCACAGCCGCTAAGAACAGACATGTGATTTTATGAACGGGAGGAGATTTTCGTGTGTTTTAAAAATATGGTTAAAAGAATTCGTAAATCATGCCTTAAGTTTCTACGTCATTTCATTTTAATCCCCATGTTGTTTCGTCATCCTGTTTTTCAACAGGAATTAATAATTCTAAATCGTCGATGACTTCATTTGCGTGTGACTGATCCTGAGCAACTTTCATTTGCCGCTTTGTTTGTAATTCAAATTTCAAAAATTATGAAGAAGAGTTGCTGTTTCTCTCGCTTTTAATACACAAAACATTCTATATAAAAATAATTTAATTAGAATGTGCCAATTGCAAATTGCCATACATTCTCAATCGTTTTCTCTCTGAATATATTGATTATGCTGATTAAATTGTAAACACAATTTCTTTCACTTTTTCCACGTTTTTTCATTGGTGCGTTGTTGATGCAAAAGAAGAATGGGGGTCCTGCTACCGACCGACCAATCGATGCTTATGGACTGCGCCGTTAGGTGCATCTTATACCAAAATCCAGCTATGATGATCAATGGTCATAGGATATAAGTGGTTCATGGGCGAAGTTAAGCTAGTGAGTATATTTTAGTGCAGTTTGTGACAGTATTATATTTGGAGAATATGACTGCCCATTTATGCTTGCTTTAGCACAATTGTATCTGAAATGGGGATTATCAGGGTAATCCCATAAAGGTTCTAATAATGGGTTACCAGTATTTCCTATTGCTTGTTGAAATGACGTGGCTAGGTCGCTTAGATATGTTGGAAGGTCCGGTATTTTTAGATCCATGTGAATATCTGAGTTTCTTACAAACCAGGCATCGTTGGCAAGGGTTCGTAGAGTATTATTTTGGAAGCGTGTCAATTTATTCAATTTGGTTGCGGCTATTGAACCCCAGGCTGGGTAGCCTTCAGATAGGGGGTATCATAGATTTAAATAACAGTACCTTGGTGAGAAGACAAAGGGGACTGGTGCATTTTATGAGGGGAAAAAATAAGAAAGCGGCTGAATTGGCCTTGTCGAGTGCATATTGAGTGTGTGCTTGCCAACTGAGTTTACTGTCCATTTGTACACCAAGAAATTTAGCCGATGATGCCTGGGGGAATATTTCCCTGCCATAGTGGATAGGAGTGATGTGATGTTTCTTCCATTTTCTGGCGTAGTTTACGTTTACGCATTTTGTGGTGTTTATGGTTAGTTTCCAATCAGTCATCCACTCTGCTATGCTCTTAAGGTGTTCTTGGACATTTTTTGCGGCAATATTTGGGTCAAAGGAAGTTGACGCTATAGCTGAGTCATCCGCATAGAGGTAGCTTTTTGGATGGAGGGGAGGTGGTTAATGTAAAGGTTGAATAAAACGAGTGACAAAATTGATCCTTGAGGAAAGCCTGCGGATATGGACCGGGTAGTTGATTTGGCATTGTTAAGGGCTAAAAAGAATGTGCGGTTTGAAAGAAAGGAGGGGATGGTCTTATTTAGGTATACTGATATGCCAGTTTTAAGCAGTTTATGTATTAAACCAGTTTGCCAGACCTTGTTAAAGCTCTTTGGATATCAAGGAAGACTACTTGGGTGTGCTTGTGGATGTTGAAGCCGAAAGTGATCTGTTCAACCAATCTTGTTATTTGCTGAGTAATGGAATGGCGACGGCGGAAGCCAGTTTGCTCAGGTCTGATCAAGTCTATGGCCGAGATTTCTTCTTGTAGCCTGTTTAAGATGCATTTTTCTAGAAGTTTGCCCATTCAGGGGAGCAGGCCACTGGGTCTATAGTTCAGGATATAAGAAGGATTTTTATCGGGTTTTGGAAGGAGTATTATCTTAGCTGGTTTCAATGCCTTTGGGAAGTACGATTGGGAAAGACAGGCGTTGAGGATAGAGAGTAGGTGTTTGATAAAAGATTTAGGAAGGTTTTTCAGGTGAAGGTAGGAGATTTGATCGGGTCCCGGTGATGACTTGGTTTTGGAGTGGGACATAATGGAGTAAAGTTCTTAAGGAGTAATTTCCAGGAATATGTGGAATGGGCAAAGTGACAGGCCAGAGACGCTGATCAACGCTTCTGAATCCAACAAGGATGTATTATTGTTTTTAAAAATGCATTCGAAGGAGTCGGCAGAGGTATTTGCTTTGTAGCAGTCATCGTATAGTGCTCTCCCATTATGTGGTATTGGCGGGGTGGGTACCTTTTTCCTTTGCAGACAGTGGGCTAGGGTCCATACTGAATTATCCTTATGTGAGAGTGAACTTATTTTCTCATGCCAAGTTTTTTCCCAATGTTTTCTAGTTTTGTATGTTACAAGGTTTCGAAGTGCAATGAAGCCGATTTTATCTTGGCAGAGATGAGTGCGTTGCCAGAGGACTCTGGCCTTGTTTCTAAGTGAAATTAGGCGCAATATATCCAGAGGTAGTGTGGCACCAGCGATGGAGGCCGGAGAAGGAGGGTAGCAAGAGCGATGAATGATTTTGGTTAAGGTGCTTGTGAAATCTTGAGCCGCTTTCTCTATGCTGTCTGGAGTGCTAGCAGGAGATGGGACAAGGTTAATGGCCAAGCAGTTTTCTTTAAATAGTTTCCAATTAACTCTTCTAGTTGGTTCTGGTTGTATGAAGGAGGGTAGGAATACAGTAAAATATGGGGCAGTGGTCCGAGGCTGAATTATCTAGGTTAAGGATTTGGAATGCGATATCTGCGGATAATAGAACTACATCCAGGATATCGGAGGAGTGGGGGTGATGATGGAAGGGGGTAGGTAAAGGCGGTGAGTGAATTGCGATATTTTTGGTAAATAGGAGCTTATGAAGGGCTCGCCTTCGTGTTGAAGTGGTTTTTCAAGCTTTTGTTTTTTGTTTTTTATGCCATTCATGTTCCATTGTAAAACTTTAAGGAAGTGGTTGTTTATTTGTGAATTAGGCACCATTTACAAGTTGAAGAAGGGCTGGTATAAGGTCATTGGTGATGATGCTAATAAGGGTTTTATTGTCAGTAGGAGAGAGAAGTTTCGTAATTATGCTCAATAGAGCAGTTCTTATATTTGCGGTTGATGATTGGTCATTGATTGAGGGAGAGTGTTGTCCAGAGGGTGGCGGAGGGTGTTGATCGGAGGTTGGGGGAGAGTTAAGAGATGATTGAGGGGTCTCCACGATTTCGGTTTCATGGTTTTGCCATGGGTTACGGAGAGGAGGAAACGACTGAGAATTTGTATTTTGGTACGGTTGCTTCGAGGGCTCGTGCATGGTTGTAGGGCTTCCATGCCATGCCGCCACCTAAAAACAGGGGTAAGGGATTATCTAGCGGTGAGGGTAAAAGGTTACGCATATGAGCTAGGAGACTTCTTCCGTCTTTCAGGTCCTCTATGTCTGCGGTAACCGAGCTTCTAACTTTAACTGTTCTGGAGGGTCCTCTCCACCGGGAAACTAACTTCCGTGCTTGACCACTTGGTGCTTGCTTGGTGCTTGCTGTCTCGATAAGTGAGCAATGCAAAGCCCAGTTGTTCGTCCCAATCAGAGTGGTCTTGGGCTGCATAATGGGGAGTCACGGAAGCAAAGGAATGGTGTGCATGCCCTAGACGACCATTTGAGGCGGGGTTATATGGAGAGAAGTGAAGATAGATTTTATTTTCAGTTCCCTGCAAACGTTTTTCCTTAGTTCTGAAGTGAAGTTTGCACCTCTGTCTGCCAGTAAATATTTAAGCACACCGTGACGGCAAATTATGTGCTCGAAAAAAAATCCAGCTACTGTTTTGGCCGATTGATCTGGAATGGTAAAGGCTTCATGATATCTTGTGAAATAATCTTGGCGAGTTAAATGATATCGGTTAACTCGGAGGGATAGGGGTAGTGGTCCAACAATATCCAAAACTAATTACTCAATTGGGTAGGCGGCTTCAACCACTGGCTGTAATGGAATATTATTCACGCGTAATTTGCTCTTTTGGCATTCGATGCAATGCTGAACGTACTGGAGGGTGTCCGAATAACAGCCTTTCCAGTTGAAGTGTCGCTGGACGATTTCCACCATTTTCTCGATTCCGCGATGATTCCTGATAGGAAATTATCGTGGCAACGAGTCAAAATGAATTTCCGCATATTTTTGGGTGCACATATTATAAAAATTGGTTCAATCTCCGAAGGGTCAACTTTCTATAGCACATTTTCCTCATCGTAAAAGTAGCCGGACTAATGGGAACTCCTTGAACCCGTCCCATCGCCTTTCTCCACGAGGTCATTCAGTTTATGAAACAGTGTTGCACCGTGTCGGCCTCTTCGCAGGGTCCTAATGGGGGATTCTCGCACGAAATGAAATCTACTTCCTCACCTTTACTGCAAACAGATTCTAAAGACATCATGTGGTCAGGTTCAAATTTAATGGTCTTGTTCTCAAATAAATCTAACTACGATACTTTTTCATAAAATCCAAGCCAAATATGCCTTCATTGAGTGTGTCCCCTAGATTTATTACCAAAGCATCATGAGGGTAAACACGATTGTCTACACAGAAAGGTACGCCACTCTGACCGTTTGTCATCAATACATGACCTGAGGCGCTTCTCACTCACGCGCGGTCGTACGGGGCTATTCCTAATGTATCTAAAAGGAACACTCTTTCGTGAAGTATCGTGACCGCCGCGCCTGTGTCTACAAGGAAGTGACGTAATTTTCCTATAATCTGCACGCTAATCGTCATTCCTTTCACTGGAGTGATGGATAGGATGAGGTCTTCCCCAACCCGCTGGTCGGGGTCATCCCGTTTCCCGTGGCCATTCGGTTTGAGCGCTCTGGACAATTAATTGGAAGGTGGCCAACTTCCTTACATATTCCGATGCATAGCGGGGGACAGTCTCGGGAAATATGTCTCCTTGCTCCGCAGTTAAAACAAGCTCGAGTTTTAGAGCGACAATCGCGAGCTATGTGGCCCGCACACCCACAGGAAAAGCATTTTGCAGCGTATCCGGTATTTGAGGTGTTAGCTGTAGCATTCGGCCGCATAGGAGCTTCGTACGAGGCGGGTTTACTACCGGCAGAGTTATTTTGGGGCAAAAAGCGAGCGCTTCTTGAGTTCTGCACTGTATTAACTTTTGCTGACGCCAGTAGTTGAACGCAATTTGAAAACATCCGTTCTAGGGAGAGGAGGGAAACGCGAGCTAAGAACTTATTACGTGGGTTTCTGGAAAATCTTTTCAGACACTCTAGAATGTGAGGATTGGCCAAAGCATATTCTGCCGCCGGCCCATGCAGGTGTAAACGGGTTACGCAAAGAGCATAAGTTTTATTCCAAGAGCTAAGGTGCCTCGTGATTTTTAAGCATTCTAAAAATTTTTCGACCGTCACATCATCGTCACCGCTAAAGTTCAGAATGAAATAGACATGGTTCCCCAATGTGTTGCTTGTGAATGGATTATTCCCTGTAGGAGAGGCTGCGGTGGCAGGCTCAATGGAGTGCACAGTAGGATCGAAATCATTTTGGGTAGTGGAACCCCTTAGTAAAGTCGACTCAAAATGGGGAGAGAAATGGTTTAGCGGGGAATAACTAGGCATAGCCATGACGGTAAACAGTAGCACGCGACACAGAAATATGAAAATGAATGCAGGTTACACTAGATTAGCCAGAGCAATAAGTTCAACTAACATACACAAAATGGAAAAAACAAAATTATCAGTGGATAAGATTCCAGTATTTTGATGAGGAATTGAAAAATTATCTTGGAATGTTAATGAACCACTTGGGGGATTATGTTTTAGGTTACGGGTTCGAGACTCAAAATTTCTTTGCGATCCTACACCTGACACCAGAATAATGTCACGTGGTTGGCGACACAACAGCCACTCTCAACAAATACCTTGACAATCTACATCTTGCACTCCTCAAATACAGTTAACCAGAAACGCTGAAAAAATAAAATGCACCACTCCACCCGACCACACACACCACACAATAACAAGCTCACATCTGACGCAAGACTCAACCTTTGCGCCACCTATTTCCCCGGATCACACAGACTGAAAACCTTTCTTGAAGAACTATCTCCTATTTGACATGACAATGACGCGAACTCATCCTCACTACCCCAATGCCCATGTCATGCAAACAGACGACCCGCCAATCTCAAAAACCTTCTTAGATCCACCAACCCTTCGGCACCCCCCCCCCGTGACAAATTTCCTGATATTTCCCCTACTTGCAACCATCCCCGATGTTAAACCTGTCTTCTTATTAGGTCTACTCCCCACTCCCTACATTCTCTCATTGCCCTCTCACCACGTTCCCACACTAATTGCCTATCAAAAAACATAATTTATCTTTCTTCATGCAAACATTGCACTTCCTTTGACAGAGGCAAATGCATTACCCCCTTACCTATTCGAATGAATAATCACCGGTACTCCTGCAATTCTGCCTCACTCTCTTCTCTTCCTATCCCTTCACACGCCAATTCCCACAACCTTTCATTCGACCAGCCTTTTGCCCATTACTGTGCCGCTCGTGTAAAACTTTCCGTACAATCGTTATATTAATAAAAATAAATATCTCACCGTCCGTCCTACCTTAGCGTCTGCCACATAGACAAATATTAAACAATTGAACACGGGTGAAAATGTCATCATTCTTAAAGGGGCTTGCATACCAACATAATAAAAACAAAATCTTGACTATCAGACTGTCCAAATCCGCGAAAAAAAAAACATTTCCCGTTATTTTCTGAACACACAGCTCAGTAGACAGTTATATCTAAATGTGTCACATTAACTAACATTCAACAGGAAGAAATGTTAGAGTTCCTGAAATTTGACATGATACAAGTCCTATTAATTAATGTTTAAATAAATTTTCATCGTATTCTTAATGAAATGAAACCAAAACTGTTTCATTCGTTCCTACATAATATTAATAACTACTTACAGTTGTATGAAGTCCTAAAATCGCAACCATATACTAACCTGGCGGTATTTTGAATGATGGGTACGGTAATCACTAAGTCACGCTATCACATTATGCATGAGAATATGGTCACTTTATATGATGATTCAATCACTTCCAGCTCCTCGGTCCAATCCCTTTTTTATTCATAATATCTGGGATTTTACACATCCTCTCAATGCCCAGTTTCCTATTTTATTTAAATTCTGAATTAATCGTCTGTGTAAAGAATTATATAAAAAAATAAATATTGAAGGCACGAGGTTTGGCTGAAAACCAAAATCCACACACGTGCTTGTAGACTATGCAAACAAAATTACCTCTAGAAGCACTCCTGGTCAGTAGACATGTGGAAGCTGCATTACCTCTCAACAGGCATGCTAAGGAGTGAGGTCGTTAAACTATTCATACAGTGTATTTCGAGAAGCGGATGAAGTATGGAGACATGTTCTAGTGTAAAAAAATAAAATGACCTCCATAAGCAATCCTGGTCTCTAGGCTCTTGGAAGTAACATTCCGAGGCATCCGAAGGTATGAGAGCGTTGCGTTCATTTGGTGTATTTTGAGAAGCGGAAGTTTGGAGATGTGTTCTAGTACTACAAGCAAAATGCCCTTCAGAATCACTTTTAGTCTTGGCATATGGAAGTAACATTCCTCTCCAACACGCATGCCCAGGGTTGAGGTCGTTGTAATTTATATTCAACCAGTGTATTTTGAGGAGGGGAAGTATGGAGACATGTTCTTGTAATGCAAAGAAAATGTCCTTCAGAAGCACTTTTTGTCTTGGCATATGGAAGTAACATTACCCTCCAACACGCATGCGCAGTTCTGATATCGTTTTATTCATCCAAGGTATTTTGAGAAGCGGAAGTTTGGAGACGTGTCCTAGTACGACGAACAAAATGACTTTCAGAAGCACTCCTAGTCTCGGCATGTGAAAGTAACATTATTCCACTACACGCATGCGCAAGTTTTAAATCGTTTCATTCACCCAGTGTATTCTGAGAAGCGGAAGTATAGAGACGTGTCCTAGTACTACAAACACAATGACTTCCAGGAGCACTCCTGGTCTGGCGGCATGTGGAAGTAACATTCCCCCTCTAACACATTTGCACAGGTTTGAGGTTGTCACGTTAATCAAGTGTATTTTGAGAAGCAGAAGTTTGGAGATTTGTTCTAGCGCTATGTCAACACGATTTAAACCTTGCTCTGGTAAAACTTTCAACTGCTGGAAAAGTGATTCCTATTGAGGTTTATCATCGGTTAAGGGCCCTTTATGGAAACAATGCTGGCCATAGGTGAGACGAGGGGACGTGTTCCTGCTCTATGTCAGCATGGCGAATTTAAACAGCGCAACTTATAGAAGTGACTCCTACTGAGATTCAACCGTCGTTTTAAAAGGCTGTTCATTACGATGATGATGCTGTATGTAGAGCTCCTGTTAATGGATGGGTGGTAAAATTTCGTGGTTGTGAGCCTGGAAAAGCCAATAATTGGTCAATGAAACCGGCAGCGGACCTCCGATAACTGACCCACAGGCAATATAAACATTGCAAACTCGTCATTGAAGATTTGATTGAAAATGACCAAACGCGAATCACTGATATCAAAAGCATATATCGCAAACCATATTTTTAGAATACAAATACTGTTGTACGTGTCGGCTTCATAATTGAAAATTTGGGACATTGTAAAATCTGTGTTCACGATGGGTTCACTTAAAGAGAAGAAACAAAATCCTCCTTGATCCCTTATTCGATCTTGTGCCATGCAATTCTAGTTTTTTTCCCTCTCAACTCAAAAGACACCTCAAAGGGTAATCAATACACCTCGGACGATGAGGAGGGGATCGAGATGGTGCGGGGGCTAACGTACTGGCTTCCCACCCTGAGGGCGCGGGTTCAAATCCCGGCAGTGTTGAATATTTTTCAGAGGTATCTCGATCCCTACTTGAGGTGCTTTGTGGAGGGCACTTTGAGTGAGTACGCCGTCCGTCGGATGGGACGTTAAGCCGCGGACCCCTTGGCGCCTTTCGTAAAGAGTAGGCTAATGCCGACGCCGGGTTTCTCTCCACCCTTCATCCTTTCCTGTCCTTCCCCTATGGCGCAAATGACCTTAGCTGTCGGTCGCCTCCCCTCAAAACTACTACTACTCGGACGATGAGGAGGCGAAGGCAAAAATTTGATAACAGCACACTGTTTAATCTCGCCATGTAGACATATAGCACACACTAGAACACGTCTCCATACTTCCTCCGCCCCTCAAAATACACTGGATTAATATAAAGACCCAAAACCTTCGAATTTGTGTTCGAGAGGGAATGATACTTCCACAAGCCCATGCCAGGAGGAACGTGGAATGTTAGGACAATGATTATGATGGGTAAACTGGAGAATATTAAGAGAGATGGAAAATGGAAGAATTGATATTTTAGGTCTATGTGACGTGAGATGGAAGGATAGCGGGGATTACTGGAGTGATAATTATAAAATAATATACAGCGGCAGGGACAAGATGCCATGAGGGGTTGCCATAATATTAAATGAAGAGGTAGGAAGAAGCATAGTGACATAGAGCAAGTAACGGATAGATTATTACTAGCAGAGATAAAAGCAGAACCGACGAACTTGGTTATTATTCAGGTATACATGCCACCGAGCAACCATAAGGAAGAAGATGTCGATAGGATATACCATCAGTTAGAGGGCATAATCGCGTCTGTTCCTGCAGGGAAACATTTGATAGTGATGGCGGATTTGAATGCAACGGTAGGCGAAGGAAGAGATAGTGATGAGGTGGGGGACTACGGTTTAGGCACGAGGCATGACCATGGTGAGAAACCACTGGAGTTCTGAAGGAGACAGGGGATAGTCATCACCAACACTTGGTTTAGACACCACAAAAGATGAAGGTATACATGGAAAATGCCAGGTGCCTCAGAAAGTTATCAGCTAGATTATATCCTGGTAAGACACAGGTTTAGGAACAGTGTGTTAATTCGCACAGCTACCCGGGGGCGGATGTGGACTGTGACTACAATTTAGTTGTTATGAAATGTAGCGCGCGTTTCAAAAACATAAGGCAGGGGCGGCAAGTTAGAAAATGGAATGTAGAAGCAGTAAATGGTTTGAAAAGGAAGGAGTAACAACAGGCGGTAGAGGAAATCATGGAGGATAGTATAGGCTAAGTACTATCGAAGAAAAATGGGAAACTATCATGAAAGGGTTATTGAAAGCCGCAAAAGGCACTATTGGAATCGTTAACGCTAAAAGGACTAGGAAACCATGGATCACGGATGAGATGATTACAAAGTTGGATGAGGGGAGAAAATGGATGAAAGCTTTCCTTGAAATGAAATGATTTTCTTTATCCTTTTTAAGCACGTACGGCTGGGGGAGGGAAACAAAGGAATCCCCAAAGGTTCCCAATTCCTCCAAAGGTCCTCTTTGGTACCCACCCCCTGCATAAAACTCCTCAGGAAAGAACAAAGGGAAAATTCTTAATCTCATTGTTTAAGGCAGACAAAATATGCTTTCCCGGGAAAAACCGGTGTCGTCTGTATGCGCATTTCCTTTCATGGTGCCGACTGGCAACCCAACTTGTACGTCAACACCGTAGATAGGAGCAAGAATTCATGTGTGACAATTTCTTGACGTGTTTTTTTGATAATCAGGTAGACGCCGCCAAGCCATGGAAATTGTCTTCCTTTAAATAACAAAAAAACGGATCTAATTTTGGATTCCATCATTTGTGCTTCAAGCATTTTTACTTCAAGTACTCCGATATCTATGTGAACAGGGGAGACTTGCACTTTCACAAACTCACAGGGCAATCAAATATTTGGCGGAGCCAAGTTACACAAAGATTGTGAAGTTGGGAACATAACTCTTTGTTTAGTTGGCACAGGAAAGTACGCAGCAATTACAGGATAATCTAATTGACATTAATTTCAGGTAAAGCTGTAGAACACATAATTACCACAACTATTAGGGGGCAGAACGACAGTATTGTTTCATCAAGACTCGGGATGTCCCTACAGTGGACAGATTTATTATTCCGAAGAGCAGAATAGCTAAATTATAGTGCTGCATCAAAATTTTTCTTGACTATAAATCGTCCAATATTTTTAGCCATAAACTGTCCTTGGCTCTGTGAAATGACATCGGAAGTTATTTCTTTAAAGGTATCATTGATGCCATTTCAGTGACTGGCTGCAGATGCCATGGCATTATGGCATCCCTGAAATAGCATTGACAAACGAATTGATATGCAGTAGTCATTTGTCAAAATCGTCCAACAAAACAATATAAACATGAGACTTAAGAGTTAACTCAGGAAGTTTTAATGCACCTGATTTTTATTCCGTTTTTACTCAATGTGAAAATTTAAGTTTCAACAATTCTAAAGTTGAGCCAACGGCATTAATGAATTTATATTCGCAACATGGGACGATTATTGTCCATTGCTTTTGAGTTATCTTGAGAATATTGAAGACTGTGATTGATGGGCAGATTGTTAAGTAAGCCAGAAAACGGAAAGAAAAGGGTTGGGATTGAATGAAAGAAGTGTCCATTATGGACACAATGCACAAAGATGCAAAGGTGCGATTTAGAGCAAAGGTACTTTCCTTTCTCCACAAATATATGCTGGCAATTGCAGATGTGCTATGGATACTATATTTTCGTTTATTAGGTATAAAGATCAAATACTGAAAATGAAAATCAAATTATTGGACATGTGCGGAGACATACAAACGTGTTACTTTCCTTTCTCCACACATATATAAAAAGGCAATTGAAGATGTTTTTCTTTCTTGCAAGCAAGAAAGTCATTTCATGATGTATCTGGGCTTCGTTTTGGTAATATAATTTAATAAATAAGCGAATGAATAAATAACCATTCATGAGAAGGAGCATATAAAATACGTAAAATATGTAATTATATTTAAGAATGCGAACCATTGCCTATTAGTGTACACTCCTGGGCTATCTTTCCAGCAATGCAAGTTAATACCTCGTAGCTACATTCTGGCTCGATTTCTTCTTTGTTTCCAAATTTCCGCGTGCTTTGATTACACTTGGATCACTGCAGAACGGATAATAATAACAACAATTATATGGGGACAGTTTACCGCAATGCGAATAATCACAGTAGTAAATGGGGCGACTGGATAAATAACGAAGAGAGAACGGAATCTTAGCTTAAACCTGAAAAGTGAATACTACAAGTACTAATTAAGTACTTTTTCGGGTAAGTACATTGATAAATACCCAAGAATATTACCGAAGTGACAAGTTGATGACGGGAGTTTAACATTAAGGAATTCAACAGCTTCACGAAGCTATATTTACCCTTAGTTTTGAAACTAAGAGATTCGTTAAACATCGGTCTACATGACATAAACAAATCAAAAGACGAACATATCAAAACGCATGCTTTTGGCACAATTACGCGGAAACCTATGTCGTTCTTCATTAGTATTAGGCTAGAAACACACACGCACGTCTTATTTCCGTTATTCACTTGTTTCAAAATAACAACAGTTTTAACGCGCAAAAATGATACGTTTCACGAAAACATTACAGATGCATACAATGCAATTCTCTCAGGATACATTCAGTAAAGATTTATTACTCAAATATTCTAGAACTATTTATACACCCTAATACATAGGATTTATTACGAATACGGCACATGTCTACGTGTCAATTAGCATACTGTCATGCTATTGAGAACGAAATTAGATGTTCTACAACGCTGAATAGGTGGTCACAACACAATAAAAAACGTTGTACTCATGTCGCAATTGACCCACATTGATACACATGATATTCGACAGAAAAAACAAAACCAAATTGAGTAATGTAAATATTTTAAATGCTTTGCTCAATGATGTGACATCAGATATGCTCTACTGTTTTAAACGTGTTCATTCCTTCTCCAGGAATTCCAACATTGCCTAAACTATACATTTGGCACTGATTCCAAACTGTGCAGTTCATGTGTGAATTCCACACGACTAGAACACCGAACTTGGGGTTGATTACTGCTTTTATGGTCTCTCTCCCCCCATCCCCCTCTCGCCATTCCCCCCCACATTTATTTGTACATTTATTCTTATTTATTAATTCCTAAATAAAATAGATTTGAGATTTTAGTCATCTTGTCAGTGGTGCAAAATGACCTTAGCCCTTGATGTACCCTATAAACCATTAATACTACTACCAGGTTAACGTGATGTAACATCTATCTGCTGGTGGGTGCCCGGTAGCTCATTTACTCTAGAAGCCCCTGTCCATCATCTGCCTCTGGCATTTATATTGATGCCCATGATCCTTTATTGAGAGGGCCAATGACCCTTAGTAAAAGGAGAGGACCAAAGTTAGAATCCGCATGTGTCCACGTGGTGGTCTCTCACTACAATGTAGTCCAGAGGAAATAACTGACAATGTTTTGCAGGAATATTCACAGCCAAACTGTCAGCTATCAAGAGGGCCCTAAAAGACTTAAGAGAATGTAATGGCTCTTCTCTCATCTGTTCGCACTCATTGAGCTCCCTATAATCCATATCGGACTTGTCATCAATGCACCTGATGGTTCAGGAGATCTATTATACCCTGTGGTCCCGTCAGATAAAGGGGAAGTAGGTATCCTCTATATGGACTGCTGGTCATGTGGGAATACCAGGCATGGAAAAAGCTGGCAAAGCAGCAAGACAAGCCCTGGTCAAACTCAAAACCGACTCAGCATTTCTATCTGTGGTGGAAGTCGGAGAATAAATTATAAAAGGCCAGATACCTTTTTTAAAATAAGAGGTAATTTAAGGAATAATTTAGGGGAGGACCCCAACTTTTTAAGTAAGGTTTCCAGGTTTTTAAGGGAAACTGACCTGAACGGACAACTTGAGTTTCCGTTTCTTTTTTTTAAATAATTTTGTTTTTAACTATTTAAATGTTTTTTATGCATTGACGTATTTATCAAAATTGGATTGAAGTTTTCAATGTTTTAAAAAGTGGTGCAATAACAACCACAGTGGTTGGTGCATCCAAAAACCCCAACTATAATACGGGTTGGTTTCTTTGGGTAAGACCATTGCCTTCAGCTGCGAGATCTCAATGAAAATGTTAATTAGTACGGAAGAGAGGGGTGATCCCATGGCTGCACATTCATCATGTTCAATGTGCTTATCATTCCAAAGGAAGTATGAGTTCCAGAGGCAGAATTTGCGAGGTCCAGGTTAATCCTTAGCTAATCCCTGTGAGGTGAGGTTTTTGATGAGTAGCGTGGAGTCATCAATGGGCGTATTTGTGAACAAGGAGATTACATCAAAGGTCACCAGCATGTTGACTATTTGGCCTTCAGCATTCCGAATAATGTGAATGAAATCCATGGAAGTTTTAGCAAAATAGTCAGTTTTCCTGGCGAAGAGTTGAAGAGGATGTGCAACATATTGCGATAGCTTGTGGGTTGGTGCATCGATGTTGCTGACGATGGGTCGTCAGCAACATCGATGCGTCAACACCTTCAGTGCCATCAAAGCACGCGGAAATTTGGAAACTAAGAAGGAAAAGAACCATAATGAAGCTACAAGATATTAACTTGCATTGCTGGAAAGATAGCCCAGGCGTGTACACTAATAGGCAATGGTTCGCATTCTTATATATAATTACATATTTTATGTATTTTATACACTCCTTCCCATGTATGGTTAATTTATTCATTCATTTATTTATTATATTACCGACACGAAGCCCGGATACATCATGAAATGACTTTCTTGCTTGCAAGAAAGAAAAACTTCTTCAATTACCTTTATATATATTTGTGGAGAAAGGAAAGTAACACGTTTGTATGTCTCCGCACATGTCCAATAATTTGATTTTCCTTTTCAGTATTTGATCTTTATACCTAATAAACAAAAATATAGTATCCCTAGAGCATACTTTATTTCTCTTTAAAATTAGATCTTATTCTCAATCTAATTCGAAACATTTCATTTTTCACTTGTTTGTTACCGTTGCCACGGCAACAGTGTCACCAAATCAACGAATCAAAACAAACATTATTGCGGACTTCGGAAACAGCATTCTTTTCACACTCACAGACCATAGGCTTTCCTTTCCAACTGAATGTCATGGAGCAAATTCTTTACGGTATGGCTTCTCATTTGCATAAACAAGGATATGCTGTTTCAGGTTGCCAATCTTAGTGAATGTATTTTGGAAAGAATGGACGGGTGAGATCTTTTGTGAGATATATGCCTTTTAAATTTGGAGAACACCTAATTACATACCCAACAATAATACTTGCTGCTGAGATAGTCATGTTTTAATTGCTTTGGGCTCTGCTTGAATTGACTGCAGTATCATTCTCTGTAGAAAATATATTTGTAAATGTTCCTTTCTGAAGTAGTTAAGATCTATGTTTTTGGTAGAATTGAACGGGAGTCAAGTGTCAAACGACAGCTATAAACATCGTCAATAATGTTTAGAAAATAGTATTATTTCACATGCGCAATGATCAAACGATACATTGAGTCAAAATCATTCAAAATGGATTGTTAAAATACAATGGTTATAAATAGGAAGATTCGATATTTAAGTAGTTAACGAAAAATTAGATTTTTATTGTGTTCTGTAGTGAGGTACCATTTTATTTAATATGCTGAATCAATTCGCAAATACACCTCTTAACGCCACAAATCCCTTGCTGTTGTGAAATACTCCTTTTTAATTATGGTGATTGTGACCTGAATTCATTTCTTCTTCTACATTCTGTTCGATTGGCATTGCTTCTATTCTTGAAAATGCCATTATTTAAGGATACAAGTGTGACCTTTATATTTCAAATGGAATTAATGTACTCACTTTCACAGCAAACCGATAATGGTTGATTATATGCAGTTTAATTGAGTACACTATGCATTTAGGCGGGCTTTATTTTTATACAAATTCAGAATCAATGGAAACAAAATTTAATTAAATATTGGAGCAATGTAAGACAATAAGAAGTCTCCTTGAATTTGAGTGTTTGTGTACAATAATTAAAAAATGTTTAACATCACCAATATAATGGCTTGTTCATTTAAACTGTTAAATTCTCATTAAGTATGATGAACGATCATGCATCTATTGTCCTTTGATTATGGAGAATTTAGTAAACCAAAATGTGCAAAAATAATAAAATAACACCCATCATAAATTCTGCCAAATTTCCTTGAAGAATTAGCAGTTTTAATGTGGCGTTCTTGGATTTATTTTGATGAATTCACCAAACTCAAAGGATTTCATTTCCACCTTATTCATCTCTCAATAAACAATGAGTGTTACAAAAACAGTGTAAAAAAACAGATAGTTTTACATTTGAATGTCCACAATATGAAATGCGCTGTAAGTTGATGAAATTCCACAGAAAATAGTATTATTTAGATTTGCTCTACCCCACATGGTGTACAATCATGACTCCACAGCTAATTAAAAATGGTCTGCAGAAATCACGTTGCGGTGTATTAGCAAGGGAGCAAAAATCTCTCTTGTGTAGTAGCAAGATTCGTATGATATGTTTAGGGAAATGACCCCATAATTCATCACTGTAATTCAAATGACATGGAAAGAAGACGTGGTCAAGTGTTAAACGATACTCATTTGAAATGAGAAAGTTGAGCTTTAATCAGTTCATTACAGATCTGACTGATGTGAGTCTCCCTGGTTAGTTTACTAATTATATTAATTCCTAGTATTTTAGAATTTTCAACATCAGTACATTTTTATATACTATAACTGCATACAATATGCTGAGTTTTGTTAGTATTTAAACGTAAATGATTAATATGAAACCTGCCTGCTTAGCCTGTCTTTGAGTGGCTCTGAATCGTACCTTTGCATCTCCTAGATTTTGATATTTTTGCACACAAAAAGCATAATAAGCATATAAAACATATGTAGGTTTAATTTTACAGGGCAAATCAGTAATCATGATGATACTGAAAGTAGCTCAAAGACTAGAAATTCTTCATGAAAATATGGGCATTGAAATTATTATTAGAAACAAAATGAGGCAATGTCTTTATGGACAAATTAACCCTAGAACTACTAAAAATTTAAGAGAAATTAGGTAAATCAGATTGTTGTGCTAAGATACAATTTTCAAGGAAATAATGAAATAAACTCATAGTAATAATAATCTAGAAGGAACTTGAATCCTTAAATGAAACATCCCTATCCTGTTCCTTCCCTTTTCTTGCTTGCCTCACATTCTCCCCTCTATTACCAACTTGAACAGTCCCCTGTCGGTCAATATGCCCTTCATCCATTTTTACTGCCTCAATAGCATTTCTCCCAACCAACCCCTCTCTTCACCCACCATACCAAGTACTTTCTCATTGGTTTTCTTCTCGGTCCATTTCACCTTCTCCATTTTCTCCACACCCACATGTCAAAAGCCTCCAGTCCACGACTATCCTCCTGCTTCAATGACCACATTTCCGTATATAACTCTGCACCATATCAAAAGTTTCCCGAGTCTTTTTTTAATATCCTTACTCAACGTCCCTGTCATCAACTCTCTCCTCCTTATGAAAGCCTCTGCGCCTAGCGTAATTCTTCTCCATACGTCCCTACTACTTTGACCGTGTTGGTCCAAAATGATTCAGAGATACGCCAACTGTTCTACCTGCATAAGTTTTTGCCCTCCCATTTTAATGTTTAGCTTAGCTTTATTCTTTCTAGAAAATTGCATAAACTTGGTTTTATTAATTTTGTTTCTCATCCCATATCTGTCCCACTGAATCTCCAATTCACCCAGCAATCCTTACAACCCCTTGTCTGACTGACAAACAAAAGCTTAATTAATTTATTTTTTCATACTCCGAGTGTATCCGATACCCATGGTGGGCCCTTCTCGGGCTAATTGATGGTTCCTGATAAAGTGATCCTCAGTTTAATTGTGCGCAGAGAATCGCGATGAGGTAATAGCACGTGTCTTAAAATAATAATTCGTTAGCTTTGCACAGATTAGCATATCCCACCTGTCCGAGATAATACGGAACTTCCAATTTAAAGACGTACACGGGGACATGATAATCTATGAGACACTGTCACGTACACTGAATAAATCACTAGTCCATCCGTGCAACCCCTCACCTGACACCAATATGTCGCGAGGGGGGTTTCTATGGTGCGACACAAAGGGTATCGGGGAAGGTCAGAGTAACTACACCGAGTATTACCAAAGCAGCCGTATATTACCCAACATCAGTCATAATGCAACATTTACATAATAATAAGCAAATTATGGATGGCTAGACCCTCGGTAAACCAACGCAAGTGCGGACAGAATTAAAATGGCAGAAAATTCCCAGGGACAGGATAAATGCTGGGTGGACGCGGTCACGAAACACATAACCTAGGCAGAGCCCTCGTCCGTCGGAAAGGAAGGGAGTATTGCAGGGTGGACGAGGTTAAACGAACGTAACCTAGGCAGAGCCCTCGTCCGAAGTTTAGTCAGGAATAGGACACACTGTCGCGACAAGCGCAACATAGCTGAATCATCGTGCCCTACCGGTCACCGCCAGATAACCAACTGACTGCTTTTTGCCCGGCGACCAGGGCTTTTATACCCAATTTAGGAGTCAGGGGAGGAATACTTTTGAAACATTGTCTTTGGTCACGTGGGACATTCGCAGGAGCCAGGGAAGGAGTACCATGTCGCATACTTGCGACAATAGATATAAAGTTTTGCAAAGTTACCATCTAGAATTTCGTTCAAGTAAAATGAGCTCTGTTGTTTAAAATATTAAATCTTCCTATTTACGCCACACATGGAAAGAATGGACTGGTGAGATCTTTTATGAAACATATACCTTTTAATTTCTGGAGAACATCAAATTACATTCACGACAAGATTACCAGCTGCTGAGATAGTTGTCTTTTAATTTGTTCTGATCATAAACTCTGCTTGAATTGACTGGAGTATCCATCTAAGCGTAGAAAATATATATGTTAATGCTCCTTTTTGAAGTAATTATGGTCTATGTTTTGGATGGAATTGAACAGGAATCAAGTGCCAACCTACAGCTGTAAACAGTGTCAATATAAATTGAAAATAATACTTAATTTTGTATTCCATGATCAACCAATACATTGAGACCAAATTATTCAAAGTGGATTTTTAAAATACAATTTATTGAAAGATTCAATATTGAAAAATTAAACATAAAATAAACTGTATTTAATACACGCTGGAAATATACGAGGTTCGTCCGGAAAATAGTACCCGTTCGTGCCGCATGAAGTGCTGACGACGCGAGTAGCCGCTGGACGAGGTCAGATAGCTTCAGTGGCTTGTCTGCCTTCTCTGAGCCAAGTTGCGTGAGGCTAGCATTGCCTGTGTTGTTTCTGTGATTGTTTACAATGTTTAAAAAAATTGAGAACGCCGCCAGTTGTGAAGTGAGGGCAGTGATTAAATTCCTCAATGCAAGAAACGTTCGCCCATGTGATATTCATCGCCAATTAAAGGAGGTGTATGGAGACAATGTAATGGACGAGTCGTCTGTTCGGCGGTGGTGTCGCAACTTCAACATGGGGAGGGGGAACACACACGACGATGAGCGTTCGGGGAGACCGTCTGTCATTACAGACCAACTGGTGAGCTCAGTTGACGAATTCGTGAGGAACGATCGGCGCGTCACAATTGATGACATCTGTGAGCATTTTCCCAATGTTTCTCGAACAATTGTTCATGAAATTGTTAAACACCATCTGCATTATGCAAAAATTTGTGCAAGATGGGTCCCTCGCGTATCTCAATGAGCTGGCGGCGAAGGACTATGCAGCAGGAATACAGAAACTTGTCACACGTTATGACAAATGCCTTAATTTGCTTGGAGATTATGTTGAGAAGTAGTTTAAAGTATCCTCTTTCAAATAAAATTTTTTATGTTTGTTAATATTTACTTTTGTGTCTTTATTTCACGAACGGGTACTACTTTCCGGATGACCCTCGTATATATGTTAATGCTCCTTTTTGAAGTAATTATGGTCTATGTTTTGGATGGAATTGAACAGGAATCAAGTGCCAACCTACAGCTGTAAACAGTGTCAATATAAATTGAAAATAATACTTAATAATGTATTCCATGATCAACCAATACATTGAGACCAAATTATTCAAAGTGGATTTTTAAAATACAATTTATTGAAAGATTCAATATTGAAAAATTAAACATAAAATAAACTGCATTTAATACACGCTTGGTAGATGATAGGGCTTCTTAAGTTATTTCCACAGCCATTTTGCAATTACCCAATTGGGTGCCACTAATCCCATATTATGAAGCACTCCTTTTTAATTACAGTGTTTGTAAAATGAATTCATTTCTTCATCTTCATTATATTTGATTGGCATCTATTGGCTTAGAAATGCCATTTATTTTAGAATATAAGCATGACATATAAAAGTCAATTGTTTTAAATGCATGCGATTTAAAAGCTAATTAATAATGACTGATTCCATACAGATTCATTGAGTATATTTTATTTATTTTTATAGGCTTTATTTTCATAAAAAATTCAGAATAAATCAAAACAGATTTCTATGAAATATTGGAACAGTTTAAGATGATGAGAAGTCTCCTTGAATTATAAAGTTTGTTTTCAAAAATTATAAAATATCAAACGAATTTAATGGCAGACTCATTTAAACAGTTATTAATTCATTTATGCATTCATTGTCATTTAATTTTGGACAATTTATAAACTCAAATTAAAACAAACATATTAAATATTAATCTTCATTACCTCAGAATAAAACAACCAGAAACGGACTTATTTTCCCTGATTTATGAAGAAGGTTTGATTGCCCAATTGCTTGATGCGTGAGTGTTGTGGTGTCCGATGGATTCCCAGCAACATCACTAATCACTACTTCCAAGATTTCCTTTGACTGGTTCCCCTCCTGTTCAATTAGAGATTGATGAAACTGCTGGAATTCTTCAATGCTTTCGGCCAATAATTGATGATTACTCAATTGAACTAATAACTGTGGAAATCAAGTTATATGCTGACCACTGTACTGATTCTTTTGTTTAAAAAAAAATCAAGTTTTATAGATTGGTAGTGTATAAATACTATTAATGAAATTAGAAATTAGTACTAATGAAATTAGTATGTTGTTTTGCATTGATCATTCTTCATAAAACTATGAGCAAACCAACCAAACCAACCGAAGAATGATATTTGTCAAAGAGGCAGAACATTCTCACTCCATTCTCTTCCATGGTTATGCCATAGCATACATATGTGCTCGTCAAACACTATCTGCATTTTGCAGACAATGGTACCTTTATGAGGGATAGATATCCTTGTGTCAAGCTAAAGGAAATTAGCCCTCTGCTTGTATTTCTCAACAAAAAGTTCTCAAGTTTGTTGACACCTGAGAAGAAGATTTCTACTGATAAAAATGTTATTCTTTACAAGGATGAGCTCTCACTGATGCAGTATGTTTCCCTGAAAGGAGCCAGATTTGGGGAGGAAACGTTTAGATTTGCTAAGCCTATGTCTGGATATATATGGTCATTTAATATTATTTCTATAGGAAAAAGGTGGGTCATGATAGTCCAGGAGGGTAGAGCATTGGACTATTGACCGGAGGGTCCTGAGTTCAAACCCCAGGCAAGGCACTCAGGGCACCTGATGCTCCACTCAAGCTATGTGATTTTTTCTGGTACCAATCTTCCTGGTAAACCTTATCTGCCACAGTGAAAGTAACTGGCTCCCCTTAATACCCTGATGTGTGAATTTCACAGACTGTATAGAGCTAAGTACTGGGTGAACTCTACCATCACCCATAAACCGACCTTCCAGCATTGATTACTGTGTTTATGGTACACAGGAAATGGTCAGTATTGAACGTGGAATATACCAATCTTCCTAATACATCCTTAGATTGTGCTAGCAGTAATGAAACCTCTGCTAGGTCAAAGATTATTGCTTGACTGCAGACAACTATTACACCTCCTCAGAGCTGGCTGATTTATTGGCTATGAAAGGAACCGATAGACATGGGACATTGAGAATTAAAAGGAAGGAAGTACTAGATGACGTATAGACTAAAGAAGTTGAAAAAGGAGGAATTGACTGCCCTCCAGCAAGGCAAAGTGATTGCTATGAATTGGGAAGATGAGAAGGCCGTCAAGTCTCTGTACCTTTACAGTACATAATACGGAATTTGTGGAATATAAATGAAAAGGATATGGTGCTATAAAAGCCAAAAGTTGCTGTTGTGTACAATAATACAATAGGTGGAGTAGAAAGGGAAGATCAGCACCTGACAAATTTCCCCATTATGAAAAAAGGGGGGCAATAAATATTTAAAACATTTTTCACTTGTTGGACCAGGGCACATGGAATGGATTTCTGTTGCAGAGAAAGGGTGGTGGACCAAAGGGTAAGTTCAGAATTTAGAATCAAACTAATGGAAGATGTAATTGAAGGGTACATTGCATATGATATAACATGTGAGGGTAGAAGGCCTTCAGTAGAACCAAATCCTTGATCCTCTATGTAAGTTACAATTTCCCAAGTACATTCCACCTACAGAGAAGAAGGAAGAGCTTTGTAGGATGTGTGCAATTTGTTGTGCCAAAAGGGATGGAACAAGCAAAAAGTTTGGAAAAGAAGTGGGATGCCATTTCCAAGCATGTCACAGCCGCTAAGAACAGACATGTGTTTTTATGAACGGGAGGAGATTTTCGTGTGTTTTAAAAATATGGTTGAAAGAATTCGTAAATCATGCCTTAAGTTTCTACGTCATTTTATTTTAATCCCCATGTTGTTTCGTCATCCTGTTTTTCAACAGGAATTAATAATTCTAAATCGTCGATGACTTCATTTGCGTGTGACTGATCCTGAGCAACTTTCATTTGCCGCTTTGTTTGTAATTCAAATTTCGAAAATTATGAAGAAGAGTTGCTGTTTCTCTCGCTTTTAATACACAAAACATTCTAAATTAAAATAATTTAATTAGAATGTGCCAATTGCAAATTGCCATACATTCTCAATCGTTTTCTCTCTGAATATTTTGATTATGCTGATTAAATTGTAAACACAATTACTTTCACTTTTTCCACATTTTTTCATTGGTGCGTTGTTGATGCAAAAGAAGAATGGGGGTCCTGCTACCGACCGACCAATCGATGCTTATGGACTGCGCCGTTAGGTGCATCTTATACCAATATCCAGCTATGATGATCAATGGGCGTGGGATATAAGTGGTTTATGGGCGAAGTTAAGCTAGTGAGTATATTTTATTGCAGTTTGTGACAGTATTATATTTGGAGATTATGACTGCCCATTTATGCTTGCTTTAGCACAATTGTATCTGAAATGGGGATTATCAGGGTAATCCCATAAAGGTTCTAATAATGGGTTACCAGTATTTCCTATTGCTTGTTGAAATGACGTGGCTAGGTCGCTTAGATATGTTGGAAGGTCCGGTATATTTAGGTCCGTGTGAATATCTGAGTTTCTTACAAACCAGGCATCGTTGGCAAGGGTTCGTAGAGTATTATTTTAGAAGCGTGTCATTTTCTTCAATTTGGTGGCGGCTATTGAACCCCAGGCTCGGTAGCCTTCATATAAATAAATGAAAGGGCTAACTTTGTAGTTCCACACGAAAACGATTTATTCACACGAGCCGGGTTTCGAAGTAAAACTTCATCATCAGGTGAGCTCTCTACATTTGCAGCCCTTCTTATATATACAGCCAGGGCGGGGGTGGGGTGGAGATAATCAGGAAGGTTTGGGAGGAGTAAATTCAGGATTGGTTTGCGTGCCGGAGGGGAGGGCAGTTTGGCGTCCCCTCCGCGATGTTGGTGGAATGTGGAGCGGGAGGGAGAAGTCTACATTGTAGAGCTCTCGTGAGTCAGCGGATTAGAGAGGGTTAGATGAAGGGGAGGGGGTGGTGTCATCGGCCACCGTGAGGATTGGGACTTTAAGGAGGGGAGAGTGGGAGGCATACAGAAATTCGTTAACAATATTTTCATTTAAACAAACACTATTTAAAATTTCTAAATGTTCTAAGGCGTCTAATCAATAGCCTTTGCTTTCAACATGTAAAATTTCCAAATCAAAATCACTTTTATGGTTATTATCAATCAAATGCTTTGCGAATTGAGAGTTCATCTTTTTATTTCTTGCACATGCTTGATGCTCCTTCACTCGTTCTTGGAATTTCCTCCCTGTCTGTCCGATGTATATTGCCCCGCAATCGCACTTTAGCTTATATACTCCACTCTTTTCCTTATATGGGATTCTGTCCTTTGCGTGGGAGAGCAGGCCCCTGAGGCTTGATTTGTTATAATAGGCTATCTTAATTCTACATTTTGGAAGTTTCTGACATACTTTTTGTGAAAAATTGTCTAAATAAAGGATTCTGCGCCACTTGGCTGCGGGGTCCTGTGGCGGTTCAGTACTGTAAATATCTTTCAATGCCATTTTATTAAGTTTTTTGCGGTATAGTTTCTCTACTAGCTCCTCATCGTAGCCGTTGTTTCTTGCAATCAATTTAATCGTGTTAAGTTCTTTTTTGACGTTGTTTTGCGACATTGGGACGTTCACCAACCGGTGTATCATTGAATGGAAGGCGGAGAGTTTTTGCGGGAAGCAATGTCTTGACTTGAAATGGATAACTTGATCTGTGTATGAGTTTTTCCGAAAGATAGAGAAATCAAGCCGGTTGTTTAATTTTGAAATTTTTAAATCAAGAAAATTCATTGTATTATTTTCTTCTACTTCACAGGTGAATTTTAGGTTTTCGTTCAAAGAATTTAAATGTGTAAGAAATAGCTGAATTTGCCTTTTGGAGCCTCTCCACACACAAAACACATCGTCCACATATCGATACCAACACAACACATTATTTGTTAGTTCGTTACACGTCTGATCAAGTCTAGGGCCGAGATTTTTTCTTGTAGCCTGTTTAAGATGCATTTTTCAAGAAGTTTGCCCATGCAGGGGAGCAGGCCACTGGGTCTATAGTTCAGGATATAAGAAGGATTTTTATCGGGTTTTGGAAGGAGTATTATCTTAGCCGTTTTCCATGTCTTTGGGAAGTACGATTGGGAAAGACAGGCATTGAGGATAGAGAGTAGGTGTTTGATAAAAGATTTAGGAAGGTTTTTCAGGTGAAGGTAGGAGATTTGATCGGGTCCCGGTGATGACTTTGTTTTGGAGTGGGACATAATGGAGTAAAGTTCTTGAGGAGTAATTTCCAGGAATATGTGGAATGGGCAAAGTGAGAGGCCAGAGACGCTGTTCAATGCTTCTGAATCCAACCAGGATGTATTATCGTTTTTAAAAATGCATTCGAAGGAGTCGGCAGAGGTATTTGCTTTGTCGCTGTCATCGTATGGTGCTCTCCCATTATGTGGTATTGGCGGGGTGGGTACCTTTTTCCTTCGTAGACAGCGGGCTAGGGTCCATACCAAAGTGTCCTTATGTGAGAGTGAACTTATTTTCTCATGCCAAGTTTTTTCTCCAAGTAGTTGTAGGGCTTCTCTAGTGTTGCACAGTTTGAAGAGAAGTTCACAGTGATCAATGCAACCTCTGTAATTGGCTGTGTGTGGACCACCACAGTTTACGCATTTGGCTGGGGAGGTTTTGTGTTTCTGGCATTCTCTATAATGGTGAATGCCAGCACATTCGGTGCATTGAGGTGGGAGGCCGCACGTCTTGTAGGTGTGCCCATTGCATTGGCAACTTAGGCACTGTGGAGGTTCAGGTGGAGGTCTGTATGGTTCCACCGAAGTCTTAAGGTGGAGAACCAAATTTAGCTCTAGAAATTCTTTAGAGCAGGAGGAGACCTGGAGTCGGACTTGGTAGGGTAGGAGAGGGATGGGGACGATTCGTGGGAGCTCGGCATTAGGGTTGGCGCCCTTTCTGCTCTCTGAAAACAGTTTGGTCGGGTGGAATGCAGTTGAGAGGTATTCTCCGCAGAGAAGCCAATGTCCGCCAGAGCTTCTTCAATGTCTTCTTTTGGGATATTTGTGGGTATTTCCCGAAGGACAAAATGAGGATTTTTGTTTGATTGAAGTTGGTACGTACCTGTATAGTATGCGTAGTTAATGGAGGTGAGTTTTTTAGTGACAGCTTTGAAGTCGGAGATGGTTTGGTATTGAACTCGAATCTCATTGCGAATGAGAATTGCCACAGGAGGAATTGTGCAGGCTTGCCGGATTTCATTGCATTTAATTTGCCAGTTGGTTATGTCGCAGAGAAAAATGGGAGGGATACGGGGTTTAGGAGGTGGAGTGGGCTGAGCTTCAGTGTCTGCATCTTCACATGGGGTTTCCTCATTTTGGTCATCCTAGGGGGAGGGGGAGAGGCAGGTGAAGCGGTTACATGTGGAAATTCGAGAGAATTGCTGGGCAGATTGGTTTCTGGGCTTTCGTTTGGTGGGGACCGTTTGGTAGGGCTAATCGGCAGGAGCAGAGCGCTTGATTGTAGGACTTTGGGTTTGGTATATAGGTGGTCGGTTAGGCTCTTGAGTGGATTGAGGAGGAGTTTTACTCCCAGCGCACCTTGGCAAGTGGGCTGACGAACTGGGGGGGTCCTGCTCCAGGAACGTCTCGCCTTATATAGCATCGCGCATTTGGGGGGATGACATTACATTGGCAAAAGTAATGAATGAAAATCATACAAAAATAATAACTAAAATAAACATTCATCTTCACATTGTTCACTTGTGAAATTCGTAGCACTACATTAATGCAGTAACGTCGGCATTTTCTTAGCCTGAGTGTTCGTAAAAAAAGGTCATAGAATTACAGCAAACATTAAAATATAAGTACATATGACTAAGGTTAAAATGAAGGAGCACTCCATCTTTGTTTTCCTCTTTCCTCAAAGCTTGCACTAATATTCACGTGAGCACTATACATACCGTCTGGAATAATAGAGCGAGGAGCATGCAGAGTCCGCTTGTCCAGCCGGTCTTCTCCTCCAGGAACCAGGTTAACTCCTCAATGCAGCCGTAGAAGAAGGTCATAAAGTTGAAGGACTAGCATACTAGTGACACAGTTATTGGCACTTCTGAATTTCGGTTTCCGGGCGGCGTTTGCGGCTCTTTGCCTGCGATTGTGCTTGCGGTGGGTGTGGTGGAGAGGTTTCCTGGCTCTCGGGGAATTTCCTGGGTGCTAAGGGAGTGCGGCAAGGGACCTTGGGATAGAAAGGGAGTAACTGTTGCAGGTAACTTGTCGCATCACCGAATTGGGTGGGCGCATTAGGAGCCAATCGATGTCCTTCCAGGTGTCGAGGCCGCCAGGTGGTTGTGGTCGCGGCAGCAACATTGCGTCCATCGTCTTCCGTGCATCGGGCATCTTCTTCCCATGTGGAGGCGGTCATGGTCATCAAAGGTTGGGTCAGGGATGGCACCAAGTGCAGATCCTTTCCAGGGATGGGCGCATACTCGGGGGTGAATTGGATACACCATTCTGCATCGGTGTCCAAACTGCATCTCCGCCTCTGAGAGTCCTCGCACTTGCAAGTCGGACACATCACTTCCAAAAATGGCAACTAATTTCCTCCTCTGGGGTACAATTGCTCCAGGCAGGCTCAATCCCTCTTCCGGTTAAGAATGAATTTTAGGATTAGAGGAAAGTTCTCTACTAGGTAACGGTCGGAGATTATAGGGGAAAGAGGGATTAGAAGGAGGACTTGGAGTTGCAATATAATCTTCAAGGCCTTCGAAGTTGGATGTTGAAAAGGAGACACGAGCGGGTTCTTTTGGAGAGGGGTATGCTGGAGGTTGCTCGGCGTCTTGTGGTGCCATGCCGTCACCTAAAAACAGGGGTAAGGGATTATCTGGCGGTGAGGGTAAAAGGTTACGCATATGAGCTAGGAGACGTCTTCCGTCTTTCAGGTCCTCTATGTCTGCGGTAACCGGGCTTCTAAATTTAACTGTTTTGGAGGGTTCTCTCCAACGGGAAACTAACTTCCGTGCTTGACCACTTGGTGCTTGCTGTTTCGATAAGTGAGCAATGCGAAGCCCAGTTGTTCGTCCCAATCAGAGTGGTCTTGGGCTGCATAATGGGGAGTCACGGAAGCAAAGGAATGGTGTGCATGCCCTAGACGACCATTTGAGGCGGGGTTATATGGAGAGAAGTGAAGATAGATTTTATTTTCAGTTCCCTGCAAACGTTTTTCATTAGTTCCGAAGTGAAGTTTGCACCTCTGTCTGCCAGTAAATATTTAAGCACACCGTGACGGCAAATTATGTGCTCGACAAAAAATCCTGCTACTGTTTTGGCCGATTGATCTGGAATCGTAAGGGCTTCATGATATCTTGTGAAATAATCTTGGCGAGTTAAATGATATTGGTTAACTCGGAGGGATAGGGGTAGTGGTCCAACAATATCCAAAGCTAATTTCTCAATTGGGTAGGCGGCTTCAACCAGTGGCTGTAATGGAATATTATTCACGCGTAATTTGCTCTTTTGGCATTCGATGCAATGCTGAACGTACTGGAGGGTGTCGGAATAACAGCCTTTCCAGTTGAAGTGTCGCTGGACGATTTCCACCATTTTCTCGATTCCGCGATGATTCCTGATAGGAAATTATCGTGGCAACGAGTCAAAATGAATTTCCGCATATTTTTGGGTGCACATATTATAAAAATTGGTTCAATCTCCGAAGGGTCAACTTTCTATAGCACATTTTCCTCATCGTAAAAGTAGCCGGACTAATGGGAACTCCTTGAACCCGTCCCATCGCCTTTCTCCACGAGGTCATTCAGTTTATGAAACAGTGTTGCACCGTGTCGGCCTCTTCGCAGGGTCCTAATGGGGGATTCTCGCACGAAATGAAATCTACTTCCTCACCTTTACTGCAAACAGATTCTAAAGACATCATGTGGTCAGGTTCAAATTTAATGGTCTTGTTCTCAAATAAATCTAACTACGATACTTTTTCATAAAATCCAAGCCAAATATGCCTTCATTGAGTGTGTCCCCTAGATTTATTACCAAAGCATCATGAGGGTAAACACGATTGTCTACACAGAAAGGTACGCCACTCTGACCGTTTGTCATCAATACATGACCTGAGGCGCTTCTCACTCACGCGCGGTCGTACGGGGCTATTCCTAATGTATCTAAAAGGAACACTCTTTCGTGAAGTATCGTGACCGCCGCGCCTGTGTCTACAAGGAAGTGACGTAATTTTCCTATAATCTGCACGCTAATCGTCATTCCTTTCACTGGAGTGATGGATAGGATGAGGTCTTCCCCAACCCGCTGGTCGGGGTCATCCCGTTTCCCGTGGCCATTCGGTTTGAGCGCTCTGGACAATTAATTGGAAGGTGGCCAACTTCCTTACATATTCCGATGCATAGCGGGGGACAGTCTCGGGAAATATGTCTCCTTGCTCCGCAGTTAAAACAAGCTCGAGTTTTAGAGCGACAATCGCGAGCTATGTGGCCCGCACACCCACAGGAAAAGCATTTTGCAGCGTATCCGGTATTTGAGGTGTTAGCTGTAGCATTCGGCCGCATAGGAGCTTCGTACGAGGCGGGTTTACTACCGGCAGAGTTATTTTGGGGCAAAAAGCGAGCGCTTCTTGAGTTCTGCACTGTATTAACTTTTGCTGACGCCAGTAGTTGAACGCAATTTGAAAACATCCGTTCTAGGGAGAGGAGGGAAACGCGAGCTAAGAACTTATTACGTGGGTTTCTGGAAAAACTTTTCAGACACTCTAGAATGTGAGGATTGGCCAAAGCATATTCTGCCGCCGGCCCATGCAGGTGTAAACGGGTTACGCAAAGAGCATAAGTTTTATTCCAAGAGCTAAGGTGCCTCGTGATTTTTAAGCATTCTAAAAATTTTTCGACCGTCACATCATCGTCACCGCTAAAGTTCAGAATGAAATAGACATGGTTCCCCAATGTGTTGCTTGTGAATGGATTATTCCCTGTAGGAGAGGCTGCGGTGGCAGGCTCAATGGAGTGCACAGTAGGATCGAAATCATTTTGGGTAGTGGAACCCCTTAGTAAAGTCGACTCAAAATGGGGAGAGAAATGGTTTAGCGGGGAATAACTAGGCATAGCCATGACGGTAAACAGTAGCACGCGACACAGAAATATGAAAATGAATGCAGGTTACACTAGATTAGCCAGAGCAATAAGTTCAACTAACATACACAAAATGGAAAAAACAAAATTATCAGTGGATAAGATTCCAGTATTTTGATGAGGAATTGAAAAATTATCTTGGAATGTTAATGAACCACTTGGGGGATTATGTTTTAGGTTACGGGTTCGAGACTCAAAATTTCTTTGCGATCCTACACCTGACACCAGAATAATGTCACGTGGTTGGCGACACAACAGCCACTCTCAACAAATACCTTGACAATCTACATCTTGCACTCCTCAAATACAGTTAACCAGAAACGCTGAAAAAATAAAATGCACCACTCCACCCGACCACACACACCACACAATAACAAGCTCACATCTGACGCAAGACTCAACCTTTGCGCCACCTATTGCCCCGGATCACACAGACTGAAAACCTTTCTTGAAGAACTATCTCCTATTTGACATGACAATGACGCGAACTCATCCTCACTACCCCAATGCCCATGTCATGCAAACAGACGACCCGCCAATCTCAAAAACCTTCTTAGATCCACCAACCCTTCGGCACCCCCCCCCGTGACAAATTTCCTGATATTTCCCCTACTTGCAACCATCCCCGATGTTAAACCTGTCTTCTTATTAGGTCTACTCCCCACTCCCTACATTCTCTCATTGCCCTCTCACCACGTTCCCACACTAATTGCCTATCAAAAAACATAATTTATCTTTCTTCATGCAAACATTGCACTTCCTTTGACAGAGGCAAATGCATTACCCCCTTACCTATTCGAATGAATAATCACCGGTACTCCTGCAATTCTGCCTCACTCTCTTCTCTTCCTATCCCTTCACACGCCAATTCCCACAACCTTTCATTCGACCAGCCTTTTGCCCATTACTGTGCCGCTCGTGTAAAACTTTCCGTACAATCGTTATATTAATAAAAATAAATATCTCACCGTCCGTCCTACCTTAGCGTCTGCCACATAGACAAATATTAAACAATTGAACACGGGTGAAAATGTCATCATTCTTAAAGGGGCTTGCATACCAACATAATAAAAACAAAATCTTGACTATCAGACTGTCCAAATCCGCGAAAAAAAAAACATTTCCCGTTATTTTCTGAACACACAGCTCAGTAGACAGTTATATCTAAATGTGTCACATTAACTAACATTCAACAGGAAGAAATGTTAGAGTTCCTGAAATTTGACATGATACAAGTCCTATTAATTAATGTTTAAATAAATTTTCATCGTATTCTTAATGAAATGAAACCAAAACTGTTTCATTCGTTCCTACATAATATTAATAACTACTTACAGTTGTATGAAGTCCTAAAATCGCAACCATATACTAACCTGGCGGTATTTTGAATGATGGGTGCGGTAATCACTAAGTCACGCTATCACATTATGCATGAGAATAGTGGTCACTTTATATGATGATTCAATCACTTCCAGCTCCTCGGTCCAATCCCTTTTTTATTCATAATATCTGGGATTTTACACATCCTCTCAATGCCCAGTTTCCTATTTTATTTAAATTCTGAATTAATCGTCTGTGTAAAGAATTATATAAAAAAATAAATATTGAAGGCACGAGGTTTGGCTGAAAACCAAAATCCACACACGTGCTTGTAGACTATGCAAACAAAATTACCTCTAGAAGCACTCCTGGTCAGTAGACATGTGGAAGCTGCATTACCTCTCAACAGGCATGCTAAGGTTTGAGGTCGTTAAACTATTCATACAGTGTATTTCGAGAAGCGGATGAAGTATGGAGACATGTTCTAGTGTAAAAAAATAAAATGACCTCCATAAGCAATCCTGGTCTCTAGGCTCTTGGAAGTAACATTCCGAGGCATGCGAAGGTATGAGAGCGTTGCGTTCATTTGGTGTATTTTGAGAAGCGGAAGTTTGGAGATGTGTTCTAGTACTACAAGCAAAATGCCCTTCAGAATCACTTTTAGTCTTGGCATATGGAAGTAACATTCCTCTCCAACACGCATGCCCAGGGTTGAGGTCGTTGCATACTTACAGATGGTTTTGAGAAGCGGAAGTATGGAGACGTGTTCTAATTCTGGAAAATGAATGACCTGTAGATGCACTCTTGGTCTTCAATCGTGGAAGTAACATTCCCACACATTACGCATGCGCAGATTTGAGGTCTATGCAGTATTCATCCAGTGTTTTTTGAGAAGCAGAAGTATGGAGACTGGTTGTAGTATTACAAAAACATGACGGTTAGAATAACTCCTGATCTGGGCACCAGAAAGTATCATTCGCCCAAACACGCCAGCCCAGGTTTGAGGTCGTTGTAATTTATATTCAACCAGTGTATTTTGAGGAGGGGAAGTATGGAGACATGTTCTTGTAATGCAAAGAAAATGTCCTTCAGAAGCACTTTTTGTCTTGGCATATGGAAGTAACATTACCCTCCAACACGCATGCGCAGTTCTGATATCGTTTTATTCATCCAAGGTATTTTGAGAAGCGGAAGTTTGGAGACGTGTCCTAGTACTACGAACAAAATGACTTTCAGAAGCACTCCTAGTCTCGGCATGTGAAAGTAACATTATTCCACTACACGCATGCGCAAGTTTTAAATCGTTTCATTCACCCAGTGTATTCTGAGAAGCGGAAGTATAGAGACGTGTCCTAGTACTACAAACACAATGACTTCCAGGAGCACTCCTGGTCTGGCGGCATGTGGAAGTAACATTCCCCCTCTAACACATTTGCACAGGTTTGAGGTTGTCACGTTAATCAAGTGTATTTTGAGAAGCAGAAGTTTGGAGATTTGTTCTAGCGCTATGTCAACACGATTTAAACCTTGCTCTGGTAAAACTTTCAACTGCTGGAAAAGTGATTCCTATTGAGGTTTATCATCGGTTAAGGGCCCTTTATGGAAACAATGCTGGCCATAGGTGAGACGAGGGGACGTGTTCCTGCTCTATGTCAGCATGGCGAATTTAAACAGCGCAACTTATAGAAGTGACTCCTACTGAGATTCAACCGTCGTTTTAAAAGGCTGTTCATTACGATGATGATGCTGTATGTAGAGCTCCTGTTAATGGATGGGTGGTAAAATTTCGTGGTTGTGAGCCTGGAAAAGCCAATAATTGGTCAATGAAACCGGCAGCGGACCTCCGATAACTGACCCACAGGCAATATAAACATTGCAAACTCGTCATTGAAGATTTGATTGAAAATGACCAAACGCGAATCACTGATATCAAAAGCATATATCGCAAACCATATTTTTAGAATACAAATACTGTTGTACGTGTCGGCTTCATAATTGAAAATTTGGGACATTGTAAAATCTGTGTTCACGATGGGTTCACTTAAAGAGAAGAAACAAAATCCTCCTTGATCCCTTATTCGATCTTGTGCCATGCAATTCTAGTTTTTTTCCCTCTCAACTCAAAAGACACCTCAAAGGGTAATCAATACACCTCGGACGATGAGGAGGGGATCGAGATGGTGCGGGGGCTAACGTACTGGCTTCCCACCCTGAGGGCGCGGGTTCAAATCCCGGCAGTGTTGAATATTTTTCAGAGGTATCTCGATCCCTACTTGAGGTGCTTTGTGGAGGGCACTTTGAGTGAGTACGCCGTCCGTCGGATGGGACGTTAAGCCGCGGACCCCTTGGCGCCTTTCGTAAAGAGTAGGCTAATGCCGACGCCGGGTTTCTCTCCACCCTTCATCCTTTCCTGTCCTTCCCCTATGGCGCAAATGACCTTAGCTGTCGGTCGCCTCCCCTCAAAACTACTACTACTCGGACGATGAGGAGGCGAAGGCAAAAATTTGATAACAGCACACTGTTTAATCTCGCCATGTAGACATATAGCACACACTAGAACACGTCTCCATACTTCCTCCGCCCCTCAAAATACACTGGATTAATATAAAGACCCAAAACCTTCGAATTTGTGTTCGAGAGGGAATGATACTTCCACAAGCCCATGCCAGGAGGAACGTGGAATGTTAGGACAATGATTATGATGGGTAAACTGGAGAATATTAAGAGAGATGGAAAATGGAAGAATTGATATTTTAGGTCTATGTGACGTGAGATGGAAGGATAGCGGGGATTACTGGAGTGATAATTATAAAATAATATACAGCGGCAGGGACAAGATGCCATGAGGGGTTGCCATAATATTAAATGAAGAGGTAGGAAGAAGCATAGTGACATAGAGCAAGTAACGGATAGATTATTACTAGCAGAGATAAAAGCAGAACCGACGAACTTGGTTATTATTCAGGTATACATGCCACCGAGCAACCATAAGGAAGAAGATGTCGATAGGATATACCATCAGTTAGAGGGCATAATCGCGTCTGTTCCTGCAGGGAAACATTTGATAGTGATGGCGGATTTGAATGCAACGGTAGGCGAAGGAAGAGATAGTGATGAGGTGGGGGACTACGGTTTAGGCACGAGGCATGACCATGGTGAGAAACCACTGGAGTTCTGAAGGAGACAGGGGATAGTCATCACCAACACTTGGTTTAGACACCACAAAAGATGAAGGTATACATGGAAAATGCCAGGTGCCTCAGAAAGTTATCAGCTAGATTATATCCTGGTAAGACACAGGTTTAGGAACAGTGTGTTAATTCGCACAGCTACCCGGGGGCGGATGTGGACTGTGACTACAATTTAGTTGTTATGAAATGTAGCGCGCGTTTCAAAAACATAAGGCAGGGGCGGCAAGTTAGAAAATGGAATGTAGAAGCAGTAAATGGTTTGAAAAGGAAGGAGTAACAACAGGCGGTAGAGGAAATCATGGAGGATAGTATAGGCTAAGTACTATCGAAGAAAAATGGGAAACTATCATGAAAGGGTTATTGAAAGCCGCAAAAGGCACTATTGGAATCGTTAACGCTAAAAGGACTAGGAAACCATGGATCACGGATGAGATGATTACAAAGTTGGATGAGGGGAGAAAATGGATGAAAGCTTTCCTTGAAATGAAATGATTTTCTTTATCCTTTTTAAGCACGTACGGCTGGGGGAGGGAAACAAAGGAATCCCCAAAGGTTCCCAATTCCTCCAAAGGTCCTCTTTGGTACCCACCCCCTGCATAAAACTCCTCAGGAAAGAACAAAGGGAAAATTCTTAATCTCATTGTTTAAGGCAGACAAAATATGCTTTCCCGGGAAAAACCGGTGTCGTCTGTATGCGCATTTCCTTTCATGGTGCCGACTGGCAACCCAACTTGTACGTCAACACCGTAGATAGGAGCAAGAATTCATGTGTGACAATTTCTTGACGTGTTTTTTTGATAATCAGGTAGACGCCGCCAAGCCATGGAAATTGTCTTCCTTTAAATAACAAAAAAACGGATCTAATTTTGGATTCCATCATTTGTGCTTCAAGCATTTTTACTTCAAGTACTCCGATATCTATGTGAACAGGGGAGACTTGCACTTTCACAAACTCACAGGGCAATCAAATATTTGGCGGAGCCAAGTTACACAAAGATTGTGAAGTTGGGAACATAACTCTTTGTTTAGTTGGCACAGGAAAGTACGCAGCAATTACAGGATAATCTAATTGACATTAATTTCAGGTAAAGCTGTAGAACACATAATTACCACAACTATTAGGGGGCAGAACGACAGTATTGTTTCATCAAGACTCGGGATGTCCCTACAGTGGACAGATTTATTATTCCGAAGAGCAGAATAGCTAAATTATAGTGCTGCATCAAAATTTTTCTTGACTATAAATCGTCCAATATTTTTAGCCATAAACTGTCCTTGGCTCTGTGAAATGACATCGGAAGTTATTTCTTTAAAGGTATCATTGATGCCATTTCAGTGACTGGCTGCAGATGCCATGGCATTATGGCATCCCTGAAATAGCATTGACAAACGAATTGATATGCAGTAGTCATTTGTCAAAATCGTCCAACAAAACAATATAAACATGAGACTTAAGAGTTAACTCAGGAAGTTTTAATGCACCTGATTTTTATTCCGTTTTTACTCAATGTGAAAATTTAAGTTTCAACAATTCTAAAGTTGAGCCAACGGCATTAATGAATTTATATTCGCAACATGGGACGATTATTGTCCATTGCTTTTGAGTTATCTTGAGAATATTGAAGACTGTGATTGATGGGCAGATTGTTAAGTAAGCCAGAAAACGGAAAGAAAAGGGTTGGGATTGAATGAAAGAAGTGTCCATTATGGACACAATGCACAAAGATGCAAAGGTGCGATTTAGAGCAAAGGTACTTTCCTTTCTCCACAAATATATGCTGGCAATTGCAGATGTGCTATGGATACTATATTTTCGTTTATTAGGTATAAAGATCAAATACTGAAAATGAAAATCAAATTATTGGACATGTGCGGAGACATACAAACGTGTTACTTTCCTTTCTCCACACATATATAAAAAGGCAATTGAAGATGTTTTTCTTTCTTGCAAGCAAGAAAGTCATTTCATGATGTATCTGGGCTTCGTTTTGGTAATATAATTTAATAAATAAGCGAATGAATAAATAACCATTCATGAGAAGGAGCATATAAAATACGTAAAATATGTAATTATATTTAAGAATGCGAACCATTGCCTATTAGTGTACACTCCTGGGCTATCTTTCCAGCAATGCAAGTTAATACCTCGTAGCTACATTCTGGCTCGATTTCTTCTTTGTTTCCAAATTTCCGCGTGCTTTGATTACACTTGGATCACTGCAGAACGGATAATAATAACAACAATTATATGGGGACAGTTTACCGCAATGCGAATAATCACAGTAGTAAATGGGGCGACTGGATAAATAACGAAGAGAGAACGGAATCTTAGCTTAAACCTGAAAAGTGAATACTACAAGTACTAATTAAGTACTTTTTCGGGTAAGTACATTGATAAATACCCAAGAATATTACCGAAGTGACAAGTTGATGACGGGAGTTTAACATTAAGGAATTCAACAGCTTCACGAAGCTATATTTACCCTTAGTTTTGAAACTAAGAGATTCGTTAAACATCGGTCTACATGACATAAACAAATCAAAAGACGAACATATCAAAACGCATGCTTTTGGCACAATTACGCGGAAACCTATGTCGTTCTTCGTTAGTATTAGGCTAGAAACACACACGCACGTCTTATTTCCGTTATTCACTTGTTTCAAAATAACAACAGTTTTAACGCGCAAAAATGATACGTTTCACGAAAACATTACAGATGCAAACAATGCAATTCTCTCAGGATACATTCAGTAAAGATTTATTACTCAAATATTCTAGAACTATTTATACACCCTAATACATAGGATTTATTACGAATACGGCACATGTCTACGTGTCAATTAGCATACTGTCATGCTATTGAGAACGAAATTAGATGTTCTACAACGCTGAATAGGTGGTCACAACACAATAAAAAACGTTGTACTCATGTCGCAATTGACCCACATTGATACACATGATATTCGACAGAAAAAACAAAACCAAATTGAGTAATGTAAATATTTTAAATGCTTTGCTCAATGATGTGACATCAGATATGCTCTACTGTTTTAAACATGTTCATTCCTTCTCCAGGAATTCCAACATTGCCTAAACTATACATTTGGCACTGATTCCAAACTGTGCAGTTCATGTGTGAATTCCACACGACTAGCACACCGAACTTGGGGTTGATTACTGCTTTTATGGTCTCTCTCCCCCCTTCCCCCTCTCGCCATTCCCCCCCACATTTATTTGTACATTTATTCTTATTTATTAATTCCTAAATAAAATAGATTTGAGATTTTAGTCATCTTGTCAGTGGTGCAAAATGACCTTAGCCCTTGATGTACCCTATAAACCATTAATACTACTACCAGGTTAACGTGATGTAACATCTATCTGCTGGTGGGTGCCCGGTAGCTCATTTACTCTAGAAGCCCCTGTCCATCAGCTGCCTCTGGCATTTATATTGATGCCCATGATCCTTTATTGAGAGGGCCAATGACCCTTAGTAAAAGGAGAGGACCAAAGTTAGAATCCGCATGTGTCCACGTGGTGGTCTCTCACTACAATGTAGTCCAGAGGAAATAACTGACAATGTTTTGCAGGAATATTCACAGCCAAACTGTCAGCTATCAAGAGGGCCCTAAAAGACTTAAGAGAATGTAATGGCTCTTCTCTCATCTGTTCGCACTCATTGAGCTCCCTATAATCCATATCGGACTTGTCATCAATGCACCTGATGGTTCAGGAGATCTATTATACCCTGTGGTCCCGTCAGATAAAGGGGAAGTAGGTATCCTCTATATGGACTGCTGGTCATGTGGGAATACCAGGCATGGAAAAAGCTGGCAAAGCAGCAAGACAAGCCCTGGTCAAACTCAAAACCGACTCAGCATTGCTATCTGTGGTGGAAGTCGGGGAATAAATTATAAAAGGCCAGATACCTTTTTTAAAATAAGAGGTAATTTAAGGAATAATTTAGGGGAGGACCCCAACTTTTTAAGTAAGGTTTCCAGGTTTTTAAGGGAAACTGACCTGAACGGACAACTTGAGTTTCCGTTTCTTTTTTTTAAATAATTTTGTTTTTAACTATTTAAATGTTTTTTATGCATTGATGTATTTATCAAAATTGGATTGAAGTTTTCAATGTTTTAAAAAGTGGTGCAATAACAACCACAGTGGTTGGTGCATCCAAAAACCCCAACTATAATACGGGTTGGTTTCTTTGGGTAAGACCATTGCCTTCAGCTGCGAGATCTCAATGAAAATGTTAATTAGTACGGAAGAGAGGGGTGATCCCATGGCTGCACATTCATCATGTTCAATGTGCTTATCATTCCAAAGGAAGTATGAGTTCCAGAGGCAGAATTTGCGAGGTCCAGGTTAATCCTTAGCTAATCCCTGTGAGGTGAGGTTTTTGATGAGTAGCGTGGAGTCATCAATGGGCGTATTTGTGAACAAGGAGATTACATCAAAGGTCACCAGCATGTTGACTATTTGGCCTTCAGCATTCCGAATAATGTGAATGAAATCCATGGAAGTTTTAGCAAAATAGTCAGTTTTCCTGGCGAAGAGTTGAAGAGGATGTGCAACATATTGCGCTAGCTTGTGGGTTGGTGCATCGATGTTGCTGACGATGGGTCGTCAGCAACATCGATGCGTCAACACCTTCAGTGCCATCAAAGCACGCGGAAATTTGGAAACTAAGAAGGAAAAGAACCATAATGAAGCTACAAGATATTAACTTGCATTGATGGAAAGATAGCCCAGGCGTGTACACTAATAGGCAATGGTTCGCATTCTTATATATAATTACATATTTTATGTATTTTATACACTCCTTCCCATGTATGGTTAATTTATTCATTCATTTATTTATTATATTACCGACACGAAGCCCGGATACATCATGAAATGACTTTCTTGCTTGCAAGAAGGAAAAACTTCTTCAATTACCTTTATATATATTTGTGGAGAAAGGAAAGTAACACGTTTGTATGTCTCCGCACATGTCCAATAATTTGATTTTCCTTTTCAGTATTTGATCTTTATACCTAATAAACAAAAATATAGTATCCCTAGAGCATACTTTATTTCTCTTTAATATTAGATCTTATTCTCAATATAATTCGAAACATATTCTATTGTTTCAGGCTTCACTTCGTGGAAGTAATTGATATCCATTATTGAAATAGAAAGAAAGACTCGTACCTTTCCACAGATTTTATTATACGGCACGACGCGTTTCACCGACTTGCGGCATCATCAGGTACAAATTTGCAAAACAGACAGAGCAAGCATATATACCCTCAGGACAGAGTGGGGGCGGGGAGGGTTGGAAGGATGTGAGGGGGGTGGGGGCTCGCAGGTGCGTTGATGGATTGTTTTGACCATTTCCAGGCTAATTTCTCGGAGAGGAGTGGGGAGGGGTATGGGAATAATTGCTCATTACAAAGTGTCGTGTTGGGGTTCACCAAGTGCCTTCTAATCTCTAATTGCTCGAGAGCGTCCATTTTTAATCCTTTTGGGAGTGTGTGTAATATCTCTGGGACAAAGTCACTGCTGTGGTTGAATTCTAGTAAATGCTTGGCGAAGAGAGAGTTGTTATTCTGATTTTTGTGACACCTAGCGTGTTCCTTGACTCGTAACTTGATATTCCTGCCGGTCTGACCGACATAAACGCTGTTGCAATCCTCGCATTTCAGTTTATAAATGCCTGATTTGAGAAGGCTATCCTGGGTGTCTTTTCCATTGGCTAGAAGTTTGGAGAGGGTTATGGGTGAGTAGAAGGCTGCTTTGAGTGAGGTGGGTAGGCAGTTGGAAATCCTATATGAAAGATCTCCCAGAAACGGGATCGAGCACCACTTAAAATCTTTAGATACTGCGGGCTGAGATACGAAAATGCTTTTTATGGCCATTGCTTTTTGTTTTTTCCGTAGTAATGTGTCAACTAGTTTGGGGTTGAAACCATTGTTGGTAGCTATATTAGTGATATTCACGAGTTCAATTTTGAAGTTTTTGGGGGAAAGGGGGATGTGTAGGAGGCGGTGGATCATGGAGTGGAGGGCTGCGTGTTTGTGAGAAAAGTGGTGTGCGGAATCATTAGAAATTATATGGTCTGTATATGTGGGTTTCCTATAAATTGCAAATTCGTGTCTATTACCCCTAATTGTGATTGTCAAGTCGAGGAAGTTGATGGTGCCGTTGACGTCTTTTTCCATGGAGAAGGAGATATTCCGATGAAGAGTGTTTAGGAAATTAAGGAAGGAGTCTAACTGTCGGTTGGTTCCGGTCCATAGGCATAGTATATCGTCCACGTAACGAAACCAATAGCCCACGTTTTTGTTATGCTGATTGTCAGCATTAAAAAGATGTTCTTCTACAGAATTGAGGAAGACTTCGGCTAGGAAGGGGGACAGTGGGGAACCCATAGCTAACCCATCCGTTTGGCTGTAAAGGGTGTGGTTGAAACTAAAATAATTCTGGTTAACTGTCATTTTGATGAGGGGGACCAATTCGTCTGAGATATTTTGGGCAATGGTGGAATCCTTGAGTAGTTCTTCCACCCTAAGCAAAGTTTCCGATATTGGTACGCAAGTAAATAAATTGCTAATGTCGAAGGAGACTAGCCTCGCTTTTTCCGGGACATCAATATCTTTCAATTTCCGGGCTAGCTCTATAGAGTTTTTAACTCCATATTTAGGTTTAAAACCTGTGAGATCTCGGAGCAAAACGTCTAATTTTCGTGCCAGAAGGTGTGAAGGGGCGGACACAGCTGAGATGACAGGCCGAATAGGTATGGCTTTTTTGTGTAATTTGGGGAGTCCGTACAACCTGGGGGCGGAGGGGTTCATTTGGATTAAACTAAATTTTTCCCTAGCATTTAAAAACTTACACTTGAACACGGCACGTTTCACTTCACTTTGGAAACTCGCGGTTGGGTCTTTGGATAACGGAGTAATAGGATTGTTGTTGATGAACTCAAGGCACTTTTCCACATACACTCGTTTATCCAACACTACGACACTAGATCCCTTGTCAGCTTTCTGGATGATGAGGTCTTCCTTGCCAATAGTCTTCTTCAGGCGTCGGAGGGTGGACGTATGTTGCTGAAGGCTGGAAAAGCGAGTTGTTGTTGGCACTGCTTCCTTCAATGAGGACATGATGATTTCAGCAACTTGGTGTTTGGTAGCCAGAGATTGGTTCCGAAGGGCAACCTCGCAATCTGCGGCTAGATTTTTAATGTCGGCTTCGGAAACTTTCTTAGAGGGAGCAAACTTCAACCCTTTCTTTAAGATATTACTCTCCTCCTCAGTGAACGTATGATGACTAAGGTTGACAACTCTTGCGGCCGGAACAAATTTCGATACTGTGCGGGGACTGTTTTCTTTAGTAGTGCACTGGTAATTTTGAGGTGGACTATTAATAAGGTTACTCAGTTTTTTCCCCTGGGTTACATATTTGCGAGAAGAGATTTTACTCACTAGTTCTTTTACACCATCCACAAATGTAATCCATTCCGCAAAATGTAACTTAGAGCAAAGTTCTACGTGCAGACAGAACAAATAATGTGCAAAGGAATCCCTTCTTGCATACCACAGTTTCAGTTCCTCCCTTAACCACTGGATTTTCGCCTTGCGTATCGCTCTGATGGCCGTTGTGGACGACGAAGTGGCACGAACCTGGACGTACGCTGGGAACACTCCGTTTTTGAGGCAACTGCTATTGAAGAGAATATTCAGAGATGCACTTCTGTATTTCACCGAAAGTTTTAAGAAAAGTTTCCCCTGTAATACCATACTAGCTTTGCAAATATATTCTATTGTTTCAGGCTTCACTTCGTGGAAGTAATTGATATCCATTATTGAAATAGAAAGAAAGACTCGTACTTTTCCACAGATTTTATTATACGGCACGACGCGTTTCACCGACTTGCGGCATCATCAGGTACAAATTTGCAAAACAGACAGAGCAAGCATATATACCCTCAGGACAGAGTGGGGGCGGGGAGGGTTGGAAGGATTTGAGGGGGGTGGGGGCTCGCAGGTGCGTTGATGGATTGTTTTGACCATTTCCAGGCTAATTTCTCGGAGAGGAGTGGGGAGGGGTATGGGAATAATTGCTCATTACAAAGTGTCGTGTTGGGGTTCACCAAGTGCCTTCTAATCTCTAATTGCTCGAGAGCGTCCATTTTTAATCCTTTTGGGAGTGTGTGTAATATCTCTGGGACAAAGTCACTGCTGTGGTTGAATTCTAGTAAATGCTTGGCGAAGAGAGAGTTGTTATTCTGATTTTTGTGACACCTAGCGTGTTCCTTGACTCGTAACTTGATATTCCTGCCGGTCTGACCGACATAAACGCTGTTGCAATCCTCGCATTTCAGTTTATAAATGCCTGATTTGAGAAGGCTATCCTGGGTGTCTTTTCCATTGGCTAGAAGTTTGGATAGGGTTATGGGTGAGTAGAAGGCTGCTTTGAGTGAGGTGGGTAGGCAGTTGGAAATCCTATATGAAAGATCTCCCAGAAACGGGATCGAGCACCACTTAAAATCTTTAGATACTGCGGGCTGAGATACGAAAATGCTTTTTATGGCCATTGCTTTTTGTTTTTTCCGTAGTAATGTGTCAACTAGTTTGGGGTTGAAACCATTGTTGGTAGCTATATTAGTGATATTCACGAGTTCAATTTTGAAGTTTTTGGGGGAAAGGGGGATGTGTAGGAGGCGGTGGATCATGGAGTGGAGGGCTGCGTGTTTGTGAGAAAAGTGGTGTGCGGAATCATTAGAAATTATATGGTCTGTATATGTGGGTTTCCTATAAATTGCAAATTCGTGTCTATTACCCCTAATTGTGATTGTCAAGTCGAGGAAGTTGATGGTGCCGTTGACGTCTTTTTCCATGGAGAAGGAGATATTCTGATGAAGAGTGTTTAGGAAATTAAGGAAGGAGTCTGTCCCCATGAACCCATCCGTTTGGCTGTAAAGGGTGTGGTTGAAACTAAAATAATTCTGGTTAACTGTCATTTTGATGAGGGGGACCAATTCGTCTGAGATATTTTGGGCAATGGTGGAATCCTTGAGTAGTTCTTCCACCCTAAGCAAAGTTTCCGATATTGGTACGCAAGTAAATAAATTGCTAATGTCGAAGGAGACTAGCCTCGCTTTTTCCGGGACATCAATATCTTTCAATTTTCGGGCTAGCTCTATAGAGTTTTTAACTCCATATTTAGGTTTAAAACCTGTGAGATCTCGGAGCAAAACGTCTAATTTTCGTGCCAGAAGGTGTGAAGGGGCGGACACAGCTGAGATGACAGGCCGAATAGGTATGGCTTTTTTGTGTAATTTGGGGAGTCCGTACAACCTGGGGGCGGAGGGGTTCATTTGGATTAAACTAAATTTTTCCCTAGCATTTAAAAACTTACACTTGAACACGGCACGTTTCACTTCACTTTGGAAACTCGCGGTTGGGTCTTTGGATAACGGAGTAATAGGATTGTTGTTGATGAACTCAAGGCACTTTTCCACATACACTCGTTTATCCAACACTACGACACTAGATCCCTTGTCAGCTTTCTGGATGATGAGGTCTTCCTTGCCAATAGTCTTCTTCAGGCGTCGGAGGGTGGACGTATGTTGCTGAAGGCTGGAAAAGCGGGTTGTTGTTGGCACTGCTTCCTTCAATGAGGACATGATGATTTCAGCAACTTGGTGTTTGGTAGCCAGAGATTGGTTCCGAAGGGCAACCTCGCAATCTGCGGCTAGATTTTTAATGTCGGCTTCGGAAACTTTCTTAGAGGGAGCAAACTTCAACCCTTTCTTTAAGATATTACTCTCCTCCTCAGTGAACGTATGATGACTAAGGTTGACAACTCTTGCGGCCGGAACAAATTTCGATACTGTGCGGGGACTGTTTTCTTTAGTAGTGCACTGGTAATTTTGAGGTGGACTATTAATAAGGTTACTCAGTTTTTTCCCCTGGGTTACATATTTGCGAGAAGAGATTTTACTCACTAGTTCTTTTACACCATCCACAAATGTAATCCATTCCGCAAAATGTAACTTAGAGCAAAGTTCTACGTGCAGACAGAACAAATAATGTGCAAAGGAATCCCTTCTTGCATACCACAGTTTCAGTTCCTCCCTTAACCACTGGATTTTCGCCTTGCGTATCGCTCTGATGGCCGTTGTGGACGACGAAGTGGCACGAACCTGGACGTACGCTGGGAACACTCCGTTTTTGAGGCAACTGCTATTGAAGAGAATATTCAGAGATGCACTTCTGTATTTCACCGAAAGTTTTAAGTAAAGTTTCGCCTGTAATACCATACTAGCTTTGCGAATATATTCTATTGTTTCAGGCTTCACTTCGTGGAAGTAATTGATATCCATTATTGAAATAGAAAGAAAGACTCGTACTTTTCCACAGATTTTATTATACGGCACGACGCGTTTCACCGACTTGCGGCATCATCAGGTACAAATTTGCAAAACAGACAGAGCAAGCATATATACCCTCAGGACAGAGTGGGGGCGGGGAGGGTTGGAAGGATTTGAGGGGGGTGGGGGCTCGCAGGTGCGTTGATGGATTGTTTTGACCATTTCCAGGCTAATTTCTCGGAGAGGAGTGGGGAGGGGTATGGGAATAATTGCTCATTACAAAGTGTCGTGTTGGGGTTCACCAAGTGCCTTCTAATCTCTAATTGCTCGAGAGCGTCCATTTTTAATCCTTTTGGGAGTGTGTGTAATATCTCTGGGACAAAGTCACTGCTGTGGTTGAATTCTAGTAAATGCTTGGCGAAGAGAGAGTTGTTATTCTGATTTTTGTGACACCTAGCGTGTTCCTTGACTCGTAACTTGATATTCCTGCCGGTCTGACCGACATAGACGCTGTTGCAATCCTCGCATTTCAGTTTATAAATGCCTGATTTGAGAAGGCTATCCTGGGTGTCTTTTCCATTGGCTAGAAGTTTGGGGAGGGTTATGGATGAGTAGAAGGCTGCTTTGAGTGAGGTGGGTAGGCAGTTGGAAATCCTATATGAAAGATCTCCCAGAAACGGGATCGAGCACCACTTAAAATCTTTAGATACTGCGGGCTGAGATACGAAAATGCTTTTTATGGCCATTGCTTTTTGTTTTTTCCGTAGTAATGTGTCAACTAGTTTGGGGTTGAAACCATTGTTGGTAGCTATATTAGTGATATTCACGAGTTCAATTTTGAAGTTTTTGGGGGAAAGGGGGATGTGTAGGAGGCGGTGGATCATGGAGTGGAGGGCTGCGTGTTTGTGAGAAAAGTGGTGTGCGGAATCATTAGAAATTATATGGTCTGTATATGTGGGTTTCCTATAAATTGCAAATTCGTGTCTATTACCCCTAATTGTGATTGTCAAGTCGAGGAAGTTGATGGTGCCGTTGACGTCTTTTTCCATGGAGAAGGAGATATTCCGATGAAGAGTGTTTAGGAAATTAAGGAAGGAGTCTAACTGTCGGTTGGTTCCGGTCCATAGGCATAGTATATCGTCCACGTAACGAAACCAATAGCCCACGTTTTTGTTATGCTGATTGTCAGCATTAAAAAGATGTTCTTCTACAGAATTGAGGAAGACTTCGGCTAGGAAGGGGGACAGTGGGGAACCCATAGCTAACCCATCCGTTTGGCTGTAAAGGGTGTGGTTGAAACTAAAATAATTCTGGTTAACTGTCATTTTGATGAGGGGGACCAATTCGTCTGAGATATTTTGGGCAATGGTGGAATCCTTGAGTAGTTCTTCCACCCTAAGCAAAGTTTCCGATATTGGTACGCAAGTAAATAAATTGCTAATGTCGAAGGAGACTAGCCTCGCTTTTTCCGGGACATCAATATCTTTCAATTTTCGGGCTAGCTCTATAGAGTTTTTAACTCCATATTTAGGTTTAAAACCTGTGAGATCTCGGAGCAAAACGTCTAATTTTCGTGCCAGAAGGTGTGAAGGGGCGGACACAGCTGAGATGACAGGCCGAATAGGTATGGCTTTTTTGTGTAATTTGGGGAGTCCGTACAACCTGGGGGCGGAGGGGTTCATTTGGATTAAACTAAATTTTTCCCTAGCATTTAAAAACTTACACTTGAACACGGCACGTTTCACTTCACTTTGGAAACTCGCGGTTGGGTCTTTGGATAACGGAGTAATAGGATTGTTGTTGATGAACTCAAGGCACTTTTCCACATACACTCGTTTATCCAACACTACGACACTAGATCCCTTGTCAGCTTTCTGGATGATGAGGTCTTCCTTGCCAATAGTCTTCTTCAGGCGTCGGAGGGTGGACGTATGTTGCTGAAGGCTGGAAAAGCGAGTTGTTGTTGGCACTGCTTCCTTCAATGAGGACATGATGATTTCAGCAACTTGGTGTTTGGTAGCCAGAGATTGGTTCCGAAGGGCAACCTCGCAATCTGCGGCTAGATTTTTAATGTCGGCTTCGGAAACTTTCTTAGAGGGAGCAAACTTCAACCCTTTCTTAAGATATTACTCTCCTCCTCAGTGAACGTATGGTGACTAAGGTTGACAACTCTTGCGGCCGGAACAAATTTCGATACTGTGCGGGGACTGTTTTCTTTAGTAGTGCACTGGTAATTTTGAGGTGGACTATTAATAAGGTTACTCAGTTTTTTCCCCTGGGTTACATATTTGCGAGAAGAGATTTTACTCACTAGTTCTTTTACACCATCCACAAATGTAATCCATTCCGCAAAATGTAACTTAGAGCAAAGTTCTACGTGCAGACAGAACAAATAATGTGCAAAGGAATCCCTTCTTGCATACCACAGTTTCAGTTCCTCCCTTAACCACTGGATTTTCGCCTTGCGTATCGCTCTGATGGTCGTTGTGGACGACGAAGTGGCACGAACCTGGACGTACGCTGGGAACACTCCGTTTTTGAGGCAACTGCTATTGAAGAGAATATTCAGAGATGCACTTCTGTATTTCACCGAAAGTTTTAAGTAAAGTTTCGCCTGTAATACCATACTAGCCTTGCGAATATATTCTATTGTTTCAGGCTTCACTTCGTGGAAGTAATTGATATCCATTATTGAAATAGAAAGAAAGACTCGTACTTTTCCACAGATTTTATTATACGGCACGACGCGTTTCACCGACTTGCGGCATCATCAGGTACAAATTTGCAAAACAGACGGAGCAAGCATATATACCCTCAGGACAGAGTGGGGGCGGGGAGGGTTGGAAGGATTTGAGGGGGGTGGGGGCTCGCAGGTGCGTTGATGGATTGTTTTGACCATTTCCAGGCTAATTTCTCGGAGAGGAGTGGGGAGGGGTATGGGAATAATTGCTCATTACAAAGTGTCGTGTTGGGGTTCACCAAGTGCCTTCTAATCTCTAATTGCTCGAGAGCGTCCATTTTTAATCCTTTTGGGAGTGTGTGTAATATCTCTGGGACAAAGTCACTGCTGTGGTTGAATTCTAGTAAATGCTTGGCGAAGAGAGAGTTGTTATTCTGATTTTTGTGACACCTAGCGTGTTCCTTGACTCGTAACTTGATATTCCTGCCGGTCTGACCGACATAAACGCTGTTGCAATCCTCGCATTTCAGTTTATAAATGCCTGATTTGAGAAGGCTATCCTGGGTGTCTTTTCCATTGGCTAGAAGTTTGGAGAGGGTTATGGGTGAGTAGAAGGCTGCTTTGAGTGAGGTGGGTAGGCAGTTGGAAATCCTATATGAAAGATCTCCCAGAAACGGGATCGAGCACCACTTAAAATCTTTAGATACTGCGGGCTGAGATACGAAAATGCTTTTTATGGCCATTGCTTTTTGTTTTTTCCGTAGTAATGTGTCAACTAGTTTGGGGTTGAAACCATTGTTGGTAGCTATATTAGTGATATTCACGAGTTCAATTTTGAAGTTTTTGGGGGAAAGGGGGATGTGTAGGAGGCGGTGGATCATGGAGTGGAGGGCTGCGTGTTTGTGAGAAAAGTGGTGTGCGGAATCATTAGAAATTATATGGTCTGTATATGTGGGTTTCCTATAAATTGCAAATTCGTGTCTATTACCCCTAATTGTGATTGTCAAGTCGAGGAAGTTGATGGTGCCGTTGACGTCTTTTTCCATGGAGAAGGAGATATTCCGATGAAGAGTGTTTAGGAAATTAAGGAAGGAGTCTAACTGTCGGTTGGTTCCGGTCCATAGGCATAGTATATCGTCCACGTAACGAAACCAATAGCCCACGTTTTTGTTATGCTGATTGTCAGCATTAAAAAGATGTTCTTCTACAGAATTGAGGAAGACTTCGGCTAGGAAGGGGGACAGTGGGGAACCCATAGCTAACCCATCCGTTTGGCTGTAAAGGGTGTGGTTGAAACTAAAATAATTCTGGTTAACTGTCATTTTGATGAGGGGGACCAATTCGTCTGAGATATTTTGGGCAATGGTGGAATCCTTGAGTAGTTCTTCCACCCTAAGCAAAGTTTCCGATATTGGTACGCAAGTAAATAAATTGCTAATGTCGAAGGAGACTAGCCTCGCTTTTTCCGGGACATCAATATCTTTCAATTTTCGGGCTAGCTCTATAGAGTTTTTAACTCCATATTTAGGTTTAAAACCTGTGAGATCTCGGAGCAAAACGTCTAATTTTCGTGCCAGAAGGTGTGAAGGGGCGGACACAGCTGAGATGACAGGCCGAATAGGTATGGCTTTTTTGTGTAATTTGGGGAGTCCGTACAACCTGGGGGCGGAGGGGTTCATTTGGATTAAACTAAATTTTTCCCTAGCATTTAAAAACTTACACTTGAACACGGCACGTTTCACTTCACTTTGGAAACTCGCGGTTGGGTCTTTGGATAACGGAGTAATAGGATTGTTGTTGATGAACTCAAGGCACTTTTCCACATACACTCGTTTATCCAACACTACGACACTAGATCCCTTGTCAGCTTTCTGGATGATGAGGTCTTCCTTGCCAATAGTCTTCTTCAGGCGTCGGAGGGTGGACGTATGTTGCTGAAGGCTGGAAAAGCGGGTTGTTGTTGGCACTGCTTCCTTCAATGAGGACATGATGATTTCAGCAACTTGGTGTTTGGTAGCCAGAGATTGGTTCCGAAGGGCAACCTCGCAATCTGCGGCTAGATTTTTAATGTCGGCTTCGGAAACTTTCTTAGAGGGAGCAAACTTCAACCCTTTCTTTAAGATATTACTCTCCTCCTCAGTGAACGTATGGTGACTAAGGTTGACAACTCTTGCGGCCGGAACAAATTTCGATACTGTGCGGGGACTGTTTTCTTTAGTAGTGCACTGGTAATTTTGAGGTGGACTATTAATAAGGTTACTCAGTTTTTTCCCCTGGGTTACATATTTGCGAGAAGAGATTTTACTCACTAGTTCTTTTACACCATCCACAAATGTAATCCATTCCGCAAAATGTAACTTAGAGCAAAGTTCTACGTGCAGACAGAACAAATAATTTGCAAAGGAATCCCTTCTTACATACCACAGTTTCAGTTCCTCCCTTAACCACTGGATTTTCGCCTTGCGTATCGCTCTGATGGCCGTTGTGGACGACGAAGTGGCACGAACCTGGACGTACGCTGGGAACACTCCGTTTTTGAGGCAACTGCTATTGAAGAGAATATTCAGAGATGCACTTCTGTATTTCACCGAAAGTTTTAAGTAAAGTTTCGCCTGTAATACCATACTAGCCTTGCGAATATATTCTATTGTTTCAGGCTTCACTTCGTGGAAGTAATTGATATCCATTATTGAAATAGAAAGAAAGACTCGTACTTTTCCACAGATTTTATTATACGGCACGACGCGTTTCACCGACTTGCGGCATCATCAGGTACAAATTTGCAAAACAGACAGAGCAAGCATATATACCCTCAGGACAGAGTGGGGGCGGGGAGGGTTGGAAGGATTTGAGGGGGGTGGGGGCTCGCAGGTGCGTTGATGGATTGTTTTGACCATTTCCAGGCTAATTTCTCGGAGAGGAGTGGGGAGGGGTATGGGAATAATTGCTCATTACAAAGTGTCGTGTTGGGGTTCACCAAGTGCCTTCTAATCTCTAATTGCTCGAGAGCGTCCATTTTTAATCCTTTTGGGAGTGTGTGTAATATCTCTGGGACAAAGTCACTGCTGTGGTTGAATTCTAGTAAATGCTTGGCGAAGAGAGAGTTGTTATTCTGATTTTTGTGACACCTAGCGTGTTCCTTGACTCGTAACTTGATATTCCTGCCGGTCTGACCGACATAGACGCTGTTGCAATCCTCGCATTTCAGTTTATAAATGCCTGATTTGAGAAGGCTATCCTGGGTGTCTTTTCCATTGGCTAGAAGTTTGGAGAGGGTTATGGGTGAGTAGAAGGCTGCTTTGAGTGAGGTGGGTAGGCAGTTGGAAATCCTATATGAAAGATCTCCCAGAAACGGGATCGAGCACCACTTAAAATCTTTAGATACTGCGGGCTGAGATACGAAAATGCTTTTTATGGCCATTGCTTTTTGTTTTTTCCGTAGTAATGTGTCAACTAGTTTGGGGTTGAAACCATTGTTGGTAGCTATATTAGTGATATTCACGAGTTCAATTTTGAAGTTTTTGGGGGAAAGGGGGATGTGTAGGAGGCGGTGGATCATGGAGTGGAGGGCTGCGTGTTTGTGAGAAAAGTGGTGTGCGGAATCATTAGAAATTATATGGTCTGTATATGTGGGTTTCCTATAAATTGCAAATTCGTGTCTATTACCCCTAATTGTGATTGTCAAGTCGAGGAAGTTGATGGTGCCGTTGACGTCTTTTTCCATGGAGAAGGAGATATTCCGATGAAGAGTGTTTAGGAAATTAAGGAAGGAGTCTAACTGTCGGTTGGTTCCGGTCCATAGGCATAGTATATCGTCCACGTAACGAAACCAATAGCCCACGTTTTTGTTATGCTGATTGTCAGCATTAAAAAGATGTTCTTCTACAGAATTGAGGAAGACTTCGGCTAGGAAGGGGGACAGTGGGGAACCCATAGCTAACCCATCCGTTTGGCTGTAAAGGGTGTGGTTGAAACTAAAATAATTCTGGTTAACTGTCATTTTGATGAGGGGGACCAATTCGTCTGAGATATTTTGGGCAATGGTGGAATCCTTGAGTAGTTCTTCCACCCTAAGCAAAGTTTCCGATATTGGTACGCAAGTAAATAAATTGCTAATGTCGAAGGAGACTAGCCTCGCTTTTTCCGGGACATCAATATCTTTCAATTTTCGGGCTAGCTCTATAGAGTTTTTAACTCCATATTTAGGTTTAAAACCTGTGAGATCTCGGAGCAAAACGTCTAATTTTCGTGCCAGAAGGTGTGAAGGGGCGGACACAGCTGAGATGACAGGCCGAATAGGTATGGCTTTTTTGTGTAATTTGGGGAGTCCGTACAACCTGGGGGCGGAGGGGTTCATTTGGATTAAACTAAATTTTTCCCTAGCATTTAAAAACTTACACTTGAACACGGCACGTTTCACTTCACTTTGGAAACTCGCGGTTGGGTCTTTGGATAACGGAGTAATAGGATTGTTGTTGATGAACTCAAGGCACTTTTCCACATACACTCGTTTATCCAACACTACGACACTAGATCCCTTGTCAGCTTTCTGGATGATGAGGTCTTCCTTGCCAATAGTCTTCTTCAGGCGTCGGAGGGTGGACGTATGTTGCTGAAGGCTGGAAAAGCGGGTTGTTGTTGGCACTGCTTCCTTCAATGAGGACATGATGATTTCAGCAACTTGGTGTTTGGTAGCCAGAGATTGGTTCCGAAGGGCAACCTCGCAATCTGCGGCTAGATTTTTAATGTCGGCTTCGGAAACTTTCTTAGAGGGAGCAAACTTCAACCCTTTCTTTAAGATATTACTCTCCTCCTCAGTGAACGTATGGTGACTAAGGTTGACAACTCTTGCGGCCGGAACAAATTTCGATACTGTGCGGGGACTGTTTTCTTTAGTAGTGCACTGGTAATTTTGAGGTGGACTATTAATAAGGTTACTCAGTTTTTTCCCCTGGGTTACATATTTGCGAGAAGAGATTTTACTCACTAGTTCTTTTACACCATCCACAAATGTAATCCATTCCGCAAAATGTAACTTAGAGCAAAGTTCTACGTGCAGACAGAACAAATAATTTGCAAAGGAATCCCTTCTTACATACCACAGTTTCAGTTCCTCCCTTAACCACTGGATTTTCGCCTTGCGTATCGCTCTGATGGCCGTTGTGGACGACGAAGTGGCACGAACCTGGACGTACGCTGGGAACACTCCGTTTTTGAGGCAACTGCTATTGAAGAGAATATTCAGAGATGCACTTCTGTATTTCACCGAAAGTTTTAAGTAAAGTTTCGCCTGTAATACCATACTAGCCTTGCGAATATATTCTATTGTTTCAGGCTTCACTTCGTGGAAGTAATTGATATCCATTATTGAAATAGAAAGAAAGACACGTACTTTTCCACAGATTTTATTATACGGCACGACGCGTTTCACCGACTTGCGGCATCATCAGGTACAAATTTGCAAAACAGACAGAGCAAGCATATATACCCTCAGGACAGAGTGGGGGCGGGGAGGGTTGGAAGGATTTGAGGGGGGTGGGGGCTCGCAGGTGCGTTGATGGATTGTTTGGACCATTTCCAGGCTAATTTCTCGGAGAGGAGTGGGGAGGGGTATGGGAATAATTGCTCATTACAAAGTGTCGTGTTGGGGTTCACCAAGTGCCTTCTAATCTCTAATTGCTCGAGAGCGTCCATTTTTAATCCTTTTGGGAGTGTGTGTAATATCTCTGGGACAAAGTCACTGCTGTGGTTGAATTCTAGTAAATGCTTGGCGAAGAGAGAGTTGTTATTCTGATTTTTGTGACACCTAGCGTGTTCCTTGACTCGTAACTTGATATTCCTGCCGGTCTGACCGACATAAACGCTGTTGCAATCCTCGCATTTCAGTTTATAAATGCCTGATTTGAGAAGGCTATCCTGGGTGTCTTTTCCATTGGCTAGAAGTTTGGAGAGGGTTATGGGTGAGTAGAAGGCTGCTTTGAGTGAGGTGGGTAGGCAGTTGGAAATCCTATATGAAAGATCTCCCAGAAACGGGATCGAGCACCACTTAAAATCTTTAGATACTGCGGGCTGAGATACGAAAATGCTTTTTATGGCCATTGCTTTTTGTTTTTTCCGTAGTAATGTGTCAACTAGTTTGGGGTTGAAACCATTGTTGGTAGCTATATTAGTGATATTCACGAGTTCAATTTTGAAGTTTTTGGGGGAAAGGGGGATGTGTAGGAGGCGGTGGATCATGGAGTGGAGGGCTGCGTGTTTGTGAGAAAAGTGGTGTGCGGAATCATTAGAAATTATATGGTCTGTATATGTGGGTTTCCTATAAATTGCAAATTCGTGTCTATTACCCCTAATTGTGATTGTCAAGTCGAGGAAGTTGATGGTGCCGTTGACGTCTTTTTCCATGGAGAAGGAGATATTCCGATGAAGAGTGTTTAGGAAATTAAGGAAGGAGTCTAACTGTCGGTTGGTTCCGGTCCATAGGCATAGTATATCGTCCACGTAACGAAACCAATAGCCCACGTTTTTGTTATGCTGATTGTCAGCATTAAAAAGATGTTCTTCTACAGAATTGAGGAAGACTTCGGCTAGGAAGGGGGACAGTGGGGAACCCATAGCTAACCCATCCGTTTGGCTGTAAAGGGTGTGGTTGAAACTAAAATAATTCTGGTTAACTGTCATTTTGATGAGGGGGACCAATTCGTCTGAGATATTTTGGGCAATGGTGGAATCCTTGAGTAGTTCTTCCACCCTAAGCAAAGTTTCCGATATTGGTACGCAAGTAAATAAATTGCTAATGTCGAAGGAGACTAGCCTCGCTTTTTCCGGGACATCAATATCTTTCAATTTTCGGGCTAGCTCTATAGAGTTTTTAACTCCATATTTAGGTTTAAAACCTGTGAGATCTCGGAGCAAAACGTCTAATTTTCGTGCCAGAAGGTGTGAAGGGGCGGACACAGCTGAGATGACAGGCCGAATAGGTATGGCTTTTTTGTGTAATTTGGGGAGTCCGTACAACCTAGGGGCGGAGGGGTTCATTTGGATTAATCTAAATTTTTCCCTAGCATTTAAAAACTTACACTTGAACACGGCACGTTTCACTTCACTTTGGAAACTCGCGGTTGGGTCTTTGGATAACGGAGTAATAGGATTGTTGTTGATGAACTCAAGGCACTTTTCCACATACACTCGTTTATCCAACACTACGACACTAGATCCCTTGTCAGCTTTCTGGATGATGAGGTCTTCCTTGCCAATAGTCTTCTTCAGGCGTCGGAGGGTGGACGTATGTTGCTGAAGGCTGGAAAAGCGGGTTGTTGTTGGCACTGCTTCCTTCAATGAGGACATGATGATTTCAGCAACTTGGTGTTTGGTAGCCAGAGATTGGTTCCGAAGGGCAACCTCGCAATCTGCGGCTAGATTTTTAATGTCGGCTTCGGAAACTTTCTTAGAGGGAGCAAACTTCAACCCTTTCTTAAGATATTACTCTCCTCCTCAGTGAACGTATGGTGACTAAGGTTGACAACTCTTGCGGCCGGAACAAATTTCGATACTGTGCGGGGACTGTTTTCTTTAGTAGTGCACTGGTAATTTTGAGGTGGACTATTAATAAGGTTACTCAGTTTTTTCCCCTGGGTTACATATTTGCGAGAAGAGATTTTACTCACTAGTTCTTTTACACCATCCACAAATGTAATCCATTCCGCAAAATGTAACTTAGAGCAAAGTTCTACGTGCAGACAGAACAAATAATGTGCAAAGGAATCCCTTCTTGCATACCACAGTTTCAGTTCCTCCCTTAACCACTGGATTTTCGCCTTGCGTATCGCTCTGATGGCCGTTGTGGACGACGAAGTGGCACGAACCTGGACGTACGCTGGGAACACTCCGTTTTTGAGGCAACTGCTATCGAAGAGAATATTCAGAGATGCACTTCTGTATTTCACCGAAAGTTTTAAGTAAAGTTTCGCCTGTAATACCATACTAGCTTTGCGAATATATTCTATTGTTTCAGGCTTCACTTCGTGGAAGTAATTGATATCCATTATTGAAATAGAAAGAAAGACTCGTACTTTTCCACAGATTTTATTATACGGCACGACGCGTTTCACCGACTTGCGGCATCATCAGGTACAAATTTGCAAAACAGACAGAGCAAGCATATATACCCTCAGGACAGAGTGGGGGCGGGGAGGGTTGGAAGGATTTGAGGGGGGTGGGGGCTCGCAGGTGCGTTGATGGATTGTTTTGACCATTTCCAGGCTAATTTCTAGGAGAGGAGTGGGGAGGGGTATGGGAATAATTGCTCATTACAAAGTGTCGTGTTGGGGTTCACCAAGTGCCTTCTAATCTCTAATTGCTCGAGAGCGTCCATTTTTAATCCTTTTGGGAGTGTGTGTAATATCTCTGGGACAAAGTCACTGCTGTGGTTGAATTCTAGTAAATGCTTGGCGAAGAGAGAGTTGTTATTCTGATTTTTGTGACACCTAGCGTGTTCCTTGACTCGTAACTTGATATTCCTGCCGGTCTGACCGACATAGACGCTGTTGCAATCCTCGCATTTCAGTTTATAAATGCCTGATTTGAGAAGGCTATCCTGGGTGTCTTTTCCATTGGCTAGAAGTTTGGGGAGGGTTATGGATGAGTAGAAGGCTGCTTTGAGTGAGGTGGGTAGGCAGTTGGAAATCCTATATGAAAGATCTCCCAGAAACGGGATCGAGCACCACTTAAAATCTTTAGATACTGCGGGCTGAGATACGAAAATGCTTTTTATGGCCATTGCTTTTTGTTTTTTCCGTAGTAATGTGTCAACTAGTTTGGGGTTGAAACCATTGTTGGTAGCTATATTAGTGATATTCACGAGTTCAATTTTGAAGTTTTTGGGGGAAAGGGGGATGTGTAGGAGGCGGTGGATCATGGAGTGGAGGGCTGCGTGTTTGTGAGAAAAGTGGTGTGCGGAATCATTAGAAATTATATGGTCTGTATATGTGGGTTTCCTATAAATTGCAAATTCGTGTCTATTACCCCTAATTGTGATTGTCAAGTCGAGGAAGTTGATGGTGCCGTTGACGTCTTTTTCCATGGAGAAGGAGATATTCCGATGAAGAGTGTTTAGGAAATTAAGGAAGGAGTCTAACTGTCGGTTGGTTCCGGTCCATAGGCATAGTATATCGTCCACGTAACGAAACCAATAGCCCACGTTTTTGTTATGCTGATTGTCAGCATTAAAAAGATGTTCTTCTACAGAATTGAGGAAGACTTCGGCTAGGAAGGGGGACAGTGGGGAACCCATAGCTAACCCATCCGTTTGGCTGTAAAGGGTGTGGTTGAAACTAAAATAATTCTGGTTAACTGTCATTTTGATGAGGGGGACCAATTCGTCTGAGATATTTTGGGCAATGGTGGAATCCTTGAGTAGTTCTTCCACCCTAAGCAAAGTTTCCGATATTGGTACGCAAGTAAATAAATTGCTAATGTCGAAGGAGACTAGCCTCGCTTTTTCCGGGACATCAATATCTTTCAATTTTCTGGCTAGCTCTATAGAGTTTTTAACTCCATATTTAGGTTTAAAACCTGTGAGATCTCGGAGCAAAACGTCTAATTTTCGTGCCAGAAGGTGTGAAGGGGCGGACACAGCTGAGATGACAGGCCGAATAGGTATGGCTTTTTTGTGTAATTTGGGGAGTCCGTACAACCTGGGGGCGGAGGGGTTCATTTGGATTAAACTAAATTTTTCCCTAGCATTTAAAAACTTACACTTGAACACGGCACGTTTCACTTCACTTTGGAAACTCGCGGTTGGGTCTTTGGATAACGGAGTAATAGGATTGTTGTTGATGAACTCAAGGCACTTTTCCACATACACTCGTTTATCCAACACTACGACACTAGATCCCTTGTCAGCTTTCTGGATGATGAGGTCTTCCTTGCCAATAGTCTTCTTCAGGCGTCGGAGGGTGGACGTATGTTGCTGAAGGCTGGAAAAGCGGGTTGTTGTTGGCACTGCTTCCTTCAATGAGGACATGATGATTTCAGCAACTTGGTGTTTGGTAGCCAGAGATTGGTTCCGAAGGGCAACCTCGCAATCTGCGGCTAGATTTTTAATGTCGGCTTCGGAAACTTTCTTAGAGGGAGCAAACTTCAACCCTTTCTTTAAGATATTACTCTCCTCCTCAGTGAACGTATGATGACTAAGGTTGACAACTCTTGCGGCCGGAACAAATTTCGATACTGTGCGGGGACTGTTTTCTTTAGTAGTGCACTGGTAATTTTGAGGTGGACTATTAATAAGGTTACTCAGTTTTTTCCCCTGGGTTACATATTTGCGAGAAGAGATTTTACTCACTAGTTCTTTTACACCATCCACAAATGTAATCCATTCCGCAAAATGTAACTTAGAGCAAAGTTCTACGTGCAGACAGAACAAATAATGTGCAAAGGAATCCCTTCTTGCATACCACAGTTTCAGTTCCTCCCTTAACCACTGGATTTTCGCCTTGCGTATCGCTCTGATGGCCGTTGTGGACGACGAAGTGGCACGAACCTGGACGTACGCTGGGAACACTCCGTTTTTGAGGCAACTGCTATTGAAGAGAATATTCAGAGATGCACTTCTGTATTTCACCGAAAGTTTTAAGAAAAGTTTCCCCTGTAATACCATACTAGCTTTGCAAATATATTCTATTGTTTCAGGCTTCACTTCGTGGAAGTAATTGATATCCATTATTGAAATAGAAAGAAAGACTCGTACTTTTCCACAGATTTTATTATACGGCACGACGCGTTTCACCGACTTGCGGCATCATCAGGTACAAATTTGCAAAACAGACAGAGCAAGCATATATACCCTCAGGACAGAGTGGGGGCGGGGAGGGTTGGAAGGATTTGAGGGGGGTGGGGGCTCGCAGGTGCGTTGATGGATTGTTTTGACCATTTCCAGGCTAATTTCTAGGAGAGGAGTGGGGAGGGGTATGGGAATAATTGCTCATTACAAAGTGTCGTGTTGGGGTTCACCAAGTGCCTTCTAATCTCTAATTGCTCGAGAGCGTCCATTTTTAATCCTTTTGGGAGTGTGTGTAATATCTCTGGGACAAAGTCACTGCTGTGGTTGAATTCTAGTAAATGCTTGGCGAAGAGAGAGTTGTTATTCTGATTTTTGTGACACCTAGCGTGTTCCTTGACTCGTAATTTGATATTCCTGCCGGTCTGACCGACATAAACGCTGTTGCAATCCTCGCATTTCAGTTTATAAATGCCTGATTTGAGAAGGCTATCCTGGGTGTCTTTTCCATTGGCTAGAAGTTTGGAGAGGGTTATGGGTGAGTAGAAGGCTGCTTTGAGTGAGGTGGGTAGGCAGTTGGAAATCCTATATGAAAGATCTCCCAGAAACGGGATCGAGCACCACTTAAAATCTTTAGATACTGCGGGCTGAGATACGAAAATGCTTTTTATGGCCATTGCTTTTTGTTTTTTCCGTAGTAATGTGTCAACTAGTTTGGGGTTGAAACCATTGTTGGTAGCTATATTAGTGATATTCACGAGTTCAATCTTGAAGTTTTTGGGGGAAAGGGGGATGTGTAGGAGGCGGTGGATCATGGAGTGGAGGGCTGCGTGTTTGTGAGAAAAGTGGTGTGCGGAATCATTAGAAATTATATGGTCTGTATATGTGGGTTTCCTATAAATTGCAAATTCGTGTCTATTACCCCTAATTGTGATTGTCAAGTCGAGGAAGTTGATGGTGCCGTTGACGTCTTTTTCCATGGAGAAGGAGATATTCCGATGAAGAGTGTTTAGGAAATTAAGGAAGGAGTCTAACTGTCGGTTGGTTCCGGTCCATAGGCATAGTATATCGTCCACGTAACGAAACCAATAGCCCACGTTTTTGTTATGCTGATTGTCAGCAATAAAAGATGTTCTTCTACAGAATTGAGGAAGACTTGAATAAACGAAAATATAGTATCCCTAGAGCATACTTTATTTCTCTTTAAAATTAGATCTTATTCTCAATCTAATTCGAAACATTTCATTCTTCACTTGTTTGTTACCGTTGCCACGGCAACAGTGTCACCAAATCAACGAATCAAAACAAACATTATTGCGTACTTCAGAAACAGCATTCTTTACACACTCACAGACCATAGGCTTTCCTTTCCAACTGAATGTCATGGAGCAAATTCTTAACGGTATGGCTTCTCATTTGCTTAAACAAGGATATGCTGTTTCAGGTTGCTAATCTTAGCGAATGTATTTTGGTAAGAATGGACGGGTGAGATCATTTGTGAGATATATGCCTTTTAAATTTGGAGAACACCTAATTACATACACAACAATAATACTTGCTGCTGAGATAGTCATGTTTTAATTGCTTTGGGCTCTGCTTGAATTGACTGCAGTATCATTCTCTGTAGAAAATATATTTGTAAATGTTCCTTTCTGAAGTAGTTAAGATCTATGTTTTTGGTAGAATTGAACGGGAGTCAAGTGTCAAACGACAGCTATAAACATCGTCAATAATGTTTAGAAAATAGTATTATTTCACATGCGCAATGATCAAACGATACATTGAGTCAAAATCATTCAAAATGGATTGTTAAAATACAATGGTTATAAATAGGAAGATTCGATATTTAAGTAGTTAACGCAAAATTAGATTTTTATTGTGTACTGTAGTGAGGGATTATTTAATTTAATATGCTGAATCAATTCCCAAATACACCTATTAACGCCACAAATCCCTTGCTGTTGTGAAATACTCCTTTTTAATTATGGTGATTGTGACGTGAATTCATTTCTTCTTCTACATTCTGTTTGATTGGCATTGCTTCTATTCTTGAAAATGCCATTATTTAAGGATACAAGTGTGACCTTTATATTTCAAATGCATTTAATGTACTCACTTTCACAGCAAACCGATAATGGTTGATTATATGCAGTTTAATTGAGTACACTATGCATTTAGACGGGCTTTATTTTTATGCAAATTCAGAATCAATGGAAACAAAATTTAATTAAATATTGGAGCAATGTAAGACAATAAGAAGTCTCCTTGAATTTGAGTGTTTGTGTACAATAATTAAAAAATGTTTAACATCACCAATATAATGGCTTGTTCATTTAAACTGTTAAATTCTCATTAAGTATGATTAACGATCATGCATCTATTGTCCTTTGATAATGGAGAATTTAGTAAACCAAAATGTGCAAAAATAATAAAATGACACCCATCATAAATTCTGCCAAATTTCCTTGAAGAATTAGCAGTTTTAATGTAGCATTCTTGGATTTATTTTGATGAATTCACCAAACTCAAAGGATTTCATTTCCACCTTACTCATCTCTCAATAAACAATGAGTGTTACAAAAACAGTGTAAAAAAACAGATAGTTTTACATTTGAATGTCCACAATATGAAATGCGCTGTAAGTTGATGAAATTCCACAGAAAATAGTATTATTTAGATTTGCTCTACCCCACATGGTGTACAATCATGACCCCACAGCTAATTAAAAATGGTCTGCAGAAATCACGTTGCGGTGTATTAGCAAGGGAGCAAAAATCTCTCTTGTGTAGTAGCAAGATTCGTATGATATGTTTAGGGAAATGACCCCATAATTCATCACTGTAATTCAAATGACATGGAAAGAAGACGTGGTCAAGTGTTAAACGATACTCATTTGAAATGAGAAAGTTGAGCTTTAATCAGTTCATTACAGATCTGACTGATGTGAGTCTCCCTGGTTAGTTTTCTAATTATATTAATTCCTAGTATTTTAGAATTTTCAACATCAGTACATTTTTATATACTATAACTGCATACAATATGCTGAGTTTTGTTAGTATTTAAACCTAAATGATTAATATGAAACCTGCCTGCTTAGCCTGTCTTTGAGTGGCTCTGAGTCGTACCTTTGCATCTTCTAGATTTTGACATTTTTGCACACAAAAAGCATAATAAGCATATAAAACATATGTAGGTTTAATTTTACAGGGCAAATCAGTAATCATGATGATACTGAAAGTAGCTCAAAGACTAGAAATTCTTCATGAAAATATGGGCATTGAAATTATTATTAGAAACAAAATGAGGCAATGTCTTTATGGACAAATTAACCCTAGAACTACTAAAAATTTAAGAGAAATTAGGTAAATCAGATTGTTGTGCTAAGATACAATTTTCAAGGAAATAATGAAATAAACTCATAGTAATAATAATCTAGAAGGAACTTGAATCCTTAAATGAAACATCCCTATCCTGTTCCTTCCCTTTTCTTGCTTGCCTCACATTCTCCCCTCTATTACCAACTTGAACAGTCCCCTGTCGGTCAATATGCCCTTCATCCATTTTTACTGCCTCAATAGCATTTCTCCCAACCAACCCCTCTCTTCACCCACCATACCAAGTACTTTCTCATTGGTTTTCTTCTCGGTCCATTTCACCTTCTCCATTTTCTCCACACCCACATGTCAAAAGCCTCCAGTCCACGACTATCCTCCTGCTTCAATGACCACATTTCCGTATATAACTCTGCACCATATCAAAAGTTTCCCGAGTCTTTTTTTAATATCCTTACTCAACGTCCCTGTCATCAACTCTCTCCTCCTTATGAAAGCCTCTGCGCCTAGCGTAATTCTTCTCCATACGTCCCTACTACTTTGACCGTGTTGGTCCAAAATGATTCAGAGATACGCCAACTGTTCTACCTGCATAAGTTTTTGCCCTCCCATTTTAATGTTTAGCTTAGCTTTATTCTTTCTAGAAAATTGCATAAACTTGGTTTTATTAATTTTGTTTCTCATCCCATATCTGTCCCACTGAATCTCCAATTCACCCAGCAATCCTTACAACCCCTTGTCTGACTGACAAACTAAAGCTTAATTAATTTATTTTTTCATACTCCGAGTGTATCCGATACCCATGGTGGGCCCTTCTCGGGCTAATTGATGGTTCCTGATAAAGTGATCCTCAGTTTAATTGTGCGCAGAGAATCGCGATGAGGTAATAGCACGTGTCTTAAAATAATAATTCGTTAGCTTTGCACAGATTAGCATATCCCACCTGTCCGAGATAATACGGAACTTCCAATTTAAAGACGTACACGGGGACATGATAATCTATGAGACACTGTCACGTACACTGAATAAATCACTAGTCCATCCGTGCAACCCCTCACCTGACACCAATATGTCGCGAGGGGGGTTTCTATGGTGCGACACAAAGGGTATCGGGGAAGGTCAGAGTAACTACACCGAGTATTACCAAAGCAGCCGTATATTACCCAACATCAGTCATAATGCAACATTTACATAATAATAAGCAAATTATGGATGGCTAGACCCTCGGTAAACCAACGCAAGTGCGGACAGAATTAAAATGGCAGAAAATTCCCAGGGACAGGATAAATGCTGGGTGGACGCGGTCACGAAACACATAACCTAGGCAGAGCCCTCGTCCGTCGGAAAGGAAGGGAGTATTGCAGGGTGGACGAGGTTAAACGAACGTAACCTAGGCAGAGCCCTCGTCCGAAGTTTAGTCAGGAATAGGACACACTGTCGCGACAAGCGCAACATAGCTGAATCATCGTGCCCTACCGGTCACCGCCAGATAACCAACTGACTGCTTTTTGCCCGGCGACCAGGGCTTTTATACCCAATTTAGGAGTCAGGGGAGGAATACTTTTGAAACATTGTCTTTGGTCACGTGGGACATTCGCAGGAGCCAGGGAAGGAGTACCATGTCGCATACTTGCGACAATAGATATAAAGTTTTGCAAAGTTACCATCTAGAATTTCGTTCAAGTAAAATGAGCTCTGTTGTTTAAAATATTAAATCTTCCTATTTACGCCACACATGGAAAGAATGGACTGGTGAGATCTTTTATGAAACATATACCTTTTAATTTCTGGAGAACATCAAATTACATTCACGACAAGATTACCAGCTGCTGAGATAGTTGTCTTTTAATTTGTTCTGATCATAAACTCTGCTTGAATTGACTGGAGTATCCATCTAAGCGTAGAAAATATATATGTTAATGCTCCTTTTTGAAGTAATTATGGTCTATGTTTTGGATGGAATTGAACAGGAATCAAGTGCCAACCTACAGCTGTAAACAGTGTCAATATAAATTGAAAATAATACTTAATTTTGTATTCCATGATCAACCAATACATTGAGACCAAATTATTCAAAGTGGATTTTTAAAATACAATTTATTGAAAGATTCAATATTGAAAAATTAAACATAAAATAAACTGTATTTAATACACGCTGGAAATATACGAGGTTCGTCCGGAAAATAGTACCCGTTCGTGCCGCATGAAGTGCTGACGACGCGAGTAGCCGCTGGACGAGGTCAGATAGCTTCAGTGGCTTGTCTGCCTTCTCTGAGCCAAGTTGCGTGAGGCTAGCATTGCCTGTGTTGTTTCTGTGATTGTTTACAATGTTTAAAAAAATTGAGAACGCCGCCAGTTGTGAAGTGAGGGCAGTGATTAAATTCCTCAATGCAAGAAACGTTCGCCCATGTGATATTCATCGCCAATTAAAGGAGGTGTATGGAGACAATGTAATGGACGAGTCGTCTGTTCGGCGGTGGTGTCGCAACTTCAACATGGGGAGGGGGAACACACACGACGATGAGCGTTCGGGGAGACCGTCTGTCATTACAGACCAACTGGTGAGCTCAGTTGACGAATTCGTGAGGAACGATCGGCGCGTCACAATTGATGACATCTGTGAGCATTTTCCCAATGTTTCTCGAACAATTGTTCATGAAATTGTTAAACACCATCTGCATTATGCAAAAATTTGTGCAAGATGGGTCCCTCGCGTATCTCAATGAGCTGGCGGCGAAGGACTATGCAGCAGGAATACAGAAACTTGTCACACGTTATGACAAATGCCTTAATTTGCTTGGAGATTATGTTGAGAAGTACTTTAAAGTATCCTCTTTCAAATAAAATTTTTTATGTTTGTTAATATTTACTTTTGTGTCTTTATTTCACGAACGGGTACTACTTTCCGGATGACCCTCGTATATATGTTAATGCTCCTTTTTGAAGTAATTATGGTCTATGTTTTGGATGGAATTGAACAGGAATCAAGTGCCAACCTACAGCTGTAAACAGTGTCAATATAAATTGAAAATAATACTTAATAATGTATTCCATGATCAACCAATACATTGAGACCAAATTATTCAAAGTGGATTTTTAAAATACAATTTATTGAAAGATTCAATATTGAAAAATTAAACATAAAATAAACTGCATTTAATACACGCTTGGTAGATGATAGGGCTTCTTAAGTTATTTCCACAGCCATTTTGCAATTACCCAATTGGGTGCCACTAATCCCATATTATGAAGCACTCCTTTTTAATTACAGTGTTTGTAAAATGAATTCATTTCTTCATCTTCATTATATTTGATTGGCATCTATTGGCTTAGAAATGCCATTTATTTTAGAATATAAGCATGACATATAAAAGTCAATTGTTTTAAATGCATGCGATTTAAAAGCTAATTAATAATGACTGATTCCATACAGATTCATTGAGTATATTTTATTTATTTTTATAGGCTTTATTTTCATAAAAAATTCAGAATAAATCAAAACAGATTTCTATGAAATATTGGAACAGTTTAAGATGATGAGAAGTCTCCTTGAATTATAAAGTTTGTTTTCAAAAATTATAAAATATCAAACGAATTTAATGGCAGACTCATTTAAACAGTTATTAATTCATTTATGCATTCATTGTCATTTAATTTTGGACAATTTATAAACTCAAATTAAAACAAACATATTAAATATTAATCTTCATTACCTCAGAATAAAACAACCAGAAACGGACTTATTTTCCCTGATTTATGAAGAAGGTTTGATTGCCCAATTGCTTGATGCGTGAGTGTTGTGGTGTCCGATGGATTCCCAGCAACATCACTAATCACTACTTCCAAGATTTCCTTTGACTGGTTCCCCTCCTGTTCAATTAGAGATTGATGAAACTGCTGGAATTCTTCAATGCTTTCGGCCAATAATTGATGATTACTCAATTGAACTAATAACTGTGGAAATCAAGTTATATGCTGACCACTGTACTGATTCTTTTGTTTAAAAAAAAATCAAGTTTTATAGATTGGTAGTGTATAAATACTATTAATGAAATTAGAAATTAGTACTAATGAAATTAGTATGTTGTTTTGCATTGATCATTCTTCATAAAACTATGAGCAAACCAACCAAACCAACCGAAGAATGATATTTGTCAAAGAGGCAGAACATTCTCACTCCATTCTCTTCCATGGTTATGCCATAGCATACATATGTGCTCGTCAAACACTATCTGCATTTTGCAGACAATGGTACCTTTATGAGGGATAGATATCCTTGTGTCAAGCTAAAGGAAATTAGCCCTCTGCTTGTATTTCTCAACAAAAAGTTCTCAAGTTTGTTGACACCTGAGAAGAAGATTTCTACTGATAAAAATGTTATTCTTTACAAGGATGAGCTCTCACTGATGCAGTATGTTTCCCTGAAAGGAGCCAGATTTGGGGAGGAAACGTTTAGATTTGCTAAGCCTATGTCTGGATATATATGGTCATTTAATATTATTTCTATAGGAAAAAGGTGGGTCATGATAGTCCAGGAGGGTAGAGCATTGGACTATTGACCGGAGGGTCCTGAGTTCAAACCCCAGGCAAGGCACTCAGGGCACCTGATGCTCCACTCAAGCTATGTGATTTTTTCTGGTACCAATCTTCCTGGTAAACCTTATCTGCCACAGTGAAAGTAACTGGCTCCCCTTAATACCCTGATGTGTGAATTTCACAGACTGTATAGAGCTAAGTACTGGGTGAACTCTACCATCACCCATAAACCGACCTTCCAGCATTGATTACTGTGTTTATGGTACACAGGAAATGGTCAGTATTGAACGTGGAATATACCAATCTTCCTAATACATCCTTAGATTGTGCTAGCAGTAATGAAACCTCTGCTAGGTCAAAGATTATTGCTTGACTGCAGACAACTATTACACCTCCTCAGAGCTGGCTGATTTATTGGCTATGAAAGGAACCGGCTATGAAGACATGGGACATTGAGAATTAAAAGGAAGGAAGTACTAGATGACGTATAGACTAAAGAAGTTGAAAAAGGAGGAATTGACTGCCCTCCAGCAAGGCAAAGTGATTGCTATGAATTGGGAAGATGAGAAGGCCGTCAAGTCTCTGTACCTTTACAGTACATAATACGGAATTTGTGGAATATAAATGAAAAGGATATGGTGCTATAAAAGCCAAAAGTTGCTGTTGTGTACAATAATACAATAGGTGGAGTAGAAAGGGAAGATCAGCACCTGACAAATTTCCCCATTATGAAAAAAGGGGGGCAATAAATATTTAAAACATTTTTCACTTGTTGGACCAGGGCACATGGAATGGATTTCTGTTGCAGAGAAAGGGTGGTGGACCAAAGGGTAAGTTCAGAATTTAGAATCAAACTAATGGAAGATGTAATTGAAGGGTACATTGCATATGATATAACATGTGAGGGTAGAAGGCCTTCAGTAGAACCAAATCCTTGATCCTCTATGTAAGTTACAATTTCCCAAGTACATTCCACCTACAGAGAAGAAGGAAGAGCTTTGTAGGATGTGTGCAGTTTGTTGTGCCAAAAGGGATGGAACAAGCAAAAAGTTTGGAAAAGAAGTGGGATGCCATTTCCAAGCATGTCACAGCCGCTAAGAACAGACATGTGTTTTTATGAACGGGAGGAGATTTTCGTGTGTTTTAAAAATATGGTTGAAAGAATTCGTAAATCATGCCTTAAGTTTCTACGTCATTTTATTTTAATCCCCATGTTGTTTCGTCATCCTGTTTTTCAACAGGAATTAATAATTCTAAATCGTCGATGACTTCATTTGCGTGTGACTGATCCTGAGCAACTTTCATTTGCCGCTTTGTTTGTAATTCAAATTTCGAAAATTATGAAGAAGAGTTGCTGTTTCTCTCGCTTTTAATACACAAAACATTCTAAATTAAAATAATTTAATTAGAATGTGCCAATTGCAAATTGCCATACATTCTCAATCGTTTTCTCTCTGAATATTTTGATTATGCTGATTAAATTGTAAACACAATTACTTTCACTTTTTCCACATTTTTTCATTGGTGCGTTGTTGATGCAAAAGAAGAATGGGGGTCCTGCTACCGACCGACCAATCGATGCTTATGGACTGCGCCGTTAGGTGCATCTTATACCAATATCCAGCTATGATGATCAATGGGCGTGGGATATAAGTGGTTTATGGGCGAAGTTAAGCTAGTGAGTATATTTTATTGCAGTTTGTGACAGTATTATATTTGGAGATTATGACTGCCCATTTATGCTTGCTTTAGCACAATTGTATCTGAAATGGGGATTATCAGGGTAATCCCATAAAGGTTCTAATAATGGGTTACCAGTATTTCCTATTGCTTGTTGAAATGACGTGGCTAGGTCGCTTAGATATGTTGGAAGGTCCGGTATATTTAGGTCCGTGTGAATATCTGAGTTTCTTACAAACCAGGCATCGTTGGCAAGGGTTCGTAGAGTATTATTTTAGAAGCGTGTCATTTTCTTCAATTTGGTGGCGGCTATTGAACCCCAGGCTCGGTAGCCTTCATATAAATAAATGAAAGGGCTAACTTTGTAGTTCCACACGAAAACGATTTATTCACACGAGCCGGGTTTCGAAGTAAAACTTCATCATCAGGTGAGCTCTCTACATTTGCAGCCCTTCTTATATATACAGCCAGGGCGGGGGTGGGGTGGAGATAATCAGGAAGGTTTGGGAGGGGTAAATTCAGGATTGGTTTGCGTGCCGGAGGGGAGGGCAGTTTGGCGTCCCCTCCGCGATGTTGGTGGAATGTGGAGCGGGAGGGAGAAGTCTACATTGTAGAGCTCTCGTGAGTCAGCGGATTAGAGAGGGTTAGATGAAGGGGAGGGGGTGGTGTCATCGGCCACCGTGAGGATTGGGACTTTAAGGAGGGGAGAGTGGGAGGCATACAGAAATTCGTTAACAATATTTTCATTTAAACAAACACTATTTAAAATTTCTAAATGTTCTAAGGCGTCTAATCAATAGCCTTTGCTTTCAACATGTAAAATTTCCAAATCAAAATCACTTTTATGGTTATTATCAATCAAATGCTTTGCGAATTGAGAGTTCATCTTTTTATTTCTTGCACATGCTTGATGCTCCTTCACTCGTTCTTGGAATTTCCTCCCTGTCTGTCCGATGTATATTGCCCCGCAATCGCACTTTAGCTTATATACTCCACTCTTTTCCTTATATGGGATTCTGTCCTTTGCGTGGGAGAGCAGGCCCCTGAGGCTTGATTTGTTATAATAGGCTATCTTAATTCTACATTTTGGAAGTTTCTGACATACTTTTTGTGAAAAATTGTCTAAATAAAGGATTCTGCGCCACTTGGCTGCGGGGTCCTGTGGCGGTTCAGTACTGTAAATATCTTTCAATGCCATTTTATTAAGTTTTTTGCGGTATAGTTTCTCTACTAGCTCCTCATCGTAGCCGTTGTTTCTTGCAATCAATTTAATCGTGTTAAGTTCTTTTTTGACGTTGTTTTGCGACATTGGGACGTTCACCAACCGGTGTATCATTGAATGGAAGGCGGAGAGTTTTTGCGGGAAGCAATGTCTTGACTTGAAATGGATAACTTGATCTGTGTATGAGTTTTTCCGAAAGATAGAGAAATCAAGCCGGTTGTTTAATTTTGAAATTTTTAAATCAAGAAAATTCATTGTATTATTTTCTTCTACTTCACAGGTGAATTTTAGGTTTTCGTTCAAAGAATTTAAATGTGTAAGAAATAGCTGAATTTGCCTTTTGGAGCCTCTCCACACACAAAACACATCGTCCACATATCGATACCAACACAACACATTATTTGTTAGTTCGTTACACGTCTGATCAAGTCTAGGGCCGAGATTTTTTCTTGTAGCCTGTTTAAGATGCATTTTTCAAGAAGTTTGCCCATGCAGGGGAGCAGGCCACTGGGTCTATAGTTCAAGATATAAGAAGGATTTTTATCGGGTTTTGGAAGGAGTATTATCTTAGCCGTTTTCCATGTCTTTGGGAAGTACGATTGGGAAAGACAGGCATTGAGGATAGAGAGTAGGTGTTTGATAAAAGATTTAGGAAGGTTTTTCAGGTGAAGGTAGGAGATTTGATCGGGTCCCGGTGATGACTTTGTTTTGGAGTGGGACATAATGGAGTAAAGTTCTTGAGGAGTAATTTCCAGGAATATGTGGAATGGGCAAAGTGAGAGGCCAGAGACGCTGTTCAATGCTTCTGAATCCAACCAGGATGTATTATCGTTTTTAAAAATGCATTCGAAGGAGTCGGCAGAGGTATTTGCTTTGTCGCTGTCATCGTATGGTGCTCTCCCATTATGTGGTATTGGCGGGGTGGGTACCTTTTTCCTTCGTAGACAGCGGGCTAGGGTCCATACCGAAGTGTCCTTATGTGAGAGTGAACTTATTTTCTCATGCCAAGTTTTTTCTCCAAGTAGTTGTAGGGCTTCTCTAGTGTTGCACAGTTTGAAGAGAAGTTCACAGTGATCAATGCAACCTCTGTAATTGGCTGTGTGTGGACCACCACAGTTTACGCATTTGGCTGGGGAGGTTTTGTGTTTCTGGCATTCTCTATAATGGTGAATGCCAGCACATTCGGTGCATTGAGGTGGGAGGCCGCACGTCTTGTAGGTGTGCCCATTGCATTGGCAACTTAGGCACTGTGGAGGTTCAGGTGGAGGTCTGTATGGTTCCACCGAAGTCTTAAGGTGGAGAACCAAATTTAGCTCTAGAAATTCTTTAGAGCAGGAGGAGACCTGGAGTCGGACTTGGTAGGGTAGGAGAGGGATGGGGACGATTCGTGGGAGCTCGGCATTAGGGTTGGCGCCCTTTCTGCTCTCTGAAAACAGTTTGGTCGGGTGGAATGCAGTTGAGAGGTATTCTCCGCAGAGAAGCCAATGTCCGCCAGAGCTTCTTCAATGTCTTCTTTTGGGATATTTGTGGGTATTTCCCGAAGGACAAAATGAGGATTTTTGTTTGATTGAAGTTGGTACGTACCTGTATAGTATGCGTAGTTAATGGAGGTGAGTTTTTTAGTGACAGCTTTGAAGTCGGAGATGGTTTGGTATTGAACTCGAATCTCATTGCGAATGAGATTTGCCACAGGAGGAATTGTGCAGGCTTGCCGGATTTCATTGCATTTAATTTGCCAGTTGGTTATGTCGCAGAGAAAAATGGGAGGGATACGGGGTTTAGGAGGTGGAGTGGGCTGAGCTTCAGTGTCTGCATCTTCACATGGGGTTTCCTCATTTTGGTCATCCTAGGGGGAAAGGGAGAGGCAGGTGAAGCGGTTACATGTGGAAATTCGAGAGAATTGCTGGGCAGATTGGTTTCTGGGCTTTCGTTTGGTGGGGACCGTTTGGTAGGGCTAATCGGCAGGAGAAGAGCGCTTGATTGTAGGACTTTGGGTTTGGTATATAGGTGGTCGGTTAGGCTCTTGAGTGGATTGAGGAGGAGTTTTACTCCCAGCGCACCTTGGCAAGTGGGCTGACGAACTGGGGGGGTCCTGCTCCAGGAGCGTCTCGCCTTATATAGCATCGCGCATTTGGGGGGATGACATTACATTGGCAAAAGTAATGAATGAAAATCATACAAAAATAATAACTAAAATAAACATTCATCTTCACATTGTTCACTTGTGAAATTCGTAGCACTACATTAATGCAGTAACGTCGGCATTTTCTTAGCCTGAGTGTTCGTAAAAAAAAGTCATAGAATTACAGCAAACATTAAAATATAAGTACATATGACTAAGGTTAAAATGAAGGAGCACTCCATCTTTGTTTTCCTCTTTCCTCAAAGCTTGCACTAATATTCACGTGAGCACTATACATACCGTCTGGAATAATAGAGCGAGGAGCATGTAGAGTCCGCTTGTCCAGCCGGTCTTCTCCTCCAGGAACCAGGTTAACTCCTCAATGCAGCCGTAGAAGAAGGTCATAAAGTTGAAGGACTAGCATACTAGTGACACAGTTATTGGCACTTCTGAATTTCGGTTTCCGGGCGGCGTTTGCGGCTCTTTGCCTGCGATTGTGCTTGCGGTGGGTGTGGTGGAGAGGTTTCCTGGCTCTCGGGGAATTTCCTGGGTGCTAAGGGAGTGCGGCAAGGGACCTTGGGATAGAAAGGGAGTAACTGTTGCAGGTAACTTGTCGCATCACCGAATTGGGTGGGCGCATTAGGAGCCAATCGATGTCCTTCCAGGTGTCGAGGCCGCCAGGTGGTTGTGGTCGCGGCAGCAACATTGCGTCCATCGTCTTCCGTGCATCGGGCATCTTCTTCCCATGTGGAGGCGGTCATGGTCATCAAAGGTTGGGTCAGGGATGGCACCAAGTGCAGATCCTTTCCAGGGATGGGCGCATACTCGGGGGTGAATTGGATACACCATTCTGCATCGGTGTCCAAACTGCATCTCCGCCTCTGAGAGTCCTCGCACTTGCAAGTCGGACACATCACTTCCAAAAATGGCAACTAATTTCCTCCTCTGGGGTACAATTGCTCCAGGCAGGCTCAATCCCTCTTCCGGTTAAGAATGGATTTTAGGATTAGAGGAAAGTTCTCTACTAGGTAACGGTCGGAGATTATAGGGGAAAGAGGGATTAGAAGGAGGACTTGGAGTTGCAATATAATCTTCAAGGCCTTCGAAGTTGGATGGTGATAAGGAGACACGAGCGGGTTCTTTTGGAGAGGGGTATGCTGGAGGTTGCTCGGCGTCTTGTGGTGCCATGCCGTCACCTAAAAACAGGGGTAAGGGATTATCTGGCGGTGAGGGTAAAAGGTTACGCATATGAGCTAGGAGACGTCTTCCGTCTTTCAGGTCCTCTATGTCTGCGGTAACCGGGCTTCTAAATTTAACTGTTTTGGAGGGTTCTCTCCAACGGGAAACTAACTTCCGTGCTTGACCACTTGGTGCTTGCTGTTTCGATAAGTGAGCAATGCGAAGCCCAGTTGTTCGTCCCAATCAGAGTGGTCTTGGGCTGCATAATGGGGAGTCACGGAAGCAAAGGAATGGTGTGCATGCCCTAGACGACCATTTGAGGCGGGGTTATATGGAGAGAAGTGAAGATAGATTTTATTTTCAGTTCCCTGCAAACGTTTTTCATTAGTTCCGAAGTGAAGTTTGCACCTCTGTCTGCCAGTAAATATTTAAGCACACCGTGACGGCAAATTATGTGCTCGACAAAAAATCCTGCTACTGTTTTGGCCGATTGATCTGGAATCGTAAGGGCTTCATGATATCTTGTGAAATAATCTTGGCGAGTTAAATGATATTGGTTAACTCGGAGGGATAGGGGTAGTGGTCCAACAATATCCAAAGCTAATTTCTCAATTGGGTAGGCGGCTTCAACCAGTGGCTGTAATGGAATATTATTCACGCGTAATTTGCTCTTTTGGCATTCGATGCAATGCTGAACGTACTGGAGGGTGTCGGAATAACAGCCTTTCCAGTTGAAGTGTCGCTGGACGATTTCCACCATTTTCTCGATTCCGCGATGATTCCTGATAGGAAATTATCGTGGCAACGAGTCAAAATGAATTTCCGCATATTTTTGGGTGCACATATTATAAAAATTGGTTCAATCTCCGAAGGGTCAACTTTCTATAGCACATTTTCCTCATCGTAAAAGTAGCCGGACTAATGGGAACTCCTTGAACCCGTCCCATCGCCTTTCTCCACGAGGTCATTCAGTTTATGAAACAGTGTTGCACCGTGTCGGCCTCTTCGCAGGGTCCTAATGGGGGATTCTCGCACGAAATGAAATCTACTTCCTCACCTTTACTGCAAACAGATTCTAAAGACATCATGTGGTCAGGTTCAAATTTAATGGTCTTGTTCTCAAATAAATCTAACTACGATACTTTTTCATAAAATCCAAGCCAAATATGCCTTCATTGAGTGTGTCCCCTAGATTTATTACCAAAGCATCATGAGGGTAAACACGATTGTCTACACAGAAAGGTACGCCACTCTGACCGTTTGTCATCAATACATGACCTGAGGCGCTTCTCACTCACGCGCGGTCGTACGGGGCTATTCCTAATGTATCTAAAAGGAACACTCTTTCGTGAAGTATCGTGACCGCCGCGCCTGTGTCTACAAGGAAGTGACGTAATTTTCCTATAATCTGCACGCTAATCGTCATTCCTTTCACTGGAGTGATGGATAGGATGAGGTCTTCCCCAACCCGCTGGTCGGGGTCATCCCGTTTCCCGTGGCCATTCGGTTTGAGCGCTCTGGACAATTAATTGGAAGGTGGCCAACTTCCTTACATATTCCGATGCATAGCGGGGGACAGTCTCGGGAAATATGTCTCCTTGCTCCGCAGTTAAAACAAGCTCGAGTTTTAGAGCGACAATCGCGAGCTATGTGGCCCGCACACCCACAGGAAAAGCATTTTGCAGCGTATCCGGTATTTGAGGTGTTAGCTGTAGCATTCGGCCGCATAGGAGCTTCGTACGAGGCGGGTTTACTACCGGCAGAGTTATTTTGGGGCAAAAAGCGAGCGCTTCTTGAGTTCTGCACTGTATTAACTTTTGCTGACGCCAGTAGTTGAACGCAATTTGAAAACATCCGTTCTAGGGAGAGGAGGGAAACGCGAGCTAAGAACTTATTACGTGGGTTTCTGGAAAAACTTTTCAGACACTCTAGAATGTGAGGATTGGCCAAAGCATATTCTGCCGCCGGCCCATGCAGGTGTAAACGGGTTACGCAAAGAGCATAAGTTTTATTCCAAGAGCTAAGGTGCCTCGTGATTTTTAAGCATTCTAAAAATTTTTCGACCGTCACATCATCGTCACCGCTAAAGTTCAGAATGAAATAGACATGGTTCCCCAATGTGTTGCTTGTGAATGGATTATTCCCTGTAGGAGAGGCTGCGGTGGCAGGCTCAATGGAGTGCACAGTAGGATCGAAATCATTTTGGGTAGTGGAACCCCTTAGTAAAGTCGACTCAAAATGGGGAGAGAAATGGTTTAGCGGGGAATAACTAGGCATAGCCATGACGGTAAACAGTAGCACGCGACACAGAAATATGAAAATGAATGCAGGTTACACTAGATTAGCCAGAGCAATAAGTTCAACTAACATACACAAAATGGAAAAAACAAAATTATCAGTGGATAAGATTCCAGTATTTTGATGAGGAATTGAAAAATTATCTTGGAATGTTAATGAACCACTTGGGGGATTAGGTTTTAGGTTACGGGTTCGAGACTCAAAATTTCTTTGCGATCCTACACCTGACACCAGAATAATGTCGCGTGGTTGGCGACACAACAGCCACTCTCAACAAATACCTTGACAATCTACATCTTGCACTCCTCAAATACAGTTAACCAGAAACGCTGAAAAAATAAAATGCACCACTCCACCCGACCACACACACCACACAATAACAAGCTCACATCTGACGCAAGACTCAACCTTTGCGCCACCTATTGCCCCGGATCACACAGACTGAAAACCTTTCTTGAAGAACTATCTCCTATTTGACATGACAATGACGCGAACTCATCCTCACTACCCCAATGCCCATGTCATGCAAACAGACGACCCGCCAATCTCAAAAACCTTCTTAGATCCACCAACCCTTCGGCACCCCCCCCCGTGACAAATTTCCTGATATTTCCCCTACTTGCAACCATCCCCGATGTTAAACCTGTCTTCTTATTAGGTCTACTCCCCACTCCCTACATTCTCTCATTTCCCTCTCACCACGTTCCCACACTAATTGCCTATCAAAAAACATAATTTATCTTTCTTCATGCAAACATTGCACTTCCTTTGACAGAGGCAAATGCATTACCCCCTTACCCATTCGAATGAATAATCACCGGTACTCCTGCAATTCTGCCTCACTCTCTTCTCTTCCTATCCCTTCACACGCCAATTCCCACAACCTTTCATTCGACCAGCCTTTTGCCCATTACTGTGCCGCTCGTGTAAAACTTTCCGTACAATCGTTATATTAATAAAAATAAATATCTCACCGTCCGTCCTACCTTAGCGTCTGCCACATAGACAAATATTAAACAATTGAACACGGGTGAAAATGTCATCATTCTTAAAGGGGCTTGCATACCAACATAATAAAAACAAAATCTTGACTATCAGACTGTCCAAATCCGCGAAAAAAAAAAACATTTCCCGTTATTTTCTGAACACACAGCTCAGTAGACAGTTATCTCTAAATGTGTCACATTAACTAACATTCAACAGGAAGAAATGTTAGAGTTCCTGAAATTTGACATGATACAAGTCCTATTAATTAATGTTTAAATAAATTTTCATCGTATTCTTAATGAAATGAAACCAAAACTGTTTCATTCGTTCCTACATAATATTAATAACTACTTACAGTTGTATGAAGTCCTAAAATCGCAACCATATACTAACCTGGCGGTATTTTGAATGATCGGTACGGTAATCACTAAGTCACGCTATCACATTATGCATGAGAATAGTGGTCACTTTATATGATGATTCAATCACTTCCAGCTCCTCGGTCCAATCCCTTTTTTATTCATAATATCTGGGATTTTACACATCCTCTCAATGCCCAGTTTCCTATTTTATTTAAATTCTGAATTAATCGTCTGTGTAAAGAATTATATAAAAAAATAAATATTGAAGGCACGAGGTTTGGCTGAAAACCAAAATCCACACACGTGCTTGTAGACTATGCAAACAAAATTACCTCTAGAAGCACTCCTGGTCAGTAGACATGTGGAAGCTGCATTACCTCTCAACAGGCATGCTAAGGAGTGAGGTCGTTAAACTATTCATACAGTGTATTTCGAGAAGCGGATGAAGTATGGAGACATGTTCTAGTGTAAAAAAATAAAATGACCTCCATAAGCAATCCTGGTCTCTAGGCTCTTGGAAGTAACATTCCGAGGCATCCGAAGGTATGAGAGCGTTGCGTTCATTTGGTGTATTTTGAGAAGCGGAAGTTTGGAGATGTGTTCTAGTACTACAAGCAAAATGCCCTTCAGAATCACTTTTAGTCTTGGCATATGGAAGTAACATTCCTCTCCAACACGCATGCCCAGGGTTGAGGTCGTTGCATACTTACAGATGGTTTTGAGAAGCGGAAGTATGGAGACGTGTTCTAATTCTGGAAAATGAATGACCTGTAGATGCACTCTTGGTCTTCAATCGTGGAAGTAACATTCCCACACATTACGCATGCGCAGATTTGAGGTCTATGCAGTATTCATCCAGTGTTTTTTGAGAAGCAGAAGTATGGAGACTGGTTGTAGTATTACAAAAACATGACGGTTAGAATAACTCCTGATCTGGGCACCAGAAAGTATCATTCGCCCAAACACGCCAGCCCAGGTTTGAGGTCGTTGTAATTTATATTCAACCAGTGTATTTTGAGGAGGGGAAGTATGGAGACATGTTCTTGTAATGCAAAGAAAATGTCCTTCAGAAGCACTTTTTGTCTTGGCATATGGAAGTAACATTACCCTCCAACACGCATGCGCAGTTCTGATATCGTTTTATTCATCCAAGGTATTTTGAGAAGCGGAAGTTTGGAGACGTGTCCTAGTACGACGAACAAAATGACTTTCAGAAGCACTCCTAGTCTCGGCATGTGAAAGTAACATTATTCCACTACACGCATGCGCAAGTTTTAAATCGTTTCATTCACCCAGTGTATTCTGAGAAGCGGAAGTATAGAGACGTGTCCTAGTACTACAAACACAATGACTTCCAGGAGCACTCCTGGTCTGGCGGCATGTGGAAGTAACATTCCCCCTCTAACACATTTGCACAGGTTTGAGGTTGTCACGTTAATCAAGTGTATTTTGAGAAGCAGAAGTTTGGAGATTTGTTCTAGCGCTATGTCAACACGATTTAAACCTTGCTCTGGTAAAACTTTCAACTGCTGGAAAAGTGATTCCTATTGAGGTTTATCATCGGTTAAGGGCCCTTTATGGAAACAATGCTGGCCATAGGTGAGACGAGGGGACGTGTTCCTGCTCTATGTCAGCATGGCGAATTTAAACAGCGCAACTTATAGAAGTGACTCCTACTGAGATTCAACCGTCGTTTTAAAAGGCTGTTCATTACGATGATGATGCTGTATGTAGAGCTCCTGTTAATGGATGGGTGGTAAAATTTCGTGGTTGTGAGCCTGGAAAAGCCAATAATTGGTCAATGAAACCGGCAGCGGACCTCCGATAACTGACCCACAGGCAATATAAACATTGCAAACTCGTCATTGAAGATTTGATTGAAAATGACCAAACGCGAATCACTGATATCAAAAGCATATATCGCAAACCATATTTTTAGAATACGAATACTGTTGTACGTGTCGGCTTCATAATTGAAAATTTGGGACATTGTAAAATCTGTGTTCACGATGGGTTCACTTAAAGAGAAGAAACAAAATCCTCCTTGATCCCTTATTCGATCTTGTGCCATGCAATTCTAGTTTTTTTCCCTCTCAACTCAAAAGACACCTCAAAGGGTAATCAATACACCTCGGACGATGAGGAGGGGATCGAGATGGTGCGGGGGCTAACGTACTGGCTTCCCACCCTGAGGGCGCGGGTTCAAATCCCGGCGGTGTTGAATATTTTTCAGAGGTATCTCGATCCCTACTTGAGGTGCTTTGTGGAGGGCACTTTGAGTGAGTACGCCGTCCGTCGGATGGGACGTTCAGCCGCGGACCCCTTGGCGCCTTTCGTAAAGAGTAGGCTAATGCCGACGCCGGGTTTCTCTCCACCCTTCATCCTTTCCTGTCCTTCCCCTATGGCGCAAATGACCTTAGCTGTCGGTCGCCTCCCCTCAAAACTACTACTACTCGGACGATGAGGAGGCGAAGGCAAAAATTTGATAACAGCACACTGTTTAATCTCGCCATGTAGACATATAGCACACACTAGAACACGTCTCCATACTTCCTCCGCCCCTCAAAATACACTGGATTAATATAAAGACACAAAACCTTCGAATTTGTGTTCGAGAGGGAATGATACTTCCACAAGCCCATGCCAGGAGGAACGTGGAATGTTAGGACAATGATTATGATGGGTAAACTGGAGAATATTAAGAGAGATGGAAAATGGAAGAATTGATATTTTAGGTCTATGTGACGTGAGATGGAAGGATAGCGGGGATTACTGGAGTGATAATTATAAAATAATATACAGCGGCAGGGACAAGATGCCATGAGGGGTTGCCATAATATTAAATGAAGAGGTAGGAAGAAGCGTAGTCGACATAGATAAGGTAACGGATATATTATTGCTAATAGAGATAAAAGCAGAACCGACGAACTTGGTTATTATTCAGGTATACATGCCACCGAGCAACCATAAGGCAGAAGAGGTCGATAGGATATACAATCAGTTAGAGGACATAATCGCGTGTGTTCCTGCAGGGAAACATTTGATAGTGATGGGGGATTGGAATGCGACGGTAGGCGAAGGAAGAGATGGTGATGAGGTGGGGGACTACGGTTTAGGCACGAGGAATGACCGCGGGGAGAAAACAGTTGAGTTCTGCAGGAGACAGGGGTTAGTCATCACCAACACTTGGTTTAGACACCACAAAAGACGCAGGTATATATGGAAAATGCCAGGTGACTCAGAAAGGTATCAGCTAGATTATATCCTGGTTAGACACAGGTTTAGGAACAGTGTGTTAATTCGCACAGCTACCCGGGGGCGGATGTGGACTGTGACTACAATTTAGTTGTTATGAAATGTAGCGCGCGTTTCAAAAACATAAGGCAGGGGCGGCAAGTTAGAAAATGGAATGTAGAAGCAGTAAATGGTTTGAAAAGGAAGGAGTAACAACAGGCGGTAGAGGAAATCATGGAGGATAGTATAGGCTAAGTACTATCGAAGAAAAATGGGAAACTATCATGAAAGGGTTATTGAAAGCCGCAAAAGGCACTATTGGAATCGTTAACGCTAAAAGGACTAGGAAACCATGGATCACGGATGAGATGATTACAAAGTTGGATGAGGGGAGAAAATGGATGAAAGCTTTCCTTGAAATGAAATGATTTTCTTTATCCTTTTTAAGCACGTACGGCTGGGGGAGGGAAACAAAGGAATCCCCAAAGGTTCCCAATTCCTCCAAAGGTCCTCTTTGGTACCCACCCCCTGCATAAAACTCCTCAGGAAAGAACAAAGGGAAAATTCTTAATCTCATTGTTTAAGGCAGACAAAATATGCTTTCCCGGGAAAAACCGGTGTCGTCTGTATGCGCATTTCCTTTCATGGTGCCGACTGGCAACCCAACTTGTACGTCAACACCGTAGATAGGAGCAAGAATTCATGTGTGACAATTTCTTGACGTGTTTTTTTGATAATCAGGTAGACGCCGCCAAGCCATGGAAATTGTCTTCCTTTAAATAACAAAAAAACGGATCTAATTTTGGATTCCATCATTTGTGCTTCAAGCATTTTTACTTCAAGTACTCCGATATCTATGTGAACAGGGGAGACTTGCACTTTCACAAACTCACAGGGCAATCAAATATTTGGCGGAGCCAAGTTACACAAAGATTGTGAAGTTGGGAACATAACTCTTTGTTTAGTTGGCACAGGAAAGTACGCAGCAATTACAGGATAATCTAATTGACATTAATTTCAGGTAAAGCTGTAGAACACATAATTACCACAACTATTAGGGGGCAGAACGACAGTATTGTTTCATCAAGACTCGGGATGTCCCTACAGTGGACAGATTTATTATTCCGAAGAGCAGAATAGCTAAATTATAGTGCTGCATCAAAATTTTTCTTGACTATAAATCGTCCAATATTTTTAGCCATAAACTGTCCTTGGCTCTGTGAAATGACATCGGAAGTTATTTCTTTAAAGGTATCATTGATGCCATTTCAGTGACTGGCTGCAGATGCCATGGCATTATGGCATCCCTGAAATAGCATTGACAAACGAATTGATATGCAGTAGTCATTTGTCAAAATCGTCCAACAAAACAATATAAACATGAGACTTAAGAGTTAATTCAGGAAATTTTAATGGACCTGATTTTTATTCCGTTTTTACTCAATGTGAAAATTTAAGTTTCAACAATTCTAAAGTTGAGCCAACGGCATTAATGAATTTATATTCGCAACATGGGACGATTATTGTCCATTGCTTTTGAGTTATCTTGAGAATATTGAAGACTGTGATTGATGGGCAGATTGTTAAGTAAGCCAGAAAACGGAAAGAAAAGGGTTGGGATTGAATGAAAGAAGTGTCCATTATGGACACAATGCACAAAGATGCAAAGGTGCGATTTAGAGCAAAGGTACTTTCCTTTCTCCACAAATATATGCTGGCAATTGCAGATGTGCTATGGATACTATATTTTCGTTTATTAGGTATAAAGATCAAATACTGAAAATGAAAATCAAATTATTGGACATGTGCGGAGACATACAAACGTGTTACTTTCCTTTCTCCACACATATATAAAAAGGCAATTGAAGATGTTTTTCTTTCTTGCAAGCAAGAAAGTCATTTCATGATGTATCTGGGCTTCGTTTTGGTAATATAATTTAATAAATAAGCGAATGAATAAATAACCATACATGAGAAGGAGTATATAAAATACGTAAAATATGTAATTATATTTAAGAATGCGAACCATTGCCTATTAGTGTACACGCCTGGGCTATCTTTCCAGCAATGCAAGTTAATACCTCGTAGCTACATTCTGGCTCGATTTCTTCTTTGTTTCCAAATTTCCGCGTGCTTTGATTACACTTGGATCACTGCAGAACGGATAATAATAACAACAATTATATGGGGACAGTTTACCGCAATGCGAATAATCACAGTAGTAAATGGGGCGACTGGATAAATAACGAAGAGAGAACGGAATCTTAGCTTAAACCTGAAAAGTGAATACTACAAGTACTAATTAAGTACTTTTTCGGGTAAGTACATTGATAAATACCCAAGAATATTACCGAAGTGACAAGTTGATGACGGGAGTTTAACATTAAGGAATTCAACAGCTTCACGAAGCTATATTTACCCTTAGTTTTGAAACTAAGAGATTCGTTAAACATCGGTCTACATGACATAAACAAATCAAAAGACGAACATATCAAAACGCATGCTTTTGGCACAATTACGCGGAAACCTATGTCGTTCTTCGTTAGTATTAGGCTAGAAACACACACGCACGTCTTATTTCCGTTATTCACTTGTTTCAAAATAACAACAGTTTTAACGCGCAAAAATGATACGTTTCACGAAAACATTACAGATGCAAACAATGCAATTCTCTCAGGATACATTCAGTAAAGATTTATTACTCAAATATTCTAGAACTATTTATACACCCTAATACATAGGATTTATTACGAATACGGCACATGTCTACGTGTCAATTAGCATACTGTCATGCTATTGAGAACGAAATTAGATGTTCTACAACGCTGAATAGGTGGTCACAACACAATAAAAAACGTTGTACTCATGTCGCAATTGACCCACATTGATACACATGATATTCGACAGAAAAAACAAAACCAAATTGAGTAATGTAAATATTTTAAATGCTTTGCTCAATGATGTGACATCAGATATGCTCTACTGTTTTAAACATGTTCATTCCTTCTCCAGGAATTCCAACATTGCCTAAACTATACATTTGGCACTGATTCCAAACTGTGCAGTTCATGTGTGAATTCCACACGACTAGCACACCGAACTTGGGGTTGATTACTGCTTTTATGGTCTCTCTCCCCCCTTCCCCCTCTCGCCATTCCCCCCCACATTTATTTGTACATTTATTCTTATTTATTAATTCCTAAATAAAATAGATTTGAGATTTTAGTCATCTTGTCAGTGGTGCAAAATGACCTTAGCCCTTGATGTACCCTATAAACCATTAATACTACTACCAGGTTAACGTGATGTAACATCTATCTGCTGGTGGGTGCCCGGTAGCTCATTTACTCTAGAAGCCCCTGTCCATCAGCTGCCTCTGGCATTTATATTGATGCCCATGATCCTTTATTGAGAGGGCCAATGACCCTTAGTAAAAGGAGAGGACCAAAGTTAGAATCCGCATGTGTCCACGTGGTGGTCTCTCACTACAATGTAGTCCAGAGGAAATAACTGACAATGTTTTGCAGGAATATTCACAGCCAAACTGTCAGCTATCAAGAGGGCCCTAAAAGACTTAAGAGAATGTAATGGCTCTTCTCTCATCTGTTCGCACTCATTGAGCTCCCTATAATCCATATCGGACTTGTCATCAATGCACCTGATGGTTCAGGAGATCTATTATACCCTGTGGTCCCGTCAGATAAAGGGGAAGTAGGTATCCTCTATATGGACTGCTGGTCATGTGGGAATACCAGGCATGGAAAAAGCTGGCAAAGCAGCAAGACAAGCCCTGGTCAAACTCAAAACCGACTCAGCATTGCTATCTGTGGTGGAAGTCGGGGAATAAATTATAAAAGGCCAGATACCTTTTTTAAAATAAGAGGTAATTTAAGGAATAATTTAGGGGAGGACCCCAACTTTTTAAGTAAGGTTTCCAGGTTTTTAAGGGAAACTGACCTGAACGGACAACTTGAGTTTCCGTTTCTTTTTTTTAAATAATTTTGTTTTTAACTATTTAAATGTTTTTTATGCATTGACGTATTTATCAAAATTGGATTGAAGTTTTCAATGTTTTAAAAAGTGGTGCAATAACAACCACAGTGGTTGGTGCATCCAAAAACCCCAACTATAATACGGGTTGGTTTCTTTGGGTAAGACCATTGCCTTCAGCTGCGAGATCTCAATGAAAATGTTAATTAGTACGGAAGAGAGGGGTGATCCCATGGCTGCACATTCATCATGTTCAATGTGCTTATCATTCCAAAGGAAGTATGAGTTCCAGAGGCAGAATTTGCGAGGTCCAGGTTAATCCTTAGCTAATCCCTGTGAGGTGAGGTTTTTGATGAGTAGCGTGGAGTCATCAATGGGCGTATTTGTGAACAAGGAGATTACATCAAAGGTCACCAGCATGTTGACTATTTGGCCTTCAGCATTCCGAATAATGTGAATGAAATCCATGGAAGTTTTAGCAAAATAGTCAGTTTTCCTGGCGAAGAGTTGAAGAGGATGTGCAACATATTGCGCTAGCTTGTGGGTTGGTGCATCGATGTTGCTGACGATGGGTCGTCAGCAACATCGATGCGTCAACACCTTCAGTGCCATCAAAGCACGCGGAAATTTGGAAACTAAGAAGGAAAAGAACCATAATGAAGCTACAAGATATTAACTTGCATTGCTGGAAAGATAGCCCAGGCGTGTACACTAATAGGCAATGGTTCGCATTCTTATATATAATTACATATTTTATGTATTTTATACACTCCTTCCCATGTATGGTTAATTTATTCATTCATTTATTTATTATATTACCGACACGAAGCCCGGATACATCATGAAATGACTTTCTTGCTTGCAAGAAAGAAAAACTTCTTCAATTACCTTTATATATATTTGTGGAGAAAGGAAAGTAACACGTTTGTATGTCTCCGCACATGTCCAATAATTTGATTTTCCTTTTCAGTATTTGATCTTTATACCTAATAAACGAAAATATAGTATCCATAGAGCATACTTTATTTCTCTTTAATATTAGATCTTATTCTCAATATAATTCGAAACATATTCTATTGTTTCAGGCTTCACTTCGTGGAAGTAATTGATATCCATTATTGAAATAGAAAGAAAGACTCGTACCTTTCCACAGATTTTATTATACGGCACGACGCGTTTCACCGACTTGCGGCATCATCAGGTACAAATTTGCAAAACAGACAGAGCAAGCATATATACCCTCAGGACAGAGTGGGGGCGGGGAGGGTTGGAAGGATTTGAGGGGGGTGGGGGCTCGCAGGTGCGTTGATGGATTGTTTTGACCATTTCCAGGCTAATTTCTCGGAGAGGAGTGGGGAGGGGTATGGGAATAATTGCTCATTACAAAGTGTCGTGTTGGGGTTCACCAAGTGCCTTCTAATCTCTAATTGCTCGAGAGCGTCCATTTTTAATCCTTTTGGGAGTGTGTGTAATATCTCTGGGACAAAGTCACTGCTGTGGTTGAATTCTAGTAAATGCTTGGCGAAGAGAGAGTTGTTATTCTGATTTTTGTGACACCTAGCGTGTTCCTTGACTCGTAACTTGATATTCCTGCCGGTCTGACCGACATAAACGCTGTTGCAATCCTCGCATTTCAGTTTATAAATGCCTGATTTGAGAAGGCTATCCTGGGTGTCTTTTCCATTGGCTAGAAGTTTGGAGAGGGTTATGGGTGAGTAGAAGGCTGCTTTGAGTGAGGTGGGTAGGCAGTTGGAAATCCTATATGAAAGATCTCCCAGAAACGGGATCGAGCACCACTTAAAATCTTTAGATACTGCGGGCTGAGATACGAAAATGCTTTTTATGGCCATTGCTTTTTGTTTTTTCCGTAGTAATGTGTCAACTAGTTTGGGGTTGAAACCATTGTTGGTAGCTATATTAGTGATATTCACGAGTTCATTTTTGAAGTTTTTGGGGGAAAGGGGGATGTGTAGGAGGCGGTGGATCATGGAGTGGAGGGCTGCGTGTTTGTGAGAAAAGTGGTGTGCGGAATCATTAGAAATTATATGGTCTGTATATGTGGGTTTCCTATAAATTGCAAATTCGTGTCTATTACCCCTAATTGTGATTGTCAAGTCGAGGAAGTTGATGGTGCCGTTGACGTCTTTTTCCATGGAGAAGGAGATATTCCGATGAAGAGTGTTTAGGAAATTAAGGAAGGAGTCTAACTGTCGGTTGGTTCCGGTCCATAGGCATAGTATATCGTCCACGTAACGAAACCAATAGCCCACGTTTTTGTTATGCTGATTGTCAGCATTAAAAAGATGTTCTTCTACAGAATTGAGGAAGACTTCGGCTAGGAAGGGGGACAGTGGGGAACCCATAGCTAACCCATCCGTTTGGCTGTAAAGGGTGTGGTTGAAACTAAAATAATTCTGGTTAACTGTCATTTTGATGAGGGGCGTCTGAGTCTGAGATATTTTGTGCAATGGTGGAATCCTTGAGTAGTTCTTCCACCCTAAGCAAAGTTTCCGATATTGGTACGCAAGTAAATAAATTGCTAATGTCGAAGGAGACTAGCCTCGCTTTTTCCGGGACATCAATATCTTTCAATTTTCGGGCTAGCTCTATAGAGTTTTTAACTCCATATTTAGGTTTAAAACCTGTGAGATCTCGGAGCAAAACGTCTAATTTTCGTGCCAGAAGGTGTGAAGGGGCGGACACAGCTGAGATGACAGGCCGAATAGGTATGGCTTTTTTGTGTAATTTGGGGAGTCCGTACAACCTGGGGGCGGAGGGGTTCATTTGGATTAAACTAAATTTTTCCCTAGCATTTAAAAACTTACACTTGAACACGGAACGTTTCACTTCACTTTGGAAACTCGCGGTTGGGTCTTTGGATAACGGAGTAATAGGATTGTTGTTGATGAACTCAAGGCACTTTTCCACATACACTCGTTTATCCAACACTACGACACTAGATCCCTTGTCAGCTTTCTGGATGATGAGGTCTTCCTTGCCAATAGTCTTCTTCAGGCGTCGGAGGGTGGACGTATGTTGCTGAAGGCTGGAAAAGCGGGTTGTTGTTGGCACTGCTTCCTTCAATGAGGACATGATGATTTCAGCAACTTGGTGTTTGGTAGCCAGAGATTGGTTCCGAAGGGCAACCTCGCAATCTGCGGCTAGATTTTTAATGTCGGCTTCGGAAACTTTCTTAGAGGGAGCAAACTTCAACCCTTTCTTTAAGATATTACTCTCCTCCTCAGTGAACGTATGATGACTAAGGTTGACAACTCTTGCGGCCGGAACAAATTTCGATACTGTGCGGGGACTGTTTTCTTTAGTAGTGCACTGGTAATTTTGAGGTGGACTATTAATAAGGTTACTCAGTTTTTTCCCCTGGGTTACATATTTGCGAGAAGAGATTTTACTCACTAGTTCTTTTACACCATCCACAAATGTAATCCATTCCGCAAAATGTAACTTAGAGCAAAGTTCTACGTGCAGACAGAACAAATAATTTGCAAAGGAATCCCTTCTTGCATACCACAGTTTCAGTTCCTCCCTTAACCACTGGATTTTCGCCTTGCGTATCGCTCTGATTGCCGTTGTGGACGACGAAGTGGCACGAACCTGGACGTACGCTGGGAACACTCCATTTTTGAGGCAACTGCTATTGAAGAGAATATTCACAGATGCACTTCTGTATTTCACCGAAAGTTTTAAGTAAAGTTTCACCTGTAATACCATACTAGCTTTGCGAATATATTCTATTGTTTCAGGCTTCACTTCGTGGAAGTAATTGATATCCATTATTGAAATAGAAAGAAAGACTCGTACTTTTCCACAGATTTTATTATACGGCACGACGCGTTTCACCGACTTGCGGCATCATCAGGTACAAATTTGCAAAACAGACAGAGCAAGCATATATACCCTCAGGACAGAGTGGGGGCGGGGAGGGTTGGAAGGATTTGAGGGGGGTGGGGGCTCGCAGGTGCGTTGATGGATTGTTTTGACCATTTCCAGGCTAATTTCTCGGAGAGGAGTGGGGAGGGGTATGGGAATAATTGCTCATTACAAAGTGTCGTGTTGGGGTTCACCAAGTGCCTTCTAATCTCTAATTGCTCGAGAGCGTCCATTTTTAATCCTTTTGGGAGTGTGTGTAATATCTCTGGGACAAAGTCACTGCTGTGGTTGAATTCTAGTAAATGCTTGGCGAAGAGAGAGTTGTCATTCTGATTTTTGTGACACCTAGCGTGTTCCTTGACTCGTAATTTGATATTCCTGCCGGTCTGACCGACATAGACGCTGTTGCAATCCTCGCATTTCAGTTTATAAATGCCTGATTTGAGAAGGCTATCCTGGGTGTCTTTTCCATTGGCTAGAAGTTTGGAGAGGGTTATGGGTGAGTAGAAGGCTGCTTTGAGTGAGGTGGGTAGGCAGTTGGAAATCCTATATGAAAGATCTCCCAGAAACGGGATCGAGCACCACTTAAAATCTTTAGATACTGCGGGCTGAGATACGAAAATGCTTTTTATGGCCATTGCTTTTTGTTTTTTCCGTAGTAATGTGTCAACTAGTTTGGGGTTGAAACCATTGTTGGTAGCTATATTAGTGATATTCACGAGTTCAATTTTGAAGTTTTTGGGGGAAAGGGGGATGTGTAGGAGGCGGTGGATCATGGAGTGGAGGGCTGCGTGTTTGTGAGAAAAGTGGTGTGCGGAATCATTAGAAATTATATGGTCTGTATATGTGGGTTTCCTATAAATTGCAAATTCGTGTCTATTACCCCTAATTGTGATTGTCAAGTCGAGGAAGTTGATGGTGCCGTTGACGTCTTTTTCCATGGAGAAGGAGATATTCCGATGAAGAGTGTTTAGGAAATTAAGGAAGGAGTCTAACTGTCGGTTGGTTCCAGTCCATAGGCATAGTATATCGTCCACGTAACGAAACCAATAGCCCACGTTTTTGTTATGCTGATTGTCAGCATTAAAAAGATGTTCTTCTACAGAATTGAGGAAGACTTCGGCTAGGAAGGGGGACAGTGGGGAACCCATAGCTAACCCATCCGTTTGGCTGTAAAGGGTGTGGTTGAAACTAAAATAATTCTGGTTAACTGTCATTTTGATGAGGGGGACCAATTCGTCTGAGATATTTTGGGCAATGGTGGAATCCTTGAGTAGTTCTTCCACCCTAAGCAAAGTTTCCGATATTGGTACGCAAGTAAATAAATTGCTAATGTCGAAGGAGACTAGCCTCGCTTTTTCCGGGACATCAATATCTTTCAATTTTCGGGCTAGCTCTATAGAGTTTTTAACTCCATATTTAGGTTTAAAACCTGTGAGATCTCGGAGCAAAACGTCTAATTTTCGTGCCAGAAGGTGTGAAGGGGCGGACACAGCTGAGATGACAGGCCGAATAGGTATGGCTTTTTTGTGTAATTTGGGGAGTCCGTACAACCTGGGGGCGGAGGGGTTCATTTGGATTAAACTAAATTTTTCCCTAGCATTTAAAAACTTACACTTGAACACGGAACGTTTCACTTCACTTTGGAAACTCGCGGTTGGGTCTTTGGATAACGGAGTAATAGGATTGTTGTTGATGAACTCAAGGCACTTTTCCACATACACTCGTTTATCCAACACTACGACACTAGATCCCTTGTCAGCTTTCTGGATAATGAGGTCTTCCTTGCCAATAGTCTTCTTCAGGCGTCGGTTCTAGCCAATGGAAAAGACACCCAGGATAGCCTTCTCAAATCAGGCATTTATAAACTGAAATGCGAGGATTGCAACAGCGTTTATGTCGGTCAGACCGGCAGGAATATCAAATTACGAGTCAAGGAACACGCTAGGTGTCACAAAAATCAGAATAACAACTCTCTCTTCGCCAAGCATTTACTAGAATTCAACCACAGCAGTGACTTTGTCCCAGAGATATTACACACACTCCCAAAAGGATTAAAAATGGACGCTCTCGAGCAATTAGAGATTAGAAGGCACTTGGTGAACCCCAACACGACACTTTGTAATGAGCAATTATTCCCATACCCCTCCCCACTCCTCTCCGAGAAATTAGCCTGGAAATGGTCAAAACAATCCATCAACGCACCTGCGAGCCCCCACCCCCCTCAAATCCTTCCAACCCTCCCCGCCCCCACTCTGTCCTGAGGGTATATATGCTTGCTCTGTCTGTTTTGCAAATTTGTACCTGATGATGCCGCAAGTCGGTGAAACGCGTCGTGCCGTATAATAAAATCTGTGGAAAAGTACGAGTGTTTCTTTCTATTTCAATAATGGATATCAATTACTTCCACGAAGTGAAGCCTGAAACAATAGAATATATTCGCAAAGCTAGTATGGTATTACAGGCGAAACTTTACTTAAAACTTTCGGTGAAATACAGAAGTGCATCTCTGAATATTCTCTTCAATAGCAGTTGCCTCAAAAACGGAGTGTTCCCAGCGTACGTCCAGGTTCGTGCCACTTCGTCGTCCACAACGGCCATCAGAGCGATACGCAAGGCGAAAATCCAGTGGTTAAGGGAGGAACTGAAACTGTGGTATGCAAGAAGGGATTCCTTTGCACATTATTTGTTCTGTCTGCACGTAGAATCGTCGATGCATTCATTTGCGTGTGACTGATCCTGAGCAATTTTCATTTGCCGCTTTGTTTGTAATTCAAATTTCGAAAATTATGAAGAAGAGTTGCTGTTTCTCTCGCTTTTAATACACAAAACATTCTAAATTAAAATAATTTAATTAGAATGTGCCAATTGCAAATTGCCATACATTCTCAATCGTTTTCTCTCTGAATATTTTGATTATGCTGATTAAATTGTAAACACAATTACTTTCACTTTTTCCACATTTTTTCATTGGTGCGTTGTTGATGCAAAAGAAGAATGGGGGTCCTGCTACCGACCGACCAATCGATGCTTATGGACTGCGCCGTTAGGTGCATCTTATACCAATATCCAGCTATGATGATCAATGGGCGTGGGATATAAGCGGTTTATGGGGGAAGTTGAGCTAGTGAGTATATTTTAGTGCAGTTTGTGACAGTATTATATTTGGAGATTATGACTGCCCATTTATGCTTGCTTTAGCACAATTGTATCTGAAATGGGGATTATCAGGGTAATCCCATAAAGGTTCTAATAATGGGTTACCAGTATTTCCTATTGCTTGTTGAAATGACGTGGCTAGGTCGCTTAGATACTATGTTGGAAGGTCCGGTATTTTTAGATCCATGTGAATATCTGAGTTTCTTACAAACCAGGCGTCGTTGGCAAGGGTTCGTAGAGTATTATTTTGGAAGCGTGTCAATTTATTCAATTTGGTTCGGCTATTGAACCCCAGGCTGGGTAGCCTTCAGATAGGTCGTATCATAGATTTAAATAACAGTACCTTGGTGAGAAGACGGAGGGGACTGGTGTGTTTTATGAGGGGATAGAATAAGAAAGCGGCTGAATTGGCCTTGTTGAGTGTGTGCTTGACAAGTGAGTTTACTGTCCATTTGTACACCAAGAAATTTAGTAATGATGCCTGGGGGATTATTTCCCTGCCATAGTGGATAGCAGTGATGTGAGGATTCTTCCATTTTCTGGCGTAGTTTACGTTTACACATTTTGTGGTGTTAATGGTTAGTTTCCAATCGGTCATCCACTCTGCTATTCTCTTAAGGTGTTCTTGGACATTTTTTGCGGCATGATTTGGGTAAAAGGAAGTTGATGCTATAGCTGAGTCATCCGCATAGAGGTAGGTTTTGGGTCGGAGGGCAGGTTGTTATTGTAGAGGTTGAATAGGAAGAGTGACAAAATTGATCCTTGAGGAAAGCCTGCGGATATGGACCGGGTAGTTGATTTGGCATTGTTAAGGGCTACAAAGAATGTGCGGTTTGAAAGAAAGGAGGGGATGGTCTTATTTAGGTATACTGATATGTCGGTTTTAAGCAGTTTATGTATTAAACCAGTTTGCCAGAACTTGTCAAAAGCTCTTTGGAGATAAAAGAAGACTACTTGGGTGTGCTTGTGGATGTTGAAGCCGAAAGTGATCTGTTCAACCAATCTTGTTATTTGCTGAGTCATGGAATGGCGACGGCGGAAGCCAGTTTGCTCAGGTCTGATCAAGTCTAGGGCCATGATTTCTTCTTGTAGTCTGTTTAAGATGCATTTTTCTAGAAGTTTGCCCATGCAGGGGAGCAGGCCACTGGGTCTATAGCTCAGGATATAAGAAGGATTTTTATCAGGTTTTGGAAGGAGTATTATCTTAGCTGTTTTCAATGCATTTGGGAAGTACGATTGGGAAAGACAGGCGTTGAGGATAGAGTGTGGGTGTTTGATTAAAGATTTAGGAAAGTTTTTCAGATGAAGGTAGGAGATTTGATCGGGTCCTGGTGATGACTTGGTTTTGGAGGGGGACATAATGGAGTAAAGTTCTTGAGGAGTAATTTCCTGGAATAATTGGAATGGGCAAAGTGACAGGCCAGAGATGCTGATCAACGCTTCTGAATCCAACAAGGATGTATTATTGTTTTTAAAAATGCATTCGAAGGAGTCGGCAGAGGTATTTGCTTTGTAGCAGTCATTGTATAGTGCTCTCCCATTATGTGGTATTGGCGGGGTGGGTACCTTTTTCCTTCGCAGACAGTGGGCTAGGGTCCATACCGAATTGTCCTTATGTGAGAGTGAACTTATTTTCTCATGCCAAAGTTTTTCCCAATGTGTTCTAGTTTTGGATGTTACAAGGTTTCGAAGTTCACAGAAGCCGATTTTATCTTGGCGGAGATGAGTGAATTGCCAGAGGGCTCTGGCCTTGTTTCTAAGTGAAATCAAGTGCAATATATCCAGAGGTAGTGTGGCACCAGCGATGGAGGCTGGAGAAGGAGGTTAGCAAGAGCGATGAATGATTTTGGTTAAGGTGCTTGTAAAATCTTGAGCCGCTTTCTCTATGCTGTCTGGAGTGCTAGCAGGAGATGGGACAAGGTTAATGGCCAAGCAGTTTTCTTTAAATAGTTTCAAATTAACTCTTCTAGTTGGTTCTGGTTGTATGAAGGAGGGTAGGAATGCAGTAAAATATGGGGCAGTGGTCCGAGGCTGAATTATCTAGGTTAAGGATTTGGAATGCGATATCTGCGGATAATAGAACTACATCCAGGGTATCGGAGGAGTGGGGGTGATGATGGAAGTGGGTAGGGAAAGGCGGTGAGTGAATTGCGATATTGTTGGTAAATAGGAGCTTATGAAGGGCTCGCCTTCGTGTTGTAGTGGTTTTTCAAGCTTTTGTTTTTTGTTTTTTATGCCATTTATGTTCCATTGTAAAAATTTAAGGAAGTGGTTGTTTATTTGTGAATAAGGCACCATTTACAAGTTGAAGAAGGGCTGGCATAAGGTCATTGGTGATGATGCTAATAAGGGTTTTATGGTCAGTAGGAGAGAGAAGTTTCGTAATTATGCTCAATAGAGCAGTTCTTATATTTGCGGTTGATGATTGGTCATTGATTGAGGGAGAGTGTTGTCCAGAGGGTGGCGGAGGGTGTTGATCGGAGGTTGGGGGAGAGTTAAGAGATAATTGAGGGGTCTCCACGATTTCGGTTTGATGGTTTTGCCAAGGGTTACGGAGAGGAGGAAACGACTGAGAATTTGTATTTTGGTACGGTTGCTTCGAGGGCTCGTGCATGGTTGTAGGGCTTCCATGCCATGCCGCCACCTAAAAACAGGGGTAAGGGATTATCTAGCGGTGAGGGTAAAAGGTTACGCATATGAGCTAGGAGACTTCTTCCGTCTTTCAGGTCCTCTATGTCTGCTGTAACCGAGCTTCTAACTTTAACTGTTCTGGAGGGTCCTCTCCACCGGGAAACTAACTTCCGTGCTTAACCACTTGGTGCTTGCTTGGTGCTTGCTGTCTCGATAAGTGAGCAATGCAAAGCCCAGTTGTTCGTCCCAATCAGAGTGGTCTTGGGCTGCATAATGGGGAGTCACGGAAGCAAAGGAATGGTGTGCATGCCCTAGACGACCATTTGAGGCGGGGTTATATGGATAGAAGTGAAGATAGATTTTATTTTCAGTTCCCTGCAAACGGTTTTCATTAGTTCCGAAGTGAAGTTTCCACTTCTGTGTGCCAGTAAATATTTAAGCACACCCTGACGGCAAATTATGTGCTCGACAAAAAATCCTGCTACTGTTTGGGCCGATTGATCTGGAATCGTAAAGGCTTCATGATATCTTGTGAAATAATCTTGGCGAGTTAAATGATATCGGTTAACTCGGAGGGATAGGGGTAGTGACGTAATTTTCCTATAATATCCACGCTAATCGTCATTCCTTTCACTGGAGTGATGGATAGGATGAGGTCTTCCCCAACCCGCTGGTCGGGGTCATCCCGTTTCCCGAGGCCATTTGGTTTGAGCGCTCTGGACAATTAATTGGAAGGTGGCCAACTTCCTTACATATTCCGATGCATAGCGGGGGACAGTCTCGGGAAATATGTCTCCTTGCTCCGCAGTTAAAACAAGCTCGAGTTTTAGAGCGACAATCGCGAGCTATGTGGCCCGCGCACCCACAGGAAAAGCATTTTGCAGCGTATCCGGTAGAGCTCAAGAGCACCACAAAAGACGAGATTCCTACGTAATGAGCGCGCTTTATGTCCAAACCCAGGGGGGACAGGGAATTAACGTTTCTTTCTATATCGGACAGGGATACGGTGGGTACGTCATGAGTATCTAATTTTGCGATCGACTGTAAGAGGTGCTCAAGGTTGGCGTCGTTACTTGCCAGGTTCAGGTATCGGTCATCAATAACACTTTCATTTATCATTGGCAGTGGAAATATTTGTTTGCAAGGAAGTACTTACACTTTGGAATTCAGTTAAGGCGGGTATGTAATTTACTCCATCGCTGGCCGAACACCCAGATGCAAGAGTTAGGGTGCCTTGCTTACTGATGGATAACTTGGAGTATTGTTGAGGGCAGTCGATAGTTAATTCGGTGACGCTACTGAGGCTAAAGCGCCACTTTCCAGGCGTTTCGCCCTTGATAAACATTGCAAATGGAGACTGAGCTAATCCTATCTGGCAGTTCTGCTTTATGAGTTTTGTTTTCCGGAGAAAAATGGCAATGTTACAGGAGCGGGAGTTATGAGTTAGTATTGGGTAAGCCTGAGGAAACACGATCATGCTTTCAGTTCTACATTGCTGTGAGTAGTCGTAGGGTAAGAGTACAAAGTTGCTCTGTTCCGTTGAGACGGCCAGATAAGGCGAGTCAGGCTGTATGAGGACAGATTTATTCCCACCATCGGTGGTCGGGAAAGGTAGCGCTCGCAACACCTTGAAACTCATTCCCTTTTGCGTCAACGGCAGTATTATGAGTAATTTGATGTCGCCCATCCGCCGGATCACTCTCACGCTAGCAATGTCGTACATGATCGCGATTTTGTGGTCCAGATCGCGGGGGAGCGACCAATCGGGCAGCAGCGCTCCGGAAATACTTTTCAGGATACCCTGGAACTGGCTGGGAGGGAGTAGGGAAGGTATGGACTTCCCAGCCTCGGCGAGTCGCACTTTAGCCTTGACAAGGTCTATCTCATGTTGCAGTTCAGCGATGTGGCGAATGAGGGCAATAAAAGCGGTATGGCTGTAGCTGAAGACTTTAAAAGCGTATTTTGTTGAAGCTATAGTCTCAGTATATGCTTTGATACTCTTTTCTATATTTTTTTTTGCATGAGTTCTAGGGCTTTCCCTGTCGAAGAAATCATGTCTTTTAAGTGTATTGGATGCGTTGGACAGAAATGTATATCGCGCATTTAGGGCATGTTCGGTGCGAATGGATAACCCTTCTATTTTCTTATCTAATGTTTGTATCTGATGGTCGGTCGCCGTGCCTGTAAAGTAATGCAGTCCGTAACCGACCACGTCAAACAATCCTCTGCCCTTACGAGTTGCTTCGGTGGCTCCAATTAACATTTCTAATTGCCTTTCCAAATTGTTTAAGTTGAACCGTACACTTTGTTAGATATAGCAAATCATATTAGAAAAGAGATATTAGCAAAGTGAAAAAACATGCTCGCGTTTGGTTGTGCTGTTAATTTTAAATTAATCTCATGGAATTGGGTGTTCTGTCGTTTAACTATGTCCACTGCAGCTGTTAGCTGAGGTATGTGAAGGTCTATGTTCACTATCCATTCACTCACTATGAAGTACAATGGTCCTTTCGGGACGAAAAGCAGACCAGAGGTGTTTCCTCCACTCTACAGTCCTATTGTCACTAGACACACAGTCTGTACGGTAAGGAGTTCCATGGTTTCTATAAGGAGGAAATTAAAGGTTAGATTAGAATATATAGTTAATGCGGTCGCAGAGCTCACATGGCGATCTCGCGATCTCCTTTATTTTGTTGGATTAATTGTCTTTTCCGTCTTTTATTGAGAATACGTCGCCTACGCTTATGCTCTTTCCGCGACGGGGGGTATTCCCTCCTTTTTTCAATTCCGGCTGGGGGACGAGGCGCTGAATCTTCCAATGTTAAATTTGAAACTGCAGTTTTGAACACAATGGGGAGGGGGGGGCAAGTTGGAGTTTGTGAAGTATTCACCGGCTTCCACGACAGCGGTTGGTGGACTGCTTTGTCCGTCGAAGGGTGAGGAGGCAGGAGAGGAATCCCCTCCTCTCTCTTCGTTGGGCGGGATCTCCGGTGTTGAGAGACTGCGACCCGGCGTGGGTGGCGGTCCATCCGCCTGGGCTGGAGGCGAAAACGGTGGGGTTTCATCCCACCAGGAGTAGTTTCTTCCCTGGGTTGGTGACGCTGGAGCTAGACCCTCTCCATCTCCTGCGGAATACATTGGCTGGCTGCGTTGCCCTTCCCCATGCTGTAGATACCGGAAGGCACTCCAATACTCATCACCGCCACCCAGGTGTTGTCGCACGGGAGAAGGGAAGCGACCCGGTGTGGGCGGTGGTCCATCCGCCTGGGCTGGAGGCGAAAACGGTGGGGTTTCATCCTACCAGGAGTAGTTTCTTCCCTGGGCTGGTGACGCTGGAGCTAGACCCTCTCCATCTCCTGCGGAATACATTGGCTGGCTGCGTTGCCCTTCCCCATGCTGTCGATACCGGAAGGCACTCCAATACTCATCACCGCCACCCAGGTGTTGTCGCACGGGAGAAGGGAAGCGACCCGGTGTGGGCGGTGGTCCATCCGCCTGGGCTGGAGGCGAAAACGGTGGGGTTTCATCCCACCAGGAGTAGTTTCTTCCCTGGGTTGGTGACGCTGGAGCTAGACCCTCTCCATCTCCTGCGGAATACATTGGCTGGCTGCGTTGCCCTTCCCCATGCTGTAGATACCGGAAGGCACTCCAATACTCATCACCGCCACCCAGGTGTTGTCGCACGGGAGAAGGGAAGCGACCCGGTGTGGGCGGTGGTCCATCCGCCTGGGCTGGAGGCGAAAAAGGTGGGATTTCATCCCACCAGGAGTGGCCATCGGCCGCCGGAAGGCGGTCGTAGATTGGAGGTGTCTCGCCAAACAATTCTTTGTTCTTCCTTGCTACCTTCTTTCTCCGTAGCAATTGTCTTACTGCTATTACTCGGGCCATACCTAATAGGCAGATACAAGGGAGGGAAGTAGGGTGAATTAAGAGCGTATCCTCCCGGGCAGGGGCCGCAAGTGATAAAATATTTCTGACGATGGAGGATGATTTTGGAGATTTTGCCCTTGAGGAGGGTCGGTCGGTGAACCATTGTTTATTTTATCTGGCTGCGGAATGTGGACTTGATTATGGTTGGTCTGGGCGCCTTGCTCAGTCTCGAACTCGTCAATCACGCGTCCTGCTTGTGCGTAATTAGGTGGCGGTTCGGGCTCTGGTGGTTGTGGAAGCAAATTCCTGTGGTGCGCTGTCAGAATCCTCCCGTCCCGGATATTCTCATTGTCAAAGGTCACCTTACTTCTAACTTTGACTACCTTGTAGGGGCCAACCCACTTCGAAGTAAACTTTTTTGACTGCCCGGGCGTAAGTACCAAGTTGCGCAGCAACACGAGTTGCCCGTTAAGAATAGGCGGCAACCGTAAGTTCCTATTGTATTTATAATGCTCATTTTGTATGTTACGCTTGTTATTCTTTGCCGCTTGCGCGCGCGCGATTTGGAGCCGGCGTTGCAAAACGTGATCGTACGGGGGTACCTCCGTGTAACACGGTAGGAGGGGTCGTAAGACATCATCCCAAGGCATATCCAATTCCCTCCCATATAAAAGGTAAGCAGGAGTTTGCTATTTCTGTACACAAATAATGCAAAATTTAGTTGATCGTTCCAATCCGAGTGGTCTTGGTTGACATAGTGAGAAATAACGGCGGCATAAGATTGGTGCGCCCTCTCCAGCCTACCATTGGAAGCGGGATTGTAAGGGGAGGTAAAAATTGTCTTTACTTTCAATAGATCACAAATTCGCCTCATAAGCTGTGATGTGAAATTGGCACCTCTGTCAGTGAGAAGGGTGGCTGGCACCCCATGACGGCAAATGATCTGCTCTACGAAGGCTCGAGCTACAGTTTCTGCGGATTGATCGATGATAGGTATGGCCTCAAGATACCTCGTAAGATAATCTTGACATGATAGTATGTAGCGATTGCCTCTATTGGATACTTTTAATGGACCAATTATATCCAAAGCAATTTTCTCGAACGGATATGACGCTTCGGTGACAGGTTGAATAGGTATTCTTTCCTTTCTTCCCTTTCGTTTCTTGCAGCTCACGCAATTACTAAGGTAATTTCGAGTGTCGGCGTAAAGCCCGGGCCAATTAAAATGTCTTTGCACAATATTTAATGTTTTGTCTATTCCTAGATGTCCTGCAAGGGGGCTGTCATGGCATCTTTGTAATATGTAATCTCTCATGCTTACGGGTGCACAGATGGTGTATAGTGGATCGGGGGTCTTAACGTGGATTTTATAGAGTACTCCATGCTCGTCTAAGAGATAGTTGGGGTTTCGTTCTTCCGCTAGCGTACGCAGTGGTCGAAGTTCCGGACAAATTGACTGTTCTTGCGCAATCTTGGTTTTATCCCAAACTGGCTCGTATTCCGTGTCTTGATGGAGGGCATTTACTATTGGGTTCACTGCGCGGGAGAGAGCGTCTACGTGCGGAATATCTTTTCCTGCTTTGTACTTTATTGTAAACGAGTATTCGGTGAGCTCCATTATCCACCTAGCCAGTCTGGGTTTCGGCTCGGAAAGGGCAAGTAGCCATCGGAGCGGGCTATGATCAGTGATTAAAGTGAACGGACGGCCTAAAAGATATACTCTGAACTTTCTAATCATATGTACGACCGCCAAACACTCAAGTTCAGTGGCGGAGTATGCTTTTTGCTGCTGTGTCAACTGCTTGCTGGCGCATGCTATCATATGCTCGCCATCTTCAAAATTCTGCGACAGCACTCCTCCAATCGCCACGGAAGAAGCGTCAGTGGTCAAAATGAATTCTTTCGAAAAGTCAGGGAATCGCAATACGGGTTGACTCGTGAGACAAGCCCTTAATTTTTCAAAAGATTCTTGTTGCTCTCTTTCCCAAATAAAGTCCGTATCCTTCCTTGTTAGCGAGGTAAGAGGACTCCAAAATTGAGCAAAATGCAAAATAAATTTCCTGTAATATCCCACTAACCCAAGGAACGATTGCAGTTGCTTAACGTTACGTGGTGCTGGAAAACTGCTTATTGCATGTATTTTTTCTTCATCGGGTTCCAACCCATTAGCGGAAACGACGTGACCGAGGAATTTCACTCGTGTTTGGAAGAATTCACATTTTTGTGGTTTCAGTTTCAAATTCGCTTTCCTCAGTCTTGAAAAAATATCTCTCAAGCCTAGTATGTGTTTTTCCATGCTCTCCACATGCCGTAATATGTCGTCGAGATAGAACAAAACTCCTCGATTGATCATTCCATCTAGTGCGGTTGTCATAAGACGCATGAATGTGGAAGGCGCGTTCGAAAGGCCGAATGCCATCCTGTTGCACTCGTTGTGTCCGTCTGGAGTGCTAAAAGCGGTTTGTGCCCTGTTTTTTTCGTCTACTTCAACTTGCCAGTAACCTTGCGATAAATCTAGGCAACTGAAATATTTTGTCCCTCCTAACTGATCGAATATTTCGTCCATATTTGGCAGTGGAAATACTTCCTTTCTAGTGACGGCGTTCAGAGCGCGATAGTCAATGCAAGGCCTATACTTGACAGGTTCGCCTGGAAAATGCTTTTTCCTTGCTAGAATCAGAGGAGCAGACCATGGACTGGTAGATGGAGATATGACTCCCTGATCAAGCATATCCCCGATGGCCTCCTTAAGAGTTTATCTTTGAGAATGAGGGACGCGATATGGAGACTTTTTAATGGGTTTGGAATCTCCCACATCTATGGTGTGCTGTACCAGGTTGGTGCATCCCAATTTAATATCCCCGTGGATAAAAATATATGCATACTCTAGTAAAAGTTGCTTTAAAGAGTCAGCCGCTTCATTTGGAGTATCATAAAACGAGAATAGTGACAGTAACTCAGCGGTGGAGTGGTGCTCGGGCCACATTTCTGGGGTTTCTGTTTCAATCGAATTTACAGCTAGCAATTCATGACTTTCTGAAAAAATGTTGAAACTGTATAAGGACCCTTTTCTTAACATCTTTGGTTCGGGCCGTGTGTTACACAACAACAAAGGTATTACACCATCGGGGGAGACGGTTGCTAGAACTGGAAGTATTAATACATCTCCCTCCCTTCCCTGAATAATGATATCCTCGCCATAATAGTCCTGAATCTTTGTTCTCGTCAATATAACTGAGCGTGGAGGAATTTTAATTGTATCAACAAATGTAACTTCATGCGACGCTTTCTCTTGCGTGCAGGTTACTCGTCCTTCTGTCCCGCAATTACTTTCTGCATGGACTACGGATGGATCGCTTTCAACAACTGACGTTTAACATTCGCCTTTCTGCCCAACAGTTAGATTTGCTCCATTAAAAATTTCTCGCGTACAGGTTACTCGTCCTTCTGTCCCGCTAGAGTGAGTGGCCTCAACCAAGACATCTTCAGTATCCCCAAAAATGTCCCCAAGCAAACCGGTGCTTGTGACTTAGATTCCTGACGGCACTAATATATCATCACTCAACTCTTCCCAATTAATATTAAGCGAATCATCAACAGCCACGAGTCCATCATTCACTTTATCCTTTGAGCTTCTGCTGGCGTTATCCTCTTTGAAAGATTCATTACTCGGTGTTTTAGGCACTGCTTGGATATCATCACATGAAATTATGTCCTCTAAAAATACAGCGGAAATTTTCTGTTTTGAGTAACCTGATTTTAACATGGTTTCGTGCCCTTCTGTTATTTTCATTTTACCTTCTCCGCTCGAAATGCTACTTCCGTATTTTACCATGAAGTCTAGTCCGAGGATACCGTCATACGGTACTTTCCCTAGATTTGCAATCAATGTATCGTGAGGGTAAACTTCTCCATCGATAATGAAAGGTATGTTGCATTGCCCTAATGTGGCGAGCGCATGGTCGGAGGCACTTCTCACAGGGGAGGAATAGTCGTCAATTTTTAGGTTTCCAAAAGGGAAACTTGTACTCTGCATAATACTCACAGCGGCACCGGTATCCACTAAAAAGGAATACACTCTACCTAGTACTGTAACCGAGACCGTGAAGCCGACTTCTGGTGCTACGACGAGCACTAATTCGTCCCCGACCTGCCGGCCGGGGTGGCCGCGTTTCCCTGATCTCGCTTTTGGGTGGGGGTGGGACAATCTATCGGGCGATGGCCCGCTTGCTTGCACACGCCGCAAATCATCAGAGGGTATCTTTACTGACATGGCTCCCTTCCCCACAGTTATAACATGCGCGGGGTTTTGTACGGCAATAGCGCGCGATGTGTCCCACCTTTTTACAGTAATTACAAGTCCGAGGCGCATTAGTTACGTTCCCTCCACCCACCGGCAGTCTAGACTGTGGAGGCTTCGTGTGTACATTAACCTGGATTGCGTGCACTTGATCCGAAAGACTAGGGCTCACAGTGGGGTTTAAGATTGGCTCGAGATGGGGTTGAACATGACTCGTTGTGAAATATCGTGTCGGGTCACTGTACGGAAAGGTTGTCGGTGTCTTCACGTTAGGACTGCGCACGGGCATATCAAAGTCATGGTTCTGCAAGAAGTTTACTTCCCTAACGCCTGAGTGATTACGAGCATTGAATTCCTCTAGGTTAGCAAATTCCTCAGCCTCTTGCATGGTTCATGGGTTGCGCACTAGCACGAATCGCCCAATTTTTCCCTAAGTCCGACCAAGAACTGTGAGAGGAGGCGGTTCTCGAGCATAATTCCTGTCGCTTGTGAGTCTGGGTCTAGAAAAGCATCTCTTAGTTTTCGTCCCAATTCCCTGAGACGGGAAGAATACTCGTTCACGCTTTCCAAGGGGCGTTGCAAACAGCTTGTGAACATTCTTTCAACAGAGACCAGTGAAATTTTGGGAATGAAGCGCTTTTTCACTAGTTTAGAAAAAAGTTCATAAGACTCAATAACGTGAGGATTTGACTTAATGAATTCGGCAGCGGTACCGCTCAGACGCAGCCGTGCTACGCTCAAGGCTTGCTTCTCACTCAACCCGCTAAGATGACTCACTAACTTAAGATTGTTCCTCGATGCTTACGTCCCCATCACCGTTAACACTCGGAATTAAATGAATGTGATGTGCTGAAAATGTTTGTTGCATCGTCGGAGGGGAAACAGGGGCGCTTTCTATCATATAAACAGCGGAAGTGAAATCAATTACGTTCGTATTGTTTGGTGATAAATCACGCTCCCAAGGCAGAGATTCGCCAAAGCGCCCATACGTGCCCTTGCCACCGAAATTCATTATGATTTAAAGACAATACGGCTAGGACAAAATTCATTCGCCATATGTTAGCAATATAACCGATTCTCGTTAAAAAAAATGGGGTTAGTTTCCTTTTGGCATTACGCGTAACTACTTCTTAAATCGAAATTCAATCAAACGAATGAAGCATGATGGACGGAAGGCAAGTTGCATTTAAATAAGCCGCTCCAAGACTCCGCCACCCCACACCTGACACCAATATGTCGCGTGGACATAGTAGGGTTGGGTTCGTGGAATCAAAGAGGGGCTTTCCTTGCTATACATTTATTGGACTTACTACACAAGGAGTCCGGCCCGGAAGGAAAGAGGAAGCGTAGAGACAACAGCGGAGAAAGCAAGGTTGACTTCTAAGGGGCTCACAGTTTGATTTCAAAGCCGGGGTGATGTCGCGGGGACATGATGCTAGTTCTGATGTTTCGGAAAAGCCAAGTAGATGGCAGTCTCAATACATAATGTCGCGAGGACATGATGCTCGGACATCTAGAAGGACTCATGCGAGCTAGTGTCCTTTTCGCCGAATCCGCGATAGCAAATTTGGCGAACAGTGGCTGGACACAGTCACGCACTACCGAGGTTAACCTGCTCTCTCCCCTTCCGCTAATGATACGGAGTTCGGCGCCCGGTCTTTGTACCCGGGAATTCATATATAAACCCCGAGCGCCCCAACTTGATTGCCAGAATCAAGGAGACATCAGACGAGAGCCTACTACTTTCTTCGGATGTCTTCTAGCAACTCTGCTTTTCCGGTGGTCCAGGTGAGGAGGAAGACGCACCGTCGTGCCAACTCCTTCGGAGACTTCATGTCCACGAAGGGAATTACACAGCGTGGGAATAATCGTCCGCAAGGCAAAGAACCTCCAGCTGTTTTGCCGGGGGTATCTAAGCCTTCGGCAAATTCATCATCAGGTGTTGAAGCCTTGGCTCTCAGCCCGTCGCAGTGCTTGGAGGAGACGAAGGCCCGAAGCGGGACAACGGAGGCAACAGCAGACCTCGGCCCTTTACAGGGCCAGGTGGTGAAGGACACCGCAGGCGGCGTCAAGCGAAAGAAGGCATCTGGAAGGAACCAGAAGCCAGAAGATTCCGCGGTTACGCGGATGCCGAATCTTCAAGGAGACGATAGGGCGGAGCTTGCGCTGAGCACAGAGGAGGGGGAAGGCGACGACGGATTTACCTTGGTTTCTTCCAAGAGGAAGAAAAGGAAACCGCTTCTGACGAACGACGCAGCCGTCCCGGAAGCCACACCTCTACCGGCACCGGAACCTAAGACGCTGCGACCACCGCCTATCGTCGTCTATGGGGTCACCGACGTCCAGGGACTGATTGACCAGCTGTCGGGCGACATAGGTGATGCTTTCAGCTTGGAAGTTCGAAGAGCTTTAATCCGGATCATCACCTCCAACAGAGAGGGGCATGAAAAGGCACTCTCCTTGCTGCAGAGCAAGAAAATCCAACACCACTCGCAGCCCATTGAAAGGGTGCCAGGGATGAAGCTGTTCATCAAGGGTATCTCTCGATGGATAGCAGTCGAAAAGGTATCCGAGGGACTCAGATCCCTCGGATACGAAATTCGTAGCGTACGTCGCCTTACGGTCACGGAGGACGGAAAACCGGTCCCCATAGATCGCCACGTAGCGAACGTGGTAAAGACTCCATCGGCCATCGCCCCCGGGGACATCCGCCAGCTCTGCCACCGCTACGTCACTGTGGAGCGTTACCGTGGAGACAGAGGTCAACTCCACTGCAGCAACTGCATGCGGTTTGGACACATCGGCATAGCTTGCTGGTGTGCGAAACGCTGCCTGCGCTGTGCTGGAGCACACGCAGTCAAGGAATGCTCCCGAGGAAGGGGAGATGATGCCATCTGAGCGAACTGCGGAGGACCTCATGCGGCCGTCTCTCGCCGGTGTCCCGCCTTTCAGGAGGCTGAGCGGCGACAACACGCCAACGCACGCAAGCCAGCACCAGGGAAGCAGGCGCCCAAGAAACCGGCAGCGGAACCGGGAAAAAACCCATTCCGACAAGTCGATCACGCTACAACCTACGGAGCAATCCTGAAGGGCCCTTCTCAGGACAAGGTTCAGGCTCTCTCCGGAGAAGAGGGGAACATGGAGGTGGATATCACAGATCCACCCAGGGATGCTGAGGCGGTCCGAGAACCACCACCAGCGCCAGCCGTAGGAGAGGCCAACAAGGGGAACTCGTCACCCCCCGACAGCCTCCCTCCGAAAGAAGCGACCCTTCCTTTTTCTTCCGAAGGGAAGAAGGAGAAAAAGAAGCAGAAGAAGAAATCCCCGATCGCCACCGGGAAAGAAGGAAAAGCCATTACGATGCCAACCCAGAGGGCGCTTGGGAACACCCTCCGAACGGCAAGTGAAGAAGGCGAAAAACCAAGCCAGAAACTGGAAAAACGGAGAGAGCGGACATCAACTGATAAGTCTCCAGTTTCCGCAGAGTCCTCGCTGACACCAGACAGAGAGGACCAGGAATTATGGCAGACCATTGCCGTTATTGCATGCACCTTGAAGAAACTCGTCACCTCGACGCAGGGCAAACTTCTCCTCTCACTCCTGGAAGAGCTGGTGCGCAGCAGGATCGGAAATTCAACCAACCATGGCTGAACGACCCGTCCTGCTTGCGCAATGGAACGCCAACGGAATTCTTCGCCGACGCGAGGAATTACGGGCGTTCCTCCAGGAGAAGGGAGCCATAGTCGCCGCTGTCAATGAGACACACCTTCGGCCAACGGACGCCTGGAGGTTACCTGGCTGGACCATCTATAGGGCGTACAGGGATGCCAGGCGCCCACAACTTAGAACCTCAGGAGGTGCTGCCATCCTCGTCCACAGGTCCATCGAGCACCGAGCATGTCGAGAGATTTCTCACCCGCATGCGGAGGCTGTTTCGGTGGACGTACGGACAAGAGGAGGATTGCTCCGGGTCCCATCTCTGTATTTCCCACCCGGGAAACCTTGGGATCCGGATCTCATCCAGTACCTTTCGGGGGACAGCGGACCATCGGTCATCTTGGGGGACCTAAATGCCAAGCATCTTACTTGGAATTCACGGTCCTCGAACCCGAGAGGAGAATCCCTGCGTCAGCTAGCAGATGCAAAAGGCCTAACCATCTTAGGACCGGCGATACCCACGCACGAACGAGGGGACGTTTTAGACATTGCGATTGCTCATAATGTAAGGACGTCCCTGAGTTTGTACACATGCGTGGAACTGTCGTCGGACCACAACCCGATCATCCTGGCAGTGGGGAGCCGAATCCCAGTGCTGTCTTCCACCCGGCGATTGGATCTGTCGTCGGCCGACTGGAGCAGTTTCCGCAACGTCATCGCTGAGGAGCTGCCAAGAGAGCCACTGGAGCCGACTTCACCGGAGATGGCCGATCAAATGGTCAGCCACCTCACCTCTGCAATAGACGGCGCAATGAAGGCCTCGATACCGCTTAAGGAACAACGGAACTCGTATCTTCGGGTTCCACTTCCAGCGGCGGTTAGAGGCCTCATTGCGCGGCGAAACAACGTGCGGCGCCAATGGCAGGAATATCGTACAGCGGATGTGAGAAGGCAGCTCTCAGAGCTCAAAGTAGCGGTACAGGATGCCCTCCGGGAGGTCCGATCGGACCACTGGGAGGCGCACCTGCGGGAGGAGCTCCTTTCGGAACACGGCAACGAGGACCTGCCGTCGGTGTGGAAGATATGCCGGAGGCTGCGGGCCCCTCAAAGACAGGACCCGATTATTACCGACGGAGACAGGGAGGCACGATCTCCCATGGAGAAGGCGGAACTGCTCGCTGATCACTTGGTCTGCAGCTTTTCACCCAATCCTGGGAATTCCGCTTCTGCCGAGATTGAAGAAGAAATCGAGGCGTTTGAAAGAGCCGGAGACGCCGATCTGAAAGACGCCTCGGAAATTCCGAGATTCGACGAGAAGGACGTCAAAGAGGCAATACGTCGCCTCCGCACGAGGAAGGCCCCCGGAAGTTACAACATTCCCAATGTGGTCATTCGGGAGCTTCCAAAGGCGGCGGTGAGGTCCCTGACAAAGCTCCTAAATGGCTGTTCAGGATTTTCTACTTCCCGACCACTTGGAGAAGAGCGAGAATCGTCTGCCTGCCGAAGTCGCAGAAATTGGAGGTGGGTCCCGGAGAATTCCGGCCTATCTCCTTGCTCGACGGCTTCGGTAAGATATTCGAGCGACTGCTGCAACGGCCGCTGACTGATTTCGTCCGGGAGAATGACATCCTCCCGGAGGAGCAGTTTGGTTTCCGTGCGCAGCCTTCCACAGTCCATCGGCTGGTGCGAGCGGCGGATTTCATCACGAACAGCTTCAACAGGAATAGGGCGGTTGCTGGGGCCTTCTTCGACGTCAGTAAGGCGTTCGATCGCGTCTGGCATCCGGCTCTCTTGTTGACGATGAGACGACTCCATTTCCGACCTTGGATTGTTCGGATGGTTCACTCCTATTTGAGAGACAGGACGTTCACCGTGCAATGGCTCGGGGCGAATTCAATGGTGCGTCGGATCTCCGCCGGCGTGCCCCAGGGATCAGTCCTCGGACCACTGCTTTACAATATCTACTCCCACGACATTCCAACTCCACGTGGGAACCTCGAGATCCTGTCTCTCTATGCCGACGATACGGCCCTCCTGTGCTGCTCCTGGCAGAAGGTGACCGCGGTGCGAAGACTGAAGAGCGCTGTGGCGGATCTCCTAGAATGGTACCGCCGATGGCGCTTTGCTGTTAACTCACAGAAAACGAAGGCGATCATCTTCCATCCGGGAAATGTTCGGCTGCCAGGAGTGAACCTAACTGTGAATGGAGTCGCCCTACCGTTGGAATCCGAAGTTACCTACCTCGGAGTGCTGATGGACCGGAAACTCCTTTGCAACGCCCAAACGCTTCGTTTACGTAGAAAGGCATTCGCGGCGCTTAATCGGCTCCGGCCGATTATTCGCCCGCCGGTCCTGAGTATGGACACGAAGCGTAGACTGTACCAAGCGTGCGTGCTGCCTGTCATCACGTACGCTGCTCCGGTATGGTCAGGAGTGTCGCGAACGAGTCTCGCTCACATTCAGGTGGTGCAGAATTCTGCTCTTCATTACATCATGGCACGCGGTCGGTACGCCCGCGTTTCCGAGATGCACGAAGACGAATAGCTGGAAACCCTGGACGTCCTTCTGCCTAGAATATCTGGAAAATTCTTCATAAAAGCGGCAGAAGCGGAAGTAAAAGTAATTCTCCGGGTTGGCGACATAAGGGTCTGGCCATGGGACCGCTACAAGCGCCCCATAGCATCCCAAGACGAGCAAGACACCCTTCCGGCAAAGAAGAAGCCAAGGCTGCTCTGAGCGGGAATAAATCAAACGACTGAAAACGCAGAAGAATTCTTCCCGCCTTAGTAGCCTTGGAGGCTGGAAAGGCGCAGTGTAAGGGCTACGCAAGAGCCCTTGCAAGAAACTGCTCTATAAGCAAAGCAGAACAGTGACTGAAGACACTAAAGGTTGTGGAAATCTCTTACGGAGGCCGAACCTGCTGTTGTCTCTGCGCTTCCTCTTTCCTTCCGGGCCGGACTCCTTGTGTAGTAAGTCCAATAAATGTTTTGCAATGAAAGCCCCTCTTTGATTCCACGAACCCAACCCTACTATGTCCACGCAACAAATGGAGTAAAGTCCATGAGAAGTAATTTCCGGGAATATGTGGAATGGGCAAAGTGACAGGCAAGAGACGCTGTTCAATGCTTCTAAATCCAACGATGATGTATTATGGTTTTTTAAAATGCAATCGAGGGAGTCGGCAGAGGTATTTGCTTTGTCGCAGTCATCGTATGGTGCTCTCCCATTATGTGGTATTGGCGGGATGGGTACCTTTTTCCTTCGCAGACAGTGGGCTAGGGTCCATACCGAATTGTCGTTATGTGAGAGTGAACTTATTTTCTCCTGCCAAGTTTTTTCCCAATTTGTTCTAGTTTTGGATGTTACAAGGTTTCGAAGTGCACAGAAGCCGATTTTATCTTGGCGGAGATGAGTGCGTTGCCATGAGGGCTCTGGCCTTGTTTCTAAGGGAAGTTATGCGCAAAATATCTTGAGGTAGTGTGGCACCAGCGATGGAGGTCGGAGAAGGAGGGAAGCAAGAGCGATGAATGATTTTGGTGAAGGTGCTTGTAAAATCTTGAGCCGCTTTCTCTATGCTGTCTGGATTGCTAGCAGGAGATGGGACAAGATTAATGGCCAAGCAGTTTTCTTTAAATAGTTTCCAGTTAACTCTTCTAGTTGGTTCTGGTTGTATGGAGGAGTGTAGGAACGCAGTAAAATATGGGGCAGTGGTCCGAGGCTGAGTTATCTAGGTTAAGGATTTGGAATGCGATATCTGCGGATAATAGAACTACATCCAGGATATTGGAGGAGTGGGGGTGATGATGGAAGAGGGTAGGGAAAGGCGGTGAGTGAATTGCAATATTTTTGGTAATTAGGAGCTTATGAAGGGCTCGCCCTCGTGTGATAGTGGTTTTGCAACCCCAGGCAGAATGTTTGGCGTTTAACTCACCACCTTTTATGAGCTTTGGGTGCAGTAGGGATGAGAGCGCTGATAAGCCAGGGGCGTCTGACTTTGAGGATGAAGGTGGAAAGTAGGCTGACCAAATGTTAAGGGTCCCAGTAACTCCTTTTATTGCTATTCCAGCAAGTTCCAGTTTTTGGGTGGGTGGGGGTTGAAGTTATGTAAAGAGTAGGTTAGTTTTGGATAGGATCATGACCCCGCAACCAGGATCATTGGCTCTATCTCTTCTGATTATAGAGTAATTTGGACAATTAAATGTTTGGCTATTTTTATTTTTGGTTTCTTGAAGAAGGATGATGTCTGGATAATGATTTGTTATTAGGAGGTTTAGCTCTTTTTTTGTTTTTTATGCCATTTATGTTCCATTGTAAAACTTTAAGGAAGTGGTTGTTTATTTGTGAAATGGGCACCATTTACAAGTTGAAGAAGGGCTGGTATAAGGTCATTGGTGATGATGCTAATAAGGGTTTTACTGTCAGTAGGAGAGTGAAGTTTCGTAATTATGCTCAATAGAGCAGTTCTTGTATTTGCGGTTGATGATTGCTCATTGATTGAGGGAGAGTGTTCTCCAGAGGGTGGCGGAGGGTGTTGATCGGAGGTTGGGAGAGAGTTAAGAGATGATTGAGGGGTTCACAGCCAAACTGTCAGCTATCAAAAGGGCCCTAAAAGACATAAGAGAATGTAATGGCTCTTCTCTCATATGTTCGCAATCTTTTTTTTTCCCTATAATCCATACCGGTCTTGTCATCAATGCACCTGATGGTTCAGGAGATCTATTATACCCTGTGGTCCCTTCAGATAAAGGGGAAGTAGGTATCCTCTATATAGACTGCTGGTCATGTGGGAATACCAGGCATTGAAAAAGCTGGCAAAGCAGGAAAGGAAGCCTTGGTCAATCTCAAAACAGACTCAACATTGCTTCCTGTGGTAGACGTCGGGGCTGCCTTGCAGAATTTGGTTCTGAACCAGTGGAAGGAAGCTTGGTGATTCTTGCAAAACAAGGAACTTAAGGCCATAAATTTGGTTGTTTTGACAGCGCCCTCTTCCATCTGGAACATTCAGAGGGAAGAGGTCAGGATCACGAGCCTGAGAATAGGGCACTTAGCCCTCACACACTCTTCATGGAGACAAAAGTGCAACCTTGCTGCAATGTTTGTAACTTGCGCCTGATTGTGACTCAGAAATAAATTATAAAAGGCCAGATACCTTTTTTAAAATAAGAGGTAATTTAAGCAATAGTTTAGGATCGGACTCCAACTCTGTTGGTAAGGTTTCCGAGTTTTTAAAGGAAACTGCCCTGAACGGACAACTTGAGTTTCCGTTTCTTTATTTTTAAATAATTTTGTTTTTAACTATTTATGTGTTTTTTTATACATTGATGTATTTATCAAAATTGGATTGAGGTTTTAAATGTTGTAAAAAGTGGTGCAAAAAGAACCACTATTACTACGGGTTGGCTTCTTTGGGTAAGACCATTGCCTTCAGCTGAGAGATCTCAATGAAAATGTTGGTGGGTACGGAAGAGAGGGGTGATCCCATGGCTGCACATTCATCATGTTCAATGTGCTTATCATTCCAAAGGAAGTATGAGTTCCTGAGGCAGAATTTGCGAGGTCCAGGTTAATCCTTAGCTAATCCCTGTGAGGTGAGGTTTTTGATGAGTAGCGTGGAGTCATCAATGGGCGTATTTGTGAACAAGGAGATTACATCAAAGGTCACCAGCATGTTGACTATTTGGCCTTCAGCATTCCGAATAATGTGAATGAAATCCATGGAAGTTTTAGCAAAAAAGTCAGTTTTTCTGGCGAAGAGTTGAAGAGGATGTGCAACATATTGCGCTAGCTTGTGGGTTGGTGCATTGATGTTGCTGACGATGGGTCGTCAGCAACATCGATGCGTCATCATCTTTAAGTGCCATCAAAGCACGCCGAAATTTGGAAACTAAGAAGAAAAAGAACCACAATGAAACTACAAAATATTAACTTGCATTGCTGGAAAGATAGCCCAGACGTGTACACTAATAGGCAATGGTTCGCATTCTTATATATAATTACATATTTTATGTATTTTATACACTCCTTCCCATGTATGGTTAATTTATTCATTCATTTATTTATTATATTACCAATACGAAGCCTGGATACATCATGAAATGACTTTCTTGCTTGCAAGAAAGAAAAACATCTTCAATTGCCATTATATATTTGTGGAGAAAGGAAAGTCAAACGTTTGTATGTCTCCGCACATGTCCAATAATTTGATTTTCCTTTTCAGTATTTGATCGTTATACCTAATAAACGAAAATATAGTATCCATAGAGCATACTTTATTTCTCTTTAAAATTAGATCTTATTCTCAATCCAATTCGAAACATTTCATTCTCCACTTGTTTGTTACCGTTGCCACGGCAACAGTGTCACCAAATGAACGAATCAAAACAAACATAATTGCGTACTTCAGAAACAGCATTCTTTACACACTCACAAACCATAGGCTTTCCTTTCCAACTGAATGACATGGAGCAAATTCTTAACGGTATGGCTTCTCATTTGCGTAAACAAGGATATGCTGATTCAGGTTGCTAATCTTAGTGAATGTATTTTGGAAAGAATGGACGGGTGAGATCTTTTGTGAGATATATGCCTTTTAAATTTGGAGAACACCTAATTACATACACAACAATAATACTTGCTGCTGAGATAGTCATGTTTTAATAGCTTTGGGCTATGCTTGAATTGACTGCAGTATCAATCTCTGTAGAAAATATATTTGTAAATATTCCTTTTTGAAGTAGTTAAGATCTATGTTTTTGGTAGAATTGAACGGGAGTCAAGTGTCAAACGACAGCTATAAACATTGTCAATAATGTTTAGAAAATAGTATTATTTCACATGCGCAATTATCAAACGATACATTGAGTCAAAATCATTCAAAATGGATTGTTAAAATACAACGGTTATAAATAGGAAGATTCGATATTTAAGTAGTTAACGAAAAATTAGATTTTTATTGTGTTCTGTAGTGAGGTACCATTTTATTTAATATGCTGAATCAATTCGCAAATACACCTATTAACGCCACAAATCCCTTGCTGTTGTGAAATAATCCTTTTTAATTATGGTGATTGTGACCTGAATTCATTTCTTTTTCTACATTCTGTTCGATTGGCATTGCTTCTATTCTTGAAAATGCCATTATTTAAGGATACAAGTGTGACCTTTATATTTCAAATGCATTTAATGTACTCACTTTCACAGCAAACCGATAATGGTTGATTATATGCAGTTTAATTGAGTACACTATGCATTTAGACGGGCTTTATTTTTATGCAAATTCAGAATCAATGGAAACAAAATTTAATTAAATATTGGAGCAATGTAAGACAATAAGAAGTCTCCTTGAATTTGAGTGTTTGTGTACAATAATTAAAAAATGTTTTACATCACCAATATAATGGCACGCTCATTTAAACTGTTAAATTCTCATTAAGTATGATGAACGATCATGCATCAATTGTCCTTTGATTATGGAGAATTTAGTAGACCAAAATGTGCAAACATAATAAAATGGCAGCCATCATAATTTCTGTCAAATTTCCTTGAAGAATTAGCAGTTTTAATAAGACGTTCTTGGATTTATTTTGATGAATGCACCAAACTCATAGGATTTCATTTCCACCTTACTCATCTCTCAATAAACAATGAGTGTTACAAAAACAGTGTAAAAAAACAGATAGTTTTACATTTGAATGTCCACAATATGAAATGCGCTGTAAGTTGATCAAATTCCACAATAAATAGTATTATTTAGATTTGCTCTACCCCTCATTGTGTACAATCATGACTTCACAGCAAATTAAAAATGGTCTGCAGAAATCACGTTGTACTGTATTAGCAAGGGAGCAAAAATCTCTCTTGTGTAGTAGCAAGATTCGTATGATATGTTTTGGGAAATGACCCCATAACTCATCACTGTAATTCAAATGACATGGAAAGGGGACATGGCAGGGTGTTAAACGATACTCATTTGAAATGAGAAATTTGAGCTTTAATCAGTTCATTACAGATCTGACTGATGTGAGTCTCCCTGTTAGGTTTCCTATCTATATTAATTCCTAGTATTTTAGAATTTTCAACATCAGTACATTTTTATATACTATAACTGCATACAATATGCTGAGTTTTGTTAGTATTTAAACATAAATGATTAATATGAAACCTGCCTGCTTAGCCTGTCTTTGAGTGGCTCTGAGTCGTACCTTTGCATCTTCTACATTTGGACATTTTTGCACACAAAAAGCATAATAAGGATATAAAATATATGTAGGTTTAATTTTACTGGGCAAATCAGTAATCATGATGATACCAAAAATAGCTCAAAGACTAGAAATTCTTCATGAAAATATGGGCATTGAAATTATTATTAGAAACAAAATGAGGCAATGTCTTTATGGACAAATTAACCTTAGAACTACTAAAAATTTAAGAGAAATTAGGTCAATCAGACTGTTGTGCTAAGATACAATTTTCAAGGAAATAATGAAATTAACTCCTAATAATAATAATCTAGAAGGAACTTGAATCCTTAAATGAAACATTTCTATCCTGTTCCTTCCCTTTCCCTTCTTGCCTCACATTCTCCCCTCTATTACCATCTTGAACAGTCCCCTGTCGGTCAATATGCCCTTCATCCGTTTTTACTGCCTCAATAGGATTTCTCCCAACCAACCCCTCTCTTCACCTACCATACCAAGTACTTTCTCATTGGTTTTCTTCTCGGTCCATTTCACCTTCTCCATTTTCTCCACACCCACATGTCAAAAGCCTCCAGTCCACGACTATCCTCCTGCTTCAATGACCACATTTCCGCAACTTATATAACTCTGCACCATATCAAAAGTTTCCCGAGTCTTTTTTTAATATCCTTACTCAACTTCCCTGTCATCAACTCTCTCCTCCCTATGAAAGCCTCTGCGCCTAGCGTAACTCTTCTCCATACGTCGCTACTACTTTGACCGTGTTGGTCCAAAATGCTTCAGAGATAAAATTTGTTGTCTCAGGCGTAACTTTTTGGAATTTGCATAACATATTGAAATGTAATGAAATAATTGACTTTGTAATTCCACACACTTTATTTAAAAACACACGACCCAGGTTTCGACTTTGAACGTCATCATCAGGTGGTCCTCATAGAAGCACGCTGGCTATATATACCTTCTGATCATAGGAGGGGGGGGTTGGTCAGAGAGGGAGGTCGGAGGGGTAAAAAAGGTTACAATGTAGCTGGGAAGAAAAGAGAATTACATTTTTGATTTAGAAGAGTGGTAGGTCTAGGAGTGGGGAGTGGGAGGGATACAAAATTTCGTTGGCAAGATCATCTTTCCAACGGACACATTTCAAAATTTCTAACTGCTCCAACCAACGCAACCTTTTCACCAACGTGCCACCCATGGAAGCGGTGAACCTTGCCGAAGACATCCTCATCCGGAAATCCATCCCAGTTCCAGTTATAAGTGAACTTTGTGCATTACTTAAGACGTGTGTTTCCCAAAATTATTTCATTTTTAATGGTACCTATTTCCAACAACCCAATGGTTTAGCCATGGGCTCGCCCTTGTCCCCACTCCTGGCCGATATGTATATGGACAATTTTGAAAAAGTTTTGTTCTCCTCAGCCTACCCTCTCATTAATAATGTATTTTGTTGGTTAAGATATGTAGACGATGTCTTCTGTGTGTGGACAGGTTCTGATAGGCAACTAGATCAGTTTCTAGCACATCTAAATTCTATCAATTCTAATGTACAATTCACGTGTGAAAAAGAGGAAAAAGGTTCCCTGAATTTCCTCGACCTATCCATTTCTAAAGACAAAGATGGGTTACAGTATTCCATTTTTAGGAAAGAAATGTATACAGACCAATTAATTAATTCCTCTTCAAGGCATTGCTTCACCCAAAAGCTTTCGGCATTTCATGCAATGATCCACCGTTTGACCGCTATCCCTATGTCAAAATTCAATGTAAATAAGGAACTTAATGTAATTAAAACGTTAGCAGTAAACAATGGGTATTCAGAAGATCTAATAAATAAACTTTACCGGAATAAACTTACAAAAATAGCCTTAAGCCACATTTACAACCCCGAACATGTAAAAGATCCCACTGCCAAATGGCGGAGAATACTATATCTTGGGACTATTTCTCAAAAAGTAATTAAAAGTTTACCTAAAGAAAAAATTAAATGTGCCTTTTACAGTCGTTCATGCCTTAAGAACCTGATCTCTCACACTAAAGACAAAGTCCCCGAAAACGAGAGGAGTGGAGTGTATGAGTTAAAGTGCTCGGATTGTAGCACAAAGTATATTGGACAAACAGGACGGAAATTTAAAGAAAGGATTAAAGAACACCAAACATGTGTAAAAAATAAGAACATAACATCCCTCTTTGCAAAACACCTCATCGAAAGTGATCACAAAAGTGACTTTGTGACAAAAATTATTCATTTTGAAGAAAAAGGTCAAAGGCTCGATGCTTTGGAGCAGTTAGAAATTTTGAAATGTGTCCGTTGGAAAGATGATCTTGCCAACGAAATTTTGTATCCCTCCCACTCCCCACTCCTAGACCTACCACTCTTCTAAATCAAAAATGTAATTCTCTTTTCTTCCCAGCTACATTGTAACCTTTTTTACCCCTCCGACCTCCCTCTCTGACCAACCCCCCCCTCCTATGATCAGAAGGTATATATAGCCAGCGTGCTTCTATGAGGACCACCTGATGATGACGTTCAAAGTCGAAACCTGGGTCGTGTGTTTTTAAATAAAGTGTGTGGAATTACAAAGTCAATTATTTCATTACATTTCAATATGCTTCAGAGATATGTCAACTATTCCACCTGCATTAGTTTTTGTCCTCCTATTTTAATGTTTTGCTTAGCTTTTTTCTTTCTAGAAAATTGCATAACCTTTGTTTTATATAATTGATTCTCATCCCATACCTGTCGCCCTTAATTTCTAATTCACTGAGCAATGCTTACAACCCCTTGGCTGACTGACAAACTAAAGCTTGGTCATCCACATACCTAATTAATTTTTCGAATTCCCCGCCCACTTTCATTCCTACCTCCAGTTCTTCCCATGCCTCTTTGAACATTTCCTCTTCATTTCCTCTGAATTGTTGTTCAAGATGGCGTCAACTTTAGCCGTACCACGATGTGGCTCTTGTAAAACACGACTCAAAGTACGTGATATGGTCGTTAGTTGCGATATTTGCTCAGGTGTATATCACAATAAATGCTCCGGCTTAAGTGATATAACATTAAAAGCTCTCTCGGACTACCATGATATTTACTGGAAGTATTTTTATGCCGTGTAAATAAGCCCAATATTTACAATATGGCGGCCGACATTGAAAATTTGAAAATGGAGTTACAAACTCTCCAATCTACCGGATCCACGGAAAGTACTACCTTGCAGCCAATTGCAAAGGAAGCTGTAACGTTGTCTACGGAATTGAAACCTGAAGTCAATGAACAATTAGGCCTCAATAGTGACAACTCCAAATTGTGCCCCAAAAATGGGAATGCAAAATTTAACACCATGAGTTTCGAATCCATCGTTCCTGACGAGGAAGGTTTTCAAAAGGTCAATTACAAAAGAAACAAACGCAAACGAAATACGGTTTTTGGGAGTTGTAAGCAGCCTGCTGTTACGTGCAATTTTGTGGGAGTTCCTCGCAAGACTCTCTTCTACGTTGGTCGTGTCCAGTCCAATGCAACGCCTCATGACATTGTGAAGCATCTGTCTGGAATATTTCCTGGGAATGACTTCAAATGTGAAAGTTTGAGAGTTGGTGAAGTTTATAATTCTTTTAAACTCTGTGCGCCAATTAGCCTTAAGGATCAACTTCTTAAAGAAGATATTTGGCTAGTAGAAGTGAAAGTTGGGAAATTTTTCCCCCCAAAACCGCAGAAACTGACCTCTACTCATGAAGAGACAGAGAATATTGCTGAAGGGTCAGCTGCGGTGGTAAATCCGAACTCCGAGTTGAAAACTAGTGATGCGCCAGTATCCACCTCAGCAACAAGGGGCCACACCGATAACACTACGGAAAAGTGTTCCTTAGAGAAACGTGTTACCCGCCTCCAAACGGGAATATCAAAACCAAAGTCCTTTTGACTAGATAGTATTAATTTATTTTGCAAAAATATGAGATGTCTACGTAATAAGATAATGGAGATAGAGGCAATAGTCAAACATGGTGGCTATAATGTGCTATGTCTCAATGAACACTGGATTGCAAAAAATGAATTTGATGTGTATAACATTAGTGATTTTGGCTGGGCATCATTCTACTGCCGATCTGTAGCAAAAAACGGTGGTACCTGTATTTATGTCCTTAAAGGTATGCCCTTCAAGGTAATTGACTTGGACAAATTCTGTCTGGAATTGCACTTTGAAATATCTGCGATCATATTGAAGGACCTGAATTTGATCATTGCTTCTGTGTATCGCTCCCCTAATGGTGTTTTTGAACACTTCTGCAATCAACTGGAACTAGTACTATCCCTATTCTTGACTCTGAATGCCAATATCATAATTTGTGGAGATCTCAACATTGACATAACACTAAAAACTAGTGATTGTCAGGTTCTTGAAAATCTTTTGCTTTCTTATAATTTATACTGGGCAAACAAACAGCGTACTCGACTTTCTGCCTGCCTAGATAATGTAATTACCAATTATGGTCCTGAACTGTACAGTATAAGTGTTATTAACTATCTCCTATCTGACCATCAAGGCATAAGCTTCACTTTTAATACTCAAATAACTCAAAAGATATATCCAAATAGAGGTAAAACCATAATCGTGAGGCCCATAACAATAGAAGGTTTAGAGAGTTTCCAACTGCTTCTATCTTGTATTGATTGGCATGGTTTTTGCACAGACTCTGTAGAACAAACATGTTTTTCAAGTTTTTTAGGTAATTTCCTAGGCATTTTTGAGCAATGCTTTCCTAAAAAAATTCTAAACTCTATCCCCAATAAAAATAAAAAAAATCTCTGGTATGCTGGGGAGTTATTAGCTCTTAGAAATGATTTACTTAGTTACTACCACTCATACCAAACCAGTGGAGGCCAGCATGACAAAGAGACTTACTTGAAATACAAAAGAGATTATTATAATTTAGTTAGGTGTTCAAAAAATAGTGCTTACAAGGATTTTATATTGAATGCAAAAATAAACAAAAGGCAGCATGGAGTATAATCAATCAAGACGTTGGTCATGGTAATGGAAAAGAAAATCTTCCTTTCACCCCAGATGCTGTAAATAATTTTTTTTTAAAAGCTGTTGAAGACAATTTGTTCTCTCAAAAAGTTGATGCTGCCAATATTGGTAATATGCTGCAAAATCTTCTTCCGAATAATTTAAATTTTAAATGTAATTTTGGTACTCACCTTGATATTATATCGACTGTTAAAAAATTTAAAAAATCCAACAGTAAGGATATTTATGGTCTTTCTAACTCCCTAATAAAGGACATTATTGTGCTCATTGCGGAACCATTAGCAATGTTAGTCAATTTATGTTTTGAGACAGGAGATTTTCCAACAGCTCTAAAATGTTCCAAAACAGTACCTATCCTTCCCCTTCCTAAACCCTGAAAATGTCTCGCAAGTTTGATGGGCATTTAAACAAAACAGAGGGACAAGGTTAGAATAAATTGATGTTGACTGATTGTCATTAATAATTGTGAAGAGTTCACGGATTAAATGTTTAATTTTGTGTGTTCCGGGGAAGAAAGTGGTGATAATATTAGGGCTTTTTGGGCAGTTTGGTTTGATGAGGGGAGTGTATTTGGTTGAGGGTTAGGATTTTACTGCTCAGTAGCATTCATGGTACCCTATTTTCTCAGAGAGTCATGTAGCTGATACAAGTACTTCTGTTGGGAGGGGATGTTGTTTCAGAGACGGAAGCATCAGACTGAGAGAGAATGGGATGGAGCGCTTTGCATGAGGTGGATGGCAGCTGTCGAAATCAAGCTACTGTTCTTACTAGTTGGTTTAACGTGGACTGAGGTATAAAAGGTATTGTTTTGGAGGTGAATGTTAATATACAGGAAAGTGATATTCGAGTCGGGTATGGAAGAAGTGAATGATACTAATGAGGATTTGAGAGAGGAAATAAAAGGGGATAAATTTTTGCGTCTGAGGAACCAAAGGAGGAAAATATCATTGAAATAGTGGGCCCAGAAGAGTGGTTTGAGGGTTTGTTATTGCAGAAAGTCATGTTCTAGTTTACCCATAAAAAGATTGGCGTATGTAAGAGCCAAACGTGTTCCCATCGCAGTGCCTTTTATTTGTAAATATATTTCTCGTTGAATTGAAAAGCATTTTTGGTGAGGACAATTTTACTCTGTTTGATGAGCAAATCTGTGGATGGGGTGTGTTGTGTGGATCGTAGGGAGAGTTAATATTGCAGGGCTTCTCAGCCTTCTTTGTTGGGAATGGAGGTGTACAGAGATGTATTGTCTATTGTGGCCATGAGAATGGTCGTGTTGTTGTGCTGAACCAAGCACACTGCATGTATCACATGCCTGCCTCCCACCCCCTTGTTTATTTCCCATTGGTCCCTTACCCCTCCCTCCCTCGACCCTACCCTGCACATGTCCCCTCCGCTATTCCTCGAGAAGGCCCAGTCTGAAGGGGATCGAGATGGTGCAGGGGCTAACATACTGGCTTCCCACCCTGAGGGCGCGGGTTCAAATCCCGGCGGTGTTGAATACTCGTATTTTTCAGAGGTATCTCGATCCCTACTTGAGGTGCTTTGTGGAGGGCACTTGGAGTGAGTACGCCGTCCGTCGGATGGGACGTTAAGCTGCGGACCCCTTGGCGCCTTTCGTAAAGAGCAGGCTAATGCCGACGCCGGGTTTCTCTCCACCCTTCATCCTTTCCTGTCCATCCCCTATGGCGCAAATGACCTTAGCTGTCGGTCGCCTCCCCTAAAAACTACTACCACTAATGCCAGTCTGAAGACAACAGCCGAGCCATTGAAACATCAAAACCACATATAGTGAGTGTCCTTTCTTTGTGTCCCTATGGTTTAAAAATCGACATCTGTGTTTTTACGTGTTTATATATTTATGTATATACTACCTTGATCAAAAATTTCCCGGAATTTATTCAGAAAATTTAAAATACAAGTTTATTCATCTATATCTATATTGTCCCCTTCAAAGTAATCCCCATCGACTGCAACACACTTATGCCAGCGCTTGATCCAATCCTCGAAACATTTTTTATATTCGGTTTTCGGTATGTCCATCAGTGCTTCCTGCGATTTTTCCATTACTTCCTCTCGGCTGCTAAAACGCGTTCCCCGTAATGGTTTTTTAACTCGATTGAACAGAAAGAAGTCACAGGGAGCCAAATCAGGTGAATTCGGTGGCTGTTGGATGGTATTTGTTGCATTTTTCGTAAAAAAATTACGAATAATGATAGCACTGTGCGACGGTGCGTTATCATGGTGCAAAATCCACGAGTTTTCTGCCCACATTTCTGGTCTCTTTCGGCGAATTGCCTCACGCAAACGTCTCATAACGCCCAAATAATACTCTTTGTTTACTGTCTGGCCTTCTGGCAAAAATTCATGATGCACTACACCGTTGTAATCCATGAAAACCGTCAGCATTGCCTTCTTTTTTGACTGAAAACGACGTGGTTTTTTTGGTCTCGGCTCATTTGGTGAACGCCATTCACTTGCCTGATGTCTGGATTGCGTGTCGTACTCATAAACCCACGTCTCGTCTCCAGTAATGATCCTTTTGATGAATGTGGGATCGGATTCAGCCTCGCAAATCATGTCTTTTGCGACGTCAACACGGTCTCTTTTTTGCATGAAATTGAGGTCTTTTGGAACCAACTTTGCTGCTACACGACGGAAACCCAAATCATTAACCACAATGTCTTGGGCGGATCCATAGGCAATGTTCAAGTCCTCCGCTATTTCTCTGATGGTTAATTTGCGGTTATTGACCAACATTTCTTTTACTTTATCAATTTTTTCACCGACTTTCGATGTCGATGGTCTGCCACTGCGTTCATCATCTTCGATTGACTCATGACCACTTCTGAACCGCTCGTGCCACTGGTAAACGACCGTTTTTTTTAGAGAATCGTTGCCGAAACACTTTTCCAACATTTCCAACGTCCGTGCGCCACTAAATCCGTTTTTTACGCAAAATTTAATACAAGTTCGTTGTTGCAAATTTAAATCCATTTCTGCAATTGTAAAAAATCGCCAACACACACAGAGATAGATGTACTCTTGGCTACGTAACTTTTGCAAATGTCAAGTTATGACACTAAGATTTAAAGGGAATATCAACAACAGATGTACCAATTTAACAAAAAAACAGAACTCAAATCGGAACGATGGGAGCGCCACACGGTGGTTATTCCGGGAACTTTTGAATCAAGGTAGTATATATATATATATATATATATATATATATATATATATATATATATATATATATATATATATATATATATATATATATATATATATATATATACATATATTATTATTATTAGGTAATCTACCCGTTAAGGTAGGTTTTTGGATGGACACAGCTACTAAATTAAACTTTTTGTGTCACATAAAAAAACACAAAATCCAGTATCCCACTCGAAATCAGGTCCCTCTTCATCTCTGAGTGCTCTCTGCCTCCCTTCATCCCGTCCAACTTCCCTATCCTGCTCCTTCCCTTTCCTCGTTTGTCTAACATTCTCCCCTCTATCACAGTCCTCAACATCCTACTGCCGGTCAATACCCCCTTCACCCTTTTTTCCTGCCTCTGTAGGATTGTTCCAAACAAGCCCCTCTCCACGCCCACCATACCAAGTACTTCCTCATTTGTTTTCTTCTCTGTCCATTTCATCGTCTCCATTCTTCTCCACACCCACATTTCAAAAGCCTCCAGTCTACGTCTATCCTCCTGCTTCAATGACCACATTTCCACACCTTATATAACTATGCACCATATCAAAAGTTTCACGAGTCTTTTTTTAATATCCTTACTCAACATCCCATTCATCAAGTCTCTCCTCCTTATGAAAGCCTCTGTGCCTAGCATAATTCTTCTTCTTACGTCCCTACTACTTTGAACGTGTTGGTCCAAAACATTACCCAGGTATGTAAACTTTCTATCTGCTCTGGTTTTTGCCCTCCTATTTTAATGTTTAGCTTAGCATTTTTCTTTCTAGACAATCGCATAACCTTTGTTTTATTAATATTGATTCTCATCCCATACCTGTCGCACTGATTTTCCAAATCACTAAGCAATGCTTGCAACCCCTTGGCTAACTGACAAACTAAAGCTTAGTCATCAGCAAACCTAACTGATTTTATGAATTCCCCACCCACCTTCATTCATACCTCCAGTTCTTCCCATGGCTATTTGATCATTTCCTCGGCATATAGGTTGAACAGTAACGTTGATAATGGGCAACCCTGCCTTACACCTCTTCCTTACCCTGCCCAACCGGACTCCCCAATCCCCACTCGCACCTGAGCAATCTGAGACATATACAGGTTGCGGATTAGCCTCCTTTCCCGCCAATCTATTCTGTATTTCCGGCAATAAACTCATTAGTTTTTCCCAATTTACTCTATCAAATGCTTTTTTGAAAGCTACAAAACAGGCAAATACATCCTGGTTGTGTTTTATATTCCTCATGATTAATAATCTCATTACTGCAATGGCATTATGCGTACCTCTCCCCTTCCTAAACCCAAACTGATCCTCCCCTGAGTAATCATTTGCCCTATTCTCTATCCTTTTGTTTATGATCCTGAGAAAAACTTTAGCTGCATGGGATATCAAACCTATCATCCTGTAGTCCTCACATGATGTTCCCTAACCTTTTTGTAATTGGAATTAAAAATGATCTCACAAAGTCTTCCGGCCAGATTCCCTCCTCATAAATACTACGGATCAGCCCATATAGCCTCTTCCTCCCACATTTTCCTAAGCCTTTTTAAAGTTCGGCGGGAATGTTATCCACCCCCACGGCCTTATTTAGTTTCATCTCCCTTAATGCCCTTTCTATCTCATTGTCTAGTATGCCTGGACCTAAGCTATCTTCCTCTACGTCATGTTCCTCTTCTATGTCTAACATTGTTGGTCTAAGTTCTTTATTATTACAGTTCTTCTTTATATTCCTTCCATCTTCTTGGATCTTCCCTGCGTCCAATATTACCTTACCAACCTTATCTCTAATTGCGATCGTTGATCTCCCTTTCTTACTTCCCGATAAAGAGTTAACTTTGCTGTACAGCGCACCGATTTCACCCTTCCTCTGCAGACTTTCCATATCCTCGCACTGTCTTCCACCATGCTTCTTTTGCTTTATTTGTGGCCCGCCTCAAATTATTGTTCAATTATTTGTACTTCATTTTGCCTAATTCTGTATTTACATTCTTCTATTATCGCCGGTCATCCATCTTTGTAATCATCTCATCCGTGATCCATGGTTTCGTAGTCCTTTTAGCGTTAACGATTCCAATAGTGTCTTTTGCAGCTTTAGACAACCCTTTCTTGATACATTCCCATTTTTCCTTGATAGTACGTAGCTTTTCATCATCCGCCATGATTTCCTCTACCACCTGTTTCAATTCCTTCATTTTCAAACCATTTAATGCTTCTACATTCCATTTTCCAACTCGCCGCCCCTGACGTATCTTTTCGAAACGGACGCTACAGTTCATAACAACTAAATGGTCGTCTAAGTCCGCATCCGCTCCCGGGAAGCTGTGCGAATTTATCACACTGTTCCTAAACCTGTGTCTAACTAGGATATAATCTAGCTGATACCTCTCTGAGTCACCTGGCATTTTCCATGTATACCTGCGTCTTTGGTGGTGTCTAAACCAAATGTTGGTGATGACTAAGCCCTGTCTCCTGCAGAACTCAAGTGCTTTCTCCCCATGTTCATTCCTCGTGCTTATACCGTAGTCCCCCACCTTATCACCATCTCTTCCTTCGGCTACCGTCGCATTCCAATCCCCCATCACTATCAAATGTTTCCCTGCAGGTTCAAACGCGATAATGTCCTCTAACTAATCGTATATCCTATCGACCTCCTCTGCCTTCTGGTTGCTCGGTTGCATGTATACCTGAATAATGACCAAGTTCGTCGGTTCTGTTTTTATCTCTACTAGTTGTATTCCATCCGTTACCTGCTCTATGTTGACTACGCTTCTCCCTACCTCTTCATTTAATACTATAGCAACCCCTCGTTGGCTCTCGTCCCCGCCGCTGTATGTTATTCTATACTTATCACTCCAATAATTCCCGCTATCTTTCCATCTCACCTCGCATATACCTAAAATATCGATATTTCCCCTTTCCATCTGTCGCTTATCATTCTCCAATATCCCTGTCCTCATCATTGTCCTAACATTCCACGTTCCTATTCTAATTAATTTGGTCTTCTTCTGCTGCGTTTTCTTTCCTGCTGCCGCCGGTTTTCTCTTGCAAGGGTTTCGTGGGATGAAGACCGCGGAAGCCTTGCCTCCCCCGCTGCCGGGTACGACACACGGCCGATTGGGCCAAGCCCCATAGTTGCCAGGACTGAAAATCTTTGTATAGTCCATCATGTTAATCTTTGGAATGGTAATTGAGGTATTTCCCCGTTGCCTTTCTCAATAGTTTTTTAACGTGACACCATCTTTGCTCTTTTTTAACGTGACACTCTTGGCCATCTGGGTCATCCGGAAAGTAGTACCCGTTCGTGAAATAAAGACACAAAAGTAAATATTTACAAACATAAAAAATTTTATTTGAAAGAGGATACTTTAAACTACTTCTCAACATAATCTCCAAGCAAATTAAGGCATTTGTCATAACGTGTGACAAGTTTCTGTATTCCTGCTGCATAGTCCTTCGCCGCCAGCTCATTGAGATACGCGAGGGACCCATCTTGCACAAATTTTTGCATAATGCAGATGGTGTTTAACAATTTCATGAACAATTGTTCGAGAAACATTGGGAAAATGCTCACAGATGTCATCAATTGTGACGCGCCGATCGTTCCTCACGAATTCGTCAACTGAGCTCACCAGTTGGTCTGTAATGACAGACGGTCTCTCCGAACGCTCATCGTCGTGTGTGTTCCCCCTCCCCATGTTGAAGTTGCGACACCACCGCCGAACAGACGACTCGTCCATTACATTGTCTCCATACACCTCCTTTAATTGGCGATGAATATCACATGGGCGAACGTTTCTTGCATTGAGGAATTTAATCACTGCCCTCACTTCACAACTGGCGGCGTTCTCAATTTTTTTAAACATTGTAAACAATCACAGAAACAACACAGGCAATGCTAGCGTCACGCAACCTGGCTCAGAGAAGGCAGACAAGCCACTGAAGCTATCTTACCTCGTCCAGCGGCTACTCGCGTCGTCAGCACTTCATGCGGCACGAACGGGTACTACTTTCCGGATGACCCTCGTATATTTCCAACAGGAATATTTTATTAGTTGGATGATATATCCGTCCTTTCTATTTTAAAATTTCCATTTCATCCTTACTTATCGTCATTTTAGAGATAGCTTCACATACCTGTGATTATAAATATGAAAAAATAGCAGTCTTAAGTTATGTGAATATTTATTTATAAAATGAAAATGTTAAGGGGTTAAGAACCGATTTCAATTATATTTTGCAAAAAAATTAGTCTCCATTCATGCGGTAAATAATTGATAGTAACGACCAATGAATGCATTGAATCATAAATGCTTTTGACTATATCTACCGTAAGTATGCAGAAGATTAGAGCCAGGCGATTGAAATCAATTCCAAAGATGAGAAATATCAAAATATCAAAAAAAACTATGAACGCGACGACAAAATATGTCGCCTCACTGCTTTTATGCTATGATTTGAAAGTCGAAACGAGACAAAGAAACTGCGGGAGATGCCGCAACAGTAACTTTTAACGGACACATCCGGCATCTCCCTCAGTTTATTTGGAATTTGTCAAGGTGTAAACAGATAAGTGTTTAAAAGTTGGCTCTTTAACCGTGTGGCTCATCCCGCACACGACTACGAATATCGTTCAAGGATCGTGTTTTGTGTCGAGCGGCGGTTGACCGCCTAGTTCATCAAGAAGCGTGCGGTTTGACTCTCGACTTCTGCTGCCGGGAAGGCCGTGCTTTCGTTCTGTTTACTGGATCAAGATTGGCCTTGACTCTTGGTGTAGAGCTTAGGCTCATTTTTATTTGCTACCTACGGTTGCGTGTAGCGGGGAGGGAGTGCGCACGAGTGTTTATTTCTTTCTTGGAGTGCTTTCGGTGCGCTCTCCCTTTTTTCGCGCTGGCGTGCTCAATTTGATTTGTTTCAAAATGGTCGTACATCACGTGGACACGCTCGCCCTGCAAATTGACGATAAGGCGAAGCCCCCTGCTCCGTTGGAGGTCCACCTCCTTACACTAGAGTCACTGGGCCTCACACCGGAAGAGATTGTGGATATCTAATTTGGATATAACCGCCATTTGGTATTCCTGAAGTTGGCAACTGAAGCTACTATGAAGATGATTCTATATTATATCCCACGAAAGCTACCGTTTCCATCCCTAACGATCCGAGGACGACGATTAGCATTGACGAGACCTTTGGTAGCCTTTGTAATGTCGGGGTTCTTCGTCTTCCCGTGGAGACCCCATTGGAAGATATAACAAGTGAGCTTCAAGGTTTTGGAAAAATCCATCGCTCGTGGGAGAACAGGTGGGAGGGCGACAAAATGGCGCGCGTGCTGACAGGTACGACAGTGGTGCGGATGACGGTGGAAAGAAATATCCCGTCGTACCTCCACATTGGCGGCAACCGGGCCATCATTCAAACTACGAGGGTCAGCGCCGCACCTGCGCCCGTTGCAACCAAGAAGGCCAAGGTGGAGGAAAGCCAAGGTGTCGGGAATATTCCAAGGGCTCCTCTAGAGGTGGACCATGTCGATCGATCTCCTCCGATTTCTCCCGACGGAGCCCCTTCGGCAGATGACCTCCAGTCCGCTCCCGGCCCCCCCGAGGCCACCTCCTGGGTTGGGCCGGTCACCAGCTGTGCTGCCTAAAAGAAGGCCCCCCGTTGAACGCTGCCGAGTAACCCGCTCTTCGTAGAGACCACGGCTGGGTCTTCTTCTTCGGACGAGGTCGAGGGGGAGGTATGCAGTGACAACTCGAGGCCTCGATCGTCGGCCCGTCGGACGAAGCGTCCCGGGATGCGGCGAAGCTGTTGTTGCCTGGGCTCGAGCGGCGACCGAAGCGACGTAAGCCAAGACCAGGACTCTGGTAAGTGATGTCCGGTGCCTATAGCTGTCCTCTCATTCCACCAATTAATATTATTTCGCTTAATATTGCTGGTGTTTATAGCGCTTTAAATAGTGCAGTCCAACGTTTTCTCCGCGATCTCAGGGCTGATGTAATCCTCCTTCAAGAGGTAAAAGAGGACATAATCTGGGATACAAACATCTTTCAGGCTTTCGGCAATTTCGCCGAAAGTCATTCTGGCACCACCACCCTAGTCCGAAATGGCATTCCGTTCTCTCATGTTCGCCGCCACGCTTCAGACCAAAAAACGTTCGCTATCGTGAATGGTATCCATATCACGAACCTTTACGCTCCCTCCGGTGAGCGCGCGAGGGCCGAGCGCGAAACATATTTCAATGAACTCCTTCTCCCCTACCAGTATTCTTTCTTGGGGAGGGCCATATTGGGCGGAGATTTCAACTCCATCTACCGCCGAGAGGGTAGTGCCTCGAAAAGGGATGGGGTGACATAATATCCAAGCCGGGCACTCTCACTGATTCGAGCGATTGACGCAGTGCGTTCTTATTGCGCCGGTCCAACCCCCTTCACGCGATCAGGGCCTAACTCTCGGACGCGGATTAACTGCCTCTTCGTCTCGGGTTCCCTAAAGAATGATGTTTAGAGAGCGGACACGTTCCCCTACTCGCGGAAGGATCTGGCCAGAAGTTTTCGTCCTCAGCGTCTACCCAGTTAGTGAGGGGTGCCTGAACTTCCTCCCGGAATGGCGCCACCTCAACTACATAGCCCCTTTTTACCTTTTGTTCGCTGCTACGAATGTTACAAAGTAATATGGGGACATTGCCTTCAGGTGACACCGAAGCAATGCTCGGCAGAATAAATAAATCTCTCTCGCTTCCAATGACTCGCACTTCTTTGCCTTCAACCATCTGACTCTTTATCTTCGACAACACAACGGATAACGACGCTACTCTAATAGATTCCTCTGATACAATTTTGCTCGATCGGCCAATCCCATTACTAGCGCCGGTCTGAGTTTCGCGAACTTTGCCATCGCACAAGGGGACAACAAATCTATCCTCTCTTACTGGCGAAAAAACACAATCATCACCCGACTTCTTTATCCCAACCCGGGAGTCGGTGGAAACCTCGAAGACATCGCCATTAACTTCGTCCCTAGCGGTGCAGCTTGCTTGCGACGCGGGTGGCAACCTCTCTATGACTCTTTCGGCCTTCGCCACCTCTGCTAATTTCTGTGAATCCTTATTTAGAGATCCGTTATTCTTATTCCCTTCCGTCGATTCCTCCGTAGTTACTTGAAAACAAATTCCCTCCATACTGCCGTTTATTCGCGAGTTACATTTCATTATCTCTGCCGGAAAAGCACTTTGGTTTTTAGTGTCGCTTATCGTTTTTTCCTCAAGGGATGCTAAATTATACGTGGCCATTTGCGAATCATTGCCATTAATTATACCATAAATGAAAGAATCAAACGCCTTGACCTCTTCGGAAACTCCAATTTCATGGGCGCCTATGGGCTCGTTCATCTGCGATGTTACGCAATTAGATTTAAGGTATGTCTCGTGTCCCTCACCCATTCTTATTTTCCGTTTATTGAACGATATACTTTTCCCGTAACAAACCATAAAATCAAGGCAACAATTTCAGAGTGTTTAAATCATTCGCCTTGACTGGGATTCAAACCCAGATCCCGCAATATCCGGTTGAGTGCTTTAGCCACTTAAGCTACCGAGGCGTCCTCTTAAACTCTGAAATTTTGGGGCTTTTAAGGGAACAACAGCACTCGACCGGATATTGAGGGATCTGGGTTCGAATCCCAGTCAAGGCGAATGATTTTTACACTCTGAAATTGTTGCATTGAAATGCACATTAGCGGATGACTCCGTTAAAAGTTACTGTTGCGGCATCTCCCGCAGTTTCTTTGGAATTCATAAAATCAAGGCCTAGAAGACCGTCATAGTTCGTTTCCCCCAAATCCACTACTAAGATGTCATGGGGATATAATTTATGATCAATCAAAAACTGCACGAACTCTCTCCGATGATTGGCAAGGCATGACCTGACGCGCTCCTCACCAGAGAATTGTAATCAGAATTCCTTAATTGGCCAAAAGGAAATTTTTTACTATCAATGATGGTAACGGCTGCTCTCGTTTTCACTAGAAAATTGTTATCTTTCCTAAAATTATACACTACTATTGTCCATCCTGCTTCTTGAGTTACCACTAGAATTAAATCTGTCCCCACCTCCCAGCCGGGAGATCGGCGTTTCCCGCCACGAAGGGATTTTCGCGCCTCGGGCAGCGTCTGGGAAGATGGCCAGTCCTTTGACAAATGCCGCATTTCAAGAGCGGGCAATCTTTAGCCATATGATTTTCATTTCCACAATTTAAACACAAAGATGGCCTCGTTCCCCTCTCCCTCTCTCTACACGCTCGACCAATGTGACCGGTTTTACCGCAGCGAAAGCAAACGCGTGCGCCGTGATTATCTATCCTTCGGTGTCCCTACTTGCACCGGGGGAACCAGTCTTACTTTGGAACCCCTCCCGACAGCCTGTGCGGCGTTAATTTCTTCCACGGGAAACTACCAACCTGCAACATTTGGCGGATTCGCGTTCATACCCTACGAAGGCGTTATATTTGGAGATGGCGGCCACCTAGGGGGTTACTGACACAACCACGCATGAGACTGTTGTGGTGAATTTACGTCTCTGTTGACGGCGTATTTTCTGACACTAGCTTCTTCAACGCTTGCGAACCCTTCTGTCTTAATCAAGTTTGTTGGATTACGAACCAACACAAACCTACCAATCTCTTACTTCAGCCCAATTAAAAATTGCACACGAAGTCTACCTTGAATTCTTCGCTGTTTCTGAATCAATCTCGCCCCATGACTCGCGTAGCCTACGGGCGACATGGCGCAATCTGGTTGGAAATTCTGCGACGTTCTCCAGCGGTTTTTCTACGCAAGTGTTAAATGTTTTTTCTAACATGATTGGAGATGCCTTTAGGGAAAATCTCCTTTTGAGATTAATGGAAAAGTCCGCGTATGAACCTAATATTTGATGATTTGCAGGGACAAAATCCGCGGCGGTTCCTCCAAACCGAAGTTGAGCGACTCCTAAGGTCTGTGCTTTAATTCACTCTACTAAGATGACTTACAATACGAACGCTTTCATAAAATTTGCCAACCTCAATTTCATCTTCCCCGCTAAACGTTGGAATTAAATGAATCTGGCTGCCAATAGCGGCGGTTTGCGCTGCTTCTCCGCAACCATTTTGAGGACTCGCGCTACTTCCCGGCTGTTCTAAGACATTAACCAAAGGTGTGAAGTCGAGTGCACTGCCAAATTTTAATCCATTTGCGGTTTCTTGATAATCGAGAAAAGGGTTAGGGTACCCAAGTCTATGAGGGTTAAGGCCATCCATCGCGAAATTCAACCCAATGCTAATTACATTAAAATTTGACTGTGCTTAATTAATTTATTTTTTCATACTCCGAGTGTATCCGATACCCATGGTGGGCGCTGAATGGGCTAATTGATGGTTCCTGATGAAGTGATCCTCAGTTTAATTGTGTGCAGAGAATCGCGCTGAGGTTATAGCACGTGTCTTAAAATAATAATTCGTTAGCTCAGCACAGATTAGAATATCCCACCTGTCCGAGAAAATACGGAACTTCCGATTTAAAGAGGTACACGGGCACATGATAATCTATGAGACACTGTCGCATACACTGAATAAATCACTAGTCCAACCGTGCAACCCCTCACCTGACACCAATATGTCGCAAGGGGGGTTTCTATGGTGCGACACAAAGGGTATCGGGGAAGGTCAGAGTAACTACACCATTTACATAGGTATAAGCAAATTATGGATGGCTAGACCATCGGGAAACCAACGCGAGGGCGGATAGAGTTAAAATGGCAGAAAATTACCTGGGACAGGGTAAAGGCAGGGTGGACGCGGTCACGAAACACATAACCTAGGCGGAGCCCTCATCCATCGGAAAGGAAGGGAGTATGGCAGGGCGGACGAGGTCAAACGAACGTAACCTAGGCAGAGCCCTCGTCCGAAGTTGAGTCAGGAATAGGACACACTGTCGCGACAAGCGCAACATAGCCGAAGCATCGTGCCCTACCGGTCACCGCTAGAAAACCAACTGACTGCTTTTTGCCCGGCGACCAGGGCTTTTATACCCAATTTAGGAGTCAGGGAAAGAATACTTTTGAATCATTGTCTTTGGTCACGTGGGACATTCGGAGGAGCCAGGGAAGGAGTACCATGTCGCATACTTGCGACATGGTACTCCTACTTGCAAATAACTTTAAAGAGCATACTGTATTTCATTAATGATATAAGACTGGATCCGAACTCCAATTTGAAACCTTTCGTTCTTCACTTCTTTGTTACTATTGCCATGGTGACGTCGCCACCAAATGTTCAAACCAAACAAACTTAATTCTCAAGTAATGTATTAGATTGTTCTGTCACATTTTAAATTTCACATATCGCTAATGCCTTTGAGCATACTGTGCTTACCTTCAGAAATACACAATGCACGTTCATTAAGGCTATATGGTATTCATTCTCAGATTCAGAACGCACAAATTATTTGATTGCATTGTGAATTAATGGGTGACATAAAAGGATCTACCGTAGCCAAAAGTTGTATTGCACTGTTTGGAAGAATACATCTCCTCTTTAAGGTGAACTGTCTCATTGTCTATTTTAAGGTTATTTATGTGTATTTGAACTTCTTCCTATTTACGCCACACATGGAAAGAATGGACTGGTGAGATCTTTTATGAAACATATACCTTTTAATTTCTGGAGAACATCAAATTACATTCACGACAAGATTACCAGCTGCTGAGATAGTTGTCTTTTAATTATTTCTGATGATAAACTCTGCTTGAATTGACTGAAGTATCCATCTAAGCGTAGAAAATATACATGTTAATGCTCCTTTTTGAAGTAATTATGGTCTATGTTTTGGATGGAATTGAACAGGAATCAAGTGCCAACCTACAGCTGTAAACAGTGTCAATATAAATTGAAAATAATACTTAATAATGTATTCCATGATCAACCAATACATTGAGACCAAATTATTCAAAGTGGATTTTTAAAATACAATTTATTGAAAGATTCAATATTGAAAAATTAAACATAAAATAAACTGTATTTAATACACGCTTGGTAGATGATAGGGCTTGTTAAGTTATTTCCACAGCCATTTTGCAATTACCCAATTGGGTGCCACTAATCCATATTATGAAGCACTCCTTTTTAATTACAGTGTTTGTAAAATGAATTCATTTCTTCATCTTCATTATATTTGATTGGCATCTATTTGCTTAGAAATGCCATTTATTTTAAAATATAAGCATGACATATAAAAGTCAATTGTTTTAAATGCACGCGATTTAAAAGCTAATTAATAATGACTGATTCCATACAGATTCATTGAGTATATTTTATTTATTTTTATAGGCTTTATTTACATAAAAAATTCAGAATCAATCAAAACAGATTTCTATGAAATATTGGAACAGTTTAAGACGATGAGAAGTCTCTTTGAATTATAAAGTTTGTGTTCAAAAATTATAAAATATCAAACCAATTTAATGGCAGACTCATTTAAACAGTTATTAATTCATTTATGCATTCATTGTCATTTAATTTTGGACAATTTATAAACTCAAATTAAAACAAACATATTAAATATTAATCTTCATTACCTCATATAAAAAATCCAGAAACAGACGTGTTTTCCCTGATTTATGAAGAAGGTTTGATTGCCCAATTGCTTGATGCGTGAGTGTTGTGGTATCCGATGGATTCCCAGCAACATCACTAATCACCACTTCCAAGATTTCCTTGGACTGCTTCTCATCCTGTTCATTTAGAGATTGATGAAACTGCTGGAATTCTTCAATGCTTTCGGCCAATAATTGATGATTACTCAAATGAACTAACATCTGTGGAAATCAAGTTATATGCTGACCACTATATTGATTCTTTTGTTTAAAAAAAAATCAAGTTTTATAGATTGGTAGTGTATAAATACTATTAATGAAATTAGAAATTAGTACTAATGAAATTAGTATGTTGTTTTGCATTGATCATTCTTCATAAAACTATGAGCAAACCAACCAAACCAACCGAAGAATGATATTTGTCAAAGAGGCAGAACATTCTCACTCCATTCTCTTCCAATGTTATGCCATAGCATACATATGTGCTCGTCAAACACTATCTGCATTTTGCAGACAATGGTACCTTTATGAGGGATAGACATCCTTGTGTCAAGCTGAATGAAATTTGCCCTCTGCTTGTGTTTCTCAACAAAAAGTTCTCAAGTTTGTTGACACCTGAGAAGAAGATTTCTACTGATAAAAATGTTTTCTGTACAAGGATGAGCTCTCATTGATGCAGTATGTTTCCCTGAAAGGAACAAGATTTGGGGTAGAAACGTTTAGATTTGCTAAGCCTATGTTTGGATATATATTGTCATTTAATATTATTTCTATAGGAAAAAGGTGGGTCATGATAGTCCAGGAGGGTAGAGCATTGGACTATTGACCGGAGGGTCCTGAGTTCAAACCCCAGGCAAGGCACTCAGGGCACGTGATGCTCCAGTCAAGCTATATAATTTTTTCTGGTACCAATCTTCCTGGTAAACCTTATCTGCCACAGTGAACTTAACTGGCTTCCCTTAATACCCTGATGTGTGAATTTCACAGGCTGTATAGACCTAAGTACTGGGTGAACTCTACCATCACCCATAAACCGACCTTCCAGCATTGATTACTGTGTTTATGGTACACAGGAAATGGTCAGTATTGAACGTGGAATATACCAATCTTCCTAATACATCCTTAGATTGTGCTAGCAGTAATAAAACCTCTGCTAGGTCAAAGATTATTGCCTGACTGCAGACAATTATTACACCTCCTCATAGCTGGCTGATTTATTGGCTATGAAAGGAACCGATAGACATGGGACATTGAGAATTAAAAGGAAGGAAATACTAGATGACGTATAGACTATAGAAGTTGAAAAAGGAGGAATTGACTGCCCTCCAGCAAGGCAAAGTGATTGCTATGAATTGGGAAGATGAGAAGGCCGTCAAGTCTCTGTACCTTTACAGTACATAATACGGAATTTGTGGAATATAAATGAAAAGGATATGGTGCTATAAAAGCCAAAAGTTGCTGTTGTGTACAATAATACAATAGGTGGAGTAGAAAGGGAAGATCAGCACCTGACAAATTTCCCCATTATAAAAAAAGGGGTGCAATAAATATTTAAAACATTTTTCACTTGTTGGACCAGGGCACATGGAATGGATTTCTGTTGCAGAGAAAGGGTGGTGGACCAAAGGGTAAGTTCAGAATTTAGAATCAAACTAATGGAAGATGTAATTGAAGGGTACATTGCATATGATATAACATGTGAGGGTGGAAGGGCTTCAGTAGAACCAAATCCTTGATCCTCTATGTAAGTTACAATTTCCCAAGTATATTCCACCTACAGAGAAGATGGAAAAGCTTTGTAGGATGTGTGCAGTTTGTTGTGCCAAAAGGGATGGAACAAGCAAAAAGATTGGAAAAGAAGCGAGGTGCCATTTCCAAGCATGTCACAGCCGCTAAACACAGACATGTGATTTTATGAACGGGAGGAGATTTTCGTGTGTTTGAAAAATATGATTGAAAGAATTTGTAAATCATGCCTTAAGTTTCTACGTCATATCATTTTAATCCCCATGTTGTTTCGTCATCCTGTTTTTCAACATGAATTAATAATTATAAATCGTCGATGACTTCATTTGCGTGTGACTGATCCTGAGCAACTTTCATTTGCCGCTGTGTTTGTAATTCAAATGTCGAAAATTATGGAGAAATGTTGCTGTTTCTCTCGCTTTTAATACACAAAACATTCTATATAAAATAAATTTAATTAGAATGAGCCAATTGCGACATGCCATACATCTTCAATCGTTTTCTCTCTGAATATATTGATTATGCTGATTAAATCGTAAACAAATTCTTTCACTTTTTCCACGTTTTTTCATTGGTCGTTGTTGATGCGAAAGAAGAATGGGGGTCCTGCTACCGACCAACCAATCGATGCTTATGGACTGTGCTGTTCGGTGCATTTTATACCAATATCCAGCTAGGCTGATCAATGGTTGTAGGATATAAGTGGTTTGTGGGCCAAGTTAAGCTAGTGAGTATATTTTATTGCAGTTTGTGATAGACTTATATTTCGAGATTATGACTGCCCATTTATGCTTGCTTTAGCACAACTGTATCTGAAATGGGGATTATCAGGGTAATCTCATAAAGGTTCTAATAATGGGTTACCAGTATTTCCTATTGCTTGTTGAAATGACGTGGCTAGGTCGCTTAGATATGTTGGAAGGTCCGGTATTTTTAGATCCGTGTGAATATCTGAGTTTCTTACAAACCAGGCATTGTTGGCAAGGGTTCGTAGAGTATTATTTTGGAAGCGTGTCATTTTCTTCAATTTGGTTGCGGCTATTGAACCCCAGGCTGGGTAGCCTTCAGATAGGTCGTATCATAGATTTAAATAACAGTACCTTGGTGAGAAGACAAAGGGGACTGGTGAGTTTTATGAGGGTACAGAATAAGAAAGCGGCTGAATTAGCCTTGTTGAGTGTGTGCTTGCCAAGTGAGTTTACTGTCCATTTGTACACCAAGAAATTTAGCCGTTGATGCCTGGGAGATTATTTCCCTGCCATAGTGGATAGCGGTGATGTGAGGATTCTTCCATTTTCTGGCGTAGTTTACGTTTATGCATTTTGTGTGTTTATGGTTAGTTTCCAATCGGTTATCCACTCTGCTATGCTCTTAAGGTGTTCTTGGACATTTTTAGCGGCATGATTTGGGTCAAAGGAAGTTGACGCTATAGCTGAGTCATCCACATAGAGGTAGCTTTTGAGTCGGAGGGGAGGTCGTTAATGTAAAGGTTGAATAGGATGGGTGGCAAAATTGATCCTTGAGGAAAGCCTGCGGATATGGACCGGGTAGTTGTTTTGGCATTGTTAAGGGCTACAAAGAACGTGCGGTTTGAAAGAAAGGAGAGGATTTGATAGTTGTTTGATAAAAGATTTAGGAAGGTTTTTTAGGTCAAGGTATGAGGTTTGATCGGGTCCTGGTGATGACTTGGTTTTGGAGTGGGACATAATGGAGTAAAGTTCTTGAGGAGTAATTTCCAGGAATATGTGGAATGGGCAAAGTGACAGGCCAGAGACGCTGATCAACGCTTCTGAATCCAACAAGGATGTATTATTGTTTTCAAAAATGCATTCGAAGGAGTCGGCAGAGGTATTTGCTTTGTTGCTGTCATCGTATAGTGCTCTCCCATTATGTGGTATTGGCGGGCTGGGTACCTTTTTCCTTCACAGACAGCGGGCTAGGGTCCATACCAAATTATCCCTATGTGAGAGTAAACTTATTTTCTCATGCCAAGCTTTTTCTCCAAGTAGTTGTAGGGCTTCTCTAGTGTTGCACAGTTGGAAGAGAAGTTCACAGTGAACAATGCAACCTCTGTAATTGGCTGTGTGTGGACCACCACAGTTTATGCATTTGGCTGGGGAGGTTTTGTGTTTCTGGCATTCTCTATAATGGTGAATGCCAGCACATTCGGTGCATTGAGGTGGGAGGCCGCACGTCTTGTAGGTGTGCCCATTGCATTGGCAACTTAGGCACTGTGGAGGTTAAGGTGGAGGTCTGTATGGTTCCACCGAAGTCTTAAGGTGGAGACCCAAATTTAGCTCTAGAAATTCTTTAGAGCAGGAGGAGACCTGGAGTCGGACTTGGTAGGGCAGGAGAGGGATGGGGACGATTCGTGGGAGCTCGGCATTAGGGTTGGCGCCCTTTCTGCACTCTGAAAACAGTTTGGTCGGGTGGAACGCAGTTGAGAGGTATTCTCCGCAGAGAAGCCAATGTCCGCCAGAGCTTCTTCAATGTCTTCTTTTGGGATATTTGTGGGTATTCCCCGAAGGACAAAATGACGCTTTTTGTTTGATTGAAGTTGGTACGTACCTGTATAGTATGCGTAGTTAATGGAGGTGAGTTTTTTAGTGACAGCTCTGAAGTCGGAGATGGTTTGGCATTGAACCCGAATCTCATTGCAAAAGAGATTTGCCACAGGAGGAATTGTGCAGGCTTGCCGGACTTCATTGTATTTAATTTGCCATTTGGTTATGTCGCAGAGAAAAATGGGAGGGATATGGGATTTAGGAGGTGGAGTGGGCTGAGCTTCAGTGTCTGCATCTTCACATGGGGTTTCCTCATTTTGGTCATCCTAGGGGGAGGGGGAGAGGCAGGTGAAGCGGTTACATGTGGAAACAGTCACGCACTACCGAGATTAACCTGCTCTCTCCCCTTCCGCTAATGATACGTAGTTCGGCGCCCGGTCTTTGTACCCGGGAATTCATATATAAACCCCGAGCGCCCCAACTTGATTGCCAGAATCAAGGAGACATCAGACGAGAGCCTACTACTTTCTTCGGATGTCTTCTAGCAACTCTGCTTTTCCGGTGGTCCAGGTGAGGAGGAAGACGCACCGTCGTGCCAACTCCTTCGGAGACTTCATGTCCACGAAGGGAATTACACAGCGTGGGAATAATCGTCCGCAAGGCAAAGAACCTCCAGCTGTTTTGCCGGTGGTATCTAAGCCTTCGGCAAATTCATCATCAGGTGTTGAAGCCTTGGCTCTCAGCCCGTCGCAGTGCTTGGAGGAGACGAAGGCCCGAAGCGGGACAGCGGAGGCAACAGCAGACCTCGGCCCTTTACAGGGCCAGGTGGTGAAGGACACCGCAGGCGGCGTCAAGCGAAAGAAGGCATCTGGAAGGAACCAGAAGCCAGAAGATTCCGCGGTTACGCGGATGCCGAATCTTCAAGGAGACGATAGGGCGGAGCTTGCGCTGAGCACAGAGGAGGGGGAAGGCGACGACGGATATACCTTGGTTTCTTCCAAGAGGAAGAAAAGGAAACCGCTTCTGACCAACGACGCAGGCGTCCCGGAAGCCACACCTCTACCGGCACCGGCACCTATGACGCTGCGACCACCACCTATCGTCGTCTATGGGGTCACCGACGTCCAGGGACTGATTGACCAGCTGTCGGGCGACATAGGTGATGCTTTCGGCTTGGAAGTTCAAAGAGCTTTAATCCGGATCATCACCTCCAACAGAGAGGGGCATGAAAAGGCGCTCTCCTTGCTGCAGAGCAAGAAAATCCAACACCACTCGCAGCCCATTGAAAGGGCGCCAGGGATGAAGCTGTGATCAAGGGTATCTCTCGATGGATAGCAGTCGAAAAGGTATCCGAGGGACTCAGATCCCTCGGATACGAAATTCGTAGCGTACGTCGCCTTACGGTCACGGAGGACGGAAAACCGGTCCCCATAGATCGCCACGTAGCGAACGTGGTAAAGACTCCATCGGCCATCGCCCCCGGGGACATCCGCCAGCTCTTCCACCGCTACATCAATGTGGAGCGTTACCGTGGAGACAGAGGTCCACTCCAGTGCAGCAACTGCATGCGGTTTGGACACATCGGCATAGCTTGCTGGTGTGCGAAACGCTGCATGCGCTGTGCTGGAGCACACGCAGTCAAGGAATGCTCCCGAGGAAGGGGAGATGATGCCATCTGAGCGAACTGCGGAGGACCTCATACGGCCGTCTCTCGCCGGTGTCCCGCCTTTCAGGAGGCTGAGCGGCGAACACACGCAAGCCAGCGCCAGGGAAGCAGGCGTCCAAAAACCGGCAGCGGAACCGGGACAAAAACCATTCCGACAAGTCGATCACGCTACAACCTACGGCGCAATCCTGAAGGGCCCTTCTCAGGACAAGGTTCAGGCTCTCTCCGGAGAAGAGGGGAGCATGGAGGTGGATATCACAGATCCACCCAGGGATTCTGAGGCGGTCCGAGAACCACCACCAGCGCCAGCCGTAGGAGAGGCCAACAAGGGGAACTCGTCCCCCCCCGACAGCCTCCCTCCGAAGGAAGTGACCCTTCCTTTTTCTTCCGAAAGGAAGAAGAAGGAAGTGACCCTTCCTTTTTCTTCCGAAAGGAAGAAGAAGAAAAAGAAGCAGAAGAAGAAATCCCCGATCACCACCGAGAAAGAAGGAAAAGCCATTACGAAGCCAACCCAGAGGGCGCTTGGGAACACCTTCCGAACGGCAAGTGAAGAAGGCGAAAAACCAAGCCAGAAACAGGAAAAACGGAGAGAGGGGACAACAACTGATAAGTCTCCAGTTTCCGCAGAGTCCTCGCTGACACCAGACAGAGAGGACCAGGAATTATGGCAGACCATTGCCGTTATTGCATGCACCTTGAAGAAACTCGTCACCTCGACGCAGGGCAAACTTCTCCTCTCACTCCTGGAAGAGCTGGTGCGCAGCAGGATCGGAAATTCAACCAACCATGGCTGAACGACCCGTCCTGCTTGCGCAATGGAACGCCAACGGAATTCTTCGCCGACGCGAGGAATTACGGGCGTTCTTCCAGGAGAAGGGAGCCATAGTCGCCGCTGTCAATGAGACGCACCTTCGGCCAACGGACGCCTGGAGGTTACCTGGCTGGATCATCTACAGGGCGGACAGGGATCCTAGGCGAAAACCTGGGAAACCAGGGGGAAACCTTGGGATCCGGATCTCATCCAGTACCTTGCGGGGGACAGCGGACCATCGGTCATCTTGGGGGACCTGAATGCCAAGCATACTACTTGGAATTCACGGTCCTCGAACCCGAAAGGTGTATCCCTGCGTCAGCTAGCAGATGCAAAAGGCCTAACCATCTAAGGACCGGCGATACCCACGCACGAACGAGGGGACGTTTTAGGCATTGCGATGGCTCACAATGTAAGGACGTCCCTGAGTTTGTACACTTGCGTGGAACTGTCGTCGGACCACAACCCGATCATCCTGGCAGTGGGGAGCCGAATCCCAGTGCTGTCTTCCATCCGGCGATTGGATCTGTCGTCGGCCGACTGGAGCAGTTTCCGCAACGTCATCGCTGAGGAGCTGCCAAGAGAGCCACTGGAGCCGACTTCACCGGAGATGGCCGATCAAATGGTCAGCCACTTCACCTCTGCAATAGACGGCGCAATGAAGGCCTCGATACCGCTAAAGGAACAACGGAAATCGTATCTTCGGGTTCCACTTCCAGCGGTGGTTAGAGGCCTCATTGCCCGGCGAAACAACGTGCGGCGCCAATGGCAGAAATATCGTACAGCGGATGTGAGAAGGCAGCTCTCAGAGCTCAACGTAGCGGTACAGGATGCCCTCCGGGGGGTCCGATCGGACCACTGGGAGGCGCACCTGCGGGAAGAGCTCCTTTCGGAAGACGGCAACGAGGACCTGCCGACGGTGTGGAAGATATGCCGGAGGCTGCGGGCCCCTCAAAGACTGGACCCGATTATTACCGACGGAGACAGGGAGGCACGATCTCCCATGGAGAAGGCGGAACTGCTCGCTGATCACTTGGTCTGCAGCTTTTCACCCAATCCTGGGAATTCCGCTTCTGCCGAGATTGAAGACGAAATCGAGGCGTTTGAAAGAGCCGGAGACGCCGATCTGAAAGACGCCTCGGAAATTCCGAGATTCGACGAGAAGGACGTCAAAGAGGCAATACGTCGCCTCCGCACGAGGAAGGCCCCCGGAAGTTACAACATTCCCAATGTGGTCATTCGGGAGCTTCCAAAGGCGGCGGTGAGGTCCCTGACAAAGCTCCTTAAATGGCTGTGTCAGGATTTTCTACTTCCCGACCACTTGGAGAGAACGAGAATCGTCTGCTTGCCGAAGTCGCAGAAATTGGAGGTGGGTCCCGGAGAACTCCGGCCTATCTCCTTGCTCGAAGGCTTCGGTAAGATATTCGAGCGACTGCTGCAACGGCCGCTGACTGATTTCGTCCGGGAGAATGACATCCTCCCGGAGGAGCAGTTTGGTTTCCGTGCGCAGCCTTCCACAGTCCATCGGCTGGTGCGAGCGGCGGATTTCATCACGGACAGCTTCAACAGGAATAGGGCGGTTGCTGGGGCCTTCTTCGACGTCAGTAAGGCGTTCGATCGCGTCTGGCATCCGGCTCTCTTGTTGAAGATGAGACGACTCCATTTCCCACCCTGGATTGTTCGGATGGTTCACTCCTATTTGAGAGACAGGACATTCACCGTGCAATGGCTCGGGGCGAATTCAATGGTGCGTCGGATCTCCGCCGGCGTGCCCCAGGGATCAGTCCTCGGACCACTGCTTTACAATATCTACTCCCACGACATTCCAACTCCACGTGGGAACCTCGAGATCCTGTCTCTCTATGCCGACGATACGGCCCTCCTGTGCTGCTCCTGGCAGAAGGTGACCGCGGTGCGAAGACTGGAGAGCGCTGTGGCGGATCTCCTAGAATGGTACCGCCGATGGCGCTTTGCTGTTAACGCCCAGAAGACGAAGGCGATCAGCTTCCATCCGGGAAATGGACGGCCGACATGAGTGAACCTAACTGTGAATGGAGTTGCCCTACCGTGGGATTCCGAAGTTACCTACCTCGGAGTGCTGATGGACCGGAAACTCCTTTGGAACGCCCAAGCGCTTCGTGTACGTAGAAAGGCATTCGCGGCGCTTAATCGGCTCCGGCCGATTATCCGCCCGCCGGTCCTGAGCATGGACACGAAGCGTAGACTGTACCAAGCGTGCGTGCTGCCTGTCATCACGTACGCTGCTCCGGTACGGTCAGGAGTGTCGCGAACGAGTCTCGCTCAAATTCAGGTGGTGCAGAATTCTGCTCTTCGTGACATCATGGCACGCGGTCGTTACGCCCGCGTTTCCGATATGCACGAGGACGGAAAGCTGGAAACCCTGGACGTCCTTCTGCCTAGAATATCTGGAAAATTCATCATAAAAGCGGCAGAAGCGGAAGTAAAAGTAATTCTCCGGGTTGGCGACATAAGGGTCTGGCCATGGGACCGCTACAAGCGCCCCATAGCATCCCAAGACGAGAAAGACACCCTTATGGCAAAGAAGAAGCCAAGGCTGCTCTGAGCGGGAATAAATCATACGACTGAAAACGCAGAAGAATTCTCCCCGCCTTAGTAGCCTTGGAGGCTGGAAAGGGGCAGTGTAAGGGCAACGCAAGAGCCCTTGCAAGAAACTGCTCTATAAGCAAAGCAGAGTTGTGACTGAAGACACTAAAGGTTGTGGAATTCTCTTAAGGAGGCCGAACCTGCTGTTGTCTCTACGCTTCCTCTTTCCTTCCGGGCCGGACTCCTTGTGTAGTAAGTCCAATAAATGTATTGCAATGAAAGCCCCTCTTTGATTCCACGTACCGAACCCTACTATGTCCACGCAACAAATGGAGTAAAGTTCATGAGGAGTAATTTCCGGGAATATGTGGAATGGGCAAAGTGAATGGCAAGAGACGCTGTTCAACGCTTCTGAATCCAATGAGGATGTATTAAGGTTTTTTAAAATGCAATCGAGAAAGTCGGCAGAGGTATTTGCTTTGTCGCAGTCATCGTATAGTGCTCTCCCATTATGTGGTATTGGCGGGATGGGTACCTTTTTCCTTCGCAGACAGTGGGCTAGGGTCCATACCGAATTGTCGTTATGTGAGAGTGAACTTATTTTCTCTTGCCATGTTTTTTCCCAATGTGTTCTAGGTCTGGATGTTACAAGGTTTCGAAGTGCACAGAAGCCGATTTTATCTTGGCGGAGATGAGTGCGTTGCCAGAGGGCTCTGGCCTTGTTTCTATGTGAAATTAGGCGCAAATTATCCTGAGGTAGTGTGGCACCAGCGATGGAGGCCGGAGAAGGAGGGTAGCAAGAGCGATGAATGATTTTGGTTAAGGTGCTTGTAAAATCTTGAGCCGCTTTCTCTATGCTGTCTGGAGTGCTAGCAGGAGATGGGACAAGGTTAATGGCCAAGCAGTTTTCTTTAAATAGTTTCCAGTTAACTCTTCTAGTTGGTTCTGGTGGTATGAAGGAGGGTAGAAACGCAGTAAAATATGGGGCAGTGGTACGAGGCTGAGTTATCTAGGTTAAGGATTTGGAATGCGATATCTGCGGATAATAGAACTACATCCAGGATATCGGAGGAGTGGTGGTGATGATGGAAGTGGGTAGGGAAAGGCGGTGAGTGAATTGCAATATTTTTGGTAACTAGGAGCTTATGAAGGGCTCGCCCTCGTGTGATAGTGGTTTTGCAACCCCAGGCAGAATGTTTGGCGTTTAACTCCCCACCTTTTATGAGATTTGGGTGCAGTAGGGATGACAGTGCTGATAAGCCAGGGGCGTCTGACTTTGAGGATGAAGGTGGAAAGTATGCTGACCAAATGTTAAGGGTCCCAGTAACTCCTTTTATTGCTATTCCAGCGAGTTCCAGTTTTTGGGTGGGTGGTGGTTGAAGTTATGTGAAGAGTAGGTTAGTTTTGGATAGGATCATGACCCCGCAACCAGGATCATTGGCTCTATCTCTTCTGATTGTAGAGTAATTTCGACAATTAAATGTTTGGCTATTATTATTTTTGGTTTCTTGGAGAAGGATCATGTCTGGATAATGATTGGTTATTAGGAGGTTTAGCTCTTGTTTTTTGTTTTTTATGCCATTTAGTTCCATTGTAAAACTTTAAGGAAGTGGTTGTTTATTTGTGAATTAAGCACCATTTACAAGTTGAAGAAGGGCTGGTATAAAGTCATTGGTGAAGATGCTAATAAGGGTTTTATTGTCAGTAGGAGAGAGAAGTTTCGTAATTATGCTCAATAGAGCAGTTTTTATATTTGCGGTTGATGATTGGTCATTGATTGAGGGAGAGTGTTGTCCAGAGGGTGGCGGAGGGTGTTGATCGGAGGTTGGGGGAGAGTTAAGAGATGATTAAGGGGTTCACAGCCAAACTGTCAGCTATCAAGAGGGCCCTAAAAGACATAAGAGAATGTAATGGCTCTTCTCTTATCTGTTTGCACTCATTGATTTCCCTATAATCCATATCAGTCTTGTCATGAATGCACCTGATGGTTCAGGAGATCTATTATACCCTATGGTCCCTTCAGATAAAGGGGAAGAAGGTATCCTGTATATGGACTGCTGGTCATGTGGGAATACCAGGCATTGAAAAAGCTGGCAAAGCAGCAAAGGAAGCCCTGGTCAATCACAAAACAGACTCAGCTTTGCTTCCTGTGTTGGACGTCGGGGCTGCCTTGCGGAATTTGGTTCTGAACCAGTGGAAGGAAGCTTGGTGATTCTTGCCAAACAAGGAACTTAAGGCCATAAATTTGGTTGTTTTGACAGGGCCCTCTTCCATCTGGAACATTTAGGGGGAAGAGGTAGGATCACGCGCCTGAGAATAGGGCACTTAGCCCTCACGCACTCTTCATGGAGACAAAAGTGCAACCTTGAAGCAATGTTTTAAAATAAGATGTAATTTAAGCAATAGTTTAGGGGAGGACCCCAACTTTTTAAGTAAGGTGTCCAGGTTTTTAAAGGAAACTGACCTGAACGGACAACTTGAGTTTCCGTTTATTTTTTTTAAATAATTACTGTTTAACTATTCATATGTTTTTTATACATTAATGTATTTATCAAAATTGGATTGAGGTTTTAAATGTTTTAAAAAGTGGTGCAATAACAACCACAGTGGTTGATGCATCCAAAAACCCCAACTATTATTACGGGTTGGTTTCTTTGGGTAAGACCATTTCCTTCAGCTGAGAGATCTTAATGAAAATGTTGGTTAGTACCGAAGAGAGGGGTGATCCCATGGCTGCACTTTCATGATGTTCAATGTGCTTATCATTCAAACGGAAGTATGAGTTCCTGAGGCAGAATTTGCGAGGTCCAGGTTAATCCTTAGCTAATCCCTGTGAGGTGAGGTTTTTGATGAGTAGCATGGAGTCATCAATGGGCGTATTTGTGAACAAGGAGATGACATCAGAGGTCACCAGCATGTTGACTTTTTGGATTTCAGCATTCCGAATAATGTGAATGAAATCCATGGTAGTTTAAGCAAAAAAGTAAGTTTTTCTGGCGAAGAGTTGAAGAGCATGTGCAACATATTGCGCTAGCTTGTGGGTTGGTGCATTGATGTTGCTGACGATGGGTCGTCAGCAACATCGATGCGTCATCATCTTTAAGTGCCATCAAAGCACGCAGAAATTTGGAAACTAAGAAGAAAAAGAACCACAGTGAAACTACAAAACATTAACTTGCATTGCTGTAAAGATAGCCCAGACGTGTACAATAAAGGCAATGGTTCGCATTCTTAAATATAATTACATATTTTATGTATTTTATACACTCTTTCCCATGTATGGTTAATTTATTCATTCATTTATTTATTATATTACCAACTCGAAGCCCGGATACATCATGGAACGACTTTCTCTCTTGCAAGAAAGAAAAACATCTTCAATTGCCATTATATATTTGTGGAGAAAGGAAAGTCAAACGTTTGTATGTCTCCGCACATGTCCAATAATTTGATTTTCCTTTTCAGTATTTGATCTTTATACCTAATAAACGAAAATATAGTGTCCATAGAGCATACTTTATTTCTCTTTAAAATTAGATCATATTCTCAATCTAATTCGAAACATTTCATTCTTCACTTGTTTGTTACTGTTGCCACGGCAACAGTGTCACCAAATGGACGAACCAAAACAAACATTATTGCGTACTTCGGAAACAGCATTATTTACACACTCACAGACCACAGGCTTTCCTTTCCAACGGAATGACATGGAGCAAATTCTTAACGGTATGGCTTCTCATTTGCGTAAACAAGGATATACTGTTTCAGGTTGCTAATCTTAGTGAATATATTTTGGAAAGAATGGACGGGTGAGATCTTTTGTGAGATATATGCCTTTTAAATTTGGAGAACACCTAATTACATACACAACAATAATACTTGCTGCTGAGATAGTCATGTTTTAATTGCTTTGGGCTCTGCTTGAATTGACTGCAGTATCAATCTCTGTAGAAAATACATTTCTTAAATGTTCCTTTTTGAAGTAGTTAAGATCTATGTTTTTGGTAGAATTGAACGGGAGTCAAGTGTGAAACGACAGCTATAAACATCGTCAATAATGTTTAGAAAATAGTATTATTTCACATGCGCAATGATCAAACGATACATTTAGTCCAAATCATTGAAAATGGATTGTTAAAATACAATGGTTATAAATAGGGAGATTCGATATTTAAGTAGTTAACTTAAAATTAGATTTTGTTTGTGTTCTGTAGTGAGGGACCATTTTATTTAATATGCTTAATCAATTCGCAAATACACCTATTAACGCCACAAATCCCTTGCTGTTGTGAAATACTCCTTTTTAATTATGGTGATTTTGACCTGAATTCATTTATTCATAATAATGATATAAAACATATGTAGGTTTAATTTTACAGGGCAAATCAGGTATCATGATGATACAAAAATAGCTCAAAGACTAGAAATTCTTCATGAAAATATGGGCATTGAAATTATTATTGGAAGCAGAATGAGGCAATGTCTTTATGGACAAATTAACCTTAGAACTACTAAAAATTTAAGAGAAATTAGGTAAATCAGACTGTTGTGCTAAGATACAATTTTCAAGGAAATAATGAAATTAACTCCTAATAATAATAATCTAGAAGGAATTTAAATCCTTAAATGGAACATTCTTATCCTGTTAATTCTCTTTTCTTGCTTGCCTCACAATCTCCCCTCTATTACCATCTTGAACAGTCCCCTGTCGGTCAATATGCCCTTCATCCATTTTTACTGCCTCAATAGGATTTCTCCCAACCAACACCTCTCTTCACCCACCATACCAAGTACTTTCTCATTGGTTTTCTTCTCGGTCCATTTCACCTTCTCCATTTTCTTAACACCCACATGTCATAAGCCTCCAGTCCACGACAATTCTCCTGCTTCAATGACCACATTTCCTTATATAACTGTGCACCATACCAAAAGTTTCACGAGTCTTTTTTTAATATCCTTACTCAACGTTCCATTAATCAACTCTCTCCTCCTTATGAAAGCCTCTGTGCCTAGCGTAATTCTTCTCCATACGTCCCTACTACTTTGACCGTGTTGGTCCAAAATGCTTCAGAGATACGTCAACTATTCTACCTGCATTAGTTATTGCCCTCCTATTTTAATGTTTAGCTTAGCATTTTTCTTTCTAGAAAATTGCATATCCTTTGTTTTATTAATATTGATTTTCATCCCATACCTGTCGCCTTGAATTTCCAATTCACTCAGGAATCCTTACAACCCCTTGGCTGGCTGACCAACTAAAGCTTGGTCATCCGCAAACCTAATTAATTTTACCAATTCCCCGCCCACTTTCATTCCTACCTCCAGTTCTTCCAATGCCTCTTTCATCATTTCCTCTTCATTTCCTCTGCATTGTTGTTCAAGATTGCGTCAACTTTGGCCGTACAACGATGTGGCTCTTGTAAAACACGAGTCGAAGTACGTGATATGGTCGTTAGTTGCAATATTTGCTCAGGTGTATGTCACCATAAATGCTCCGGCTTAAGTGATATAACATTAAAAGCTCTCTCGGACTGCCATGACATTTACTGGAAGTGTTTTTATGCCGTGTAAATAAGCCCAATATTTACAATATGGCGGCCGACATTGAAAATTTGAAAATGGAGTTACAAACTCTCCAATCTACCGGATCCACGGAAAGTACTACCTTGCAGCCAATTGCAAAGGAAGCTGTAACGTTGTCTACGGAATTGAAACCTGAAGTCAATGAACAATTAGGCCTCAATAGTGACAACTCCAAATTGTGCCCCAAAAATGGGAATGCAAAATTTAACACCATGAGTTTCGAATCCATCGTTCCTGACGAGGAAGGTTTTCAAAAGGTCAATTACAAGAGAAACAAACGCAAACGAAATACGGTTTTTGGGAGTTGTAAGCAGCCTGCTGTTACGTGCAATTTTGTGGGAGTTCCTCGCAAGACTCTCTTCTACGTTGGTCGTGTCCAGTCCAATGCAACGCCTGATGACATTGTGAAGCATCTGTCCGGAATATTTCCTGGGAATGACTTCAAATGTGAAAGTTTGAGAGTTGGTGAAGTTTATAATTCTTTTAAACTCTGTGCGCCAATTAGCCTTAAGGATCAACTTCTTAAAGAAGATATTTGGCCAGTAGAAGTGAAAGTTGGGAAATTTTTCCCCCCAAAACCGCGGAAACTGACCCCTACTCATGAAGAGACAGAGAATATTGCTGAAGGGTCAGCCGCGGTGGTGAATCCGAACGCCGAGTTAAAAACTAGTGATGCGCCGGTATCCACCTCAGCAACAAGGGGCCTCACCGATAACACTACGGAAAAGTGTTCCTTAGAGAAACGTGTTACCCCCCTCCAAACGGGAATATCAAAACCAAAGTCCTTTTGACTAGATAGTATTAATTTATTTTGCCAAAATGTGAGATGTCTACGTAATAAGATAACGGAGATAGAGGCAATAGTCAAACATGGTGGCTACAATGTGCTATGTCTCAATGAGAACTGGATTGCAAAAAATGAATTTGATGTGTATAACATTAGTGATTTTGGCTGGGCATCATTCTACTGCCGATCTGTAGCAAAAAACGGTGGTACCTGTATTTATGTCCTTAAAGGTATGCCCTTCAAGGTAATTGACTTGGACAAATTCTGTCTGGAATTGCACTTTGAAATATCTGCGATCATATTGAAGGACCTGAATTTGATCATTGCTTCTGTGCATCGCTCCCCTAATGGTGTTTTTGAACACTTCTGCAATCAACTGGAACTAGTACTATCCCTATTCTTGACTCTGAATGCCAATATCATAATTTGTGGAGATCTCAACATTGACATAACACTAAAAACTAGTGATTGTCAGGTTCTTGAAAATCTTTTGCTTTCTTATAATTTATACTGGGCAAACAAACAGCGTACTCGACTTTCTGCCTGCCTAGATAATGTAATTACCAATTATGGTCCTGAACTGTACAGTATAAGTGTTATTAACTATCTCCTATCTGACCATCAAGGCATAAGCTTCACTTTTAATACTCAAATAACTCAAAAGATATATCCAAATAGAGGTAAAACCATAATCGTGAGGCCCATAACAATAGAAGGTTTAGAGAGTTTCCAACTGCTTCTATCTTGTATTGATTGGCATGGTTTTTGCACAGACTCTGTAGAACAAACATGTTTTTCAAGTTTTTTAGGTAATTTCCTAGGCATTTTTGAGCAATGCTTTCCTAAAAAAATTCTAAACTCTATCCCCACTAAAAATAAAAAAAATCTCTGGTATGCTGGGGAGTTATTAGCTCTTAGAAATGATTTACTTAGTTACTACCACTCATACCAAACCAGTGGAGGCCAGCATGACAAAGAGGCTTACTTGAAATACAAAAGAGATTATTATAATTTAGTTAGGTGTTCAAAAAATAGTGCTTACAAGGATTTTATATTGAATGCAAAAATAAACAAAAGGCAGCATGGAGTATAATCAATCAAGACGTTGGTCATGGTAATGGAAAAGAAAATCTTCCTTTCACCCCAGATGCTGTAAATAATTTTTTTTTAAAAGCTGTTGAAGACAATTTGTTCTCTCAAAAAGTTGATGCTGCCAATATTGGTAATATGCTGCAAAATCTTCCTCCGAATAATTTAAATTTTAAATGTAATTTTGGTACTCACCTTGATATTATATCGACTGTTAAAAAATTTAAAAAATCCAACAGTAAGGATATTTATGGTCTTTCTAACTCCCTAATAAAGGACATTATTGTGCTCATTGCGGAACCATTAGCAATGTTAGTCAATTTATGTTTTGAGACAGGAGATTTTCCAACAGCTCTAAAATGTTCCAAAACAGTACCTATCCTTCCCCTTCCTAAACCCTGAAAATGTCTCGCAAGTTTGATGGGCATTTAAACAAAACAGAGGGACAAGGTTAGAATAAATTGATGTTGACTGATTGTCATTAATAATTGTGAAGAGTTCACAGATTAAATGTTTAATTTTGTGTGTTCCGGGGAAGAAAGTGGTGATAATATTAGGGCTTTTTGGGCAGTTTGGTTTGATGAGGGGAGTGTATTTGGTTGAGGGTCAGGATTTTACTGTTCAGTAGCATTCAGGGTACCCTATTTTCTCAGAGAGTCATGTAGCTGATACAAGTACTTCTGTTGGGAGGGGATGTTGTTTCAGAGACGGAAGCATCAGACTGAGAGAGAATGGGATGGAGCGCTTTGCATGAGGTGGATGGCAGCTGTCGAAATCAAGCTACTGTTCTTACTAGTTGGTTTAACGTGGACTGAGGTATAAAAGGTATTGTTTTGGAGGTGAATGTTAATACACAGGAAAGTGATATTCGAGTCGGGTATGGAAGAAGTGAATGATACTAATGAGGATTTGAGAAAGGAAATAAAAGGAGATAAATTTTTGCGTCTGAGGAACCAAAGGAGGAAAATATCATTGAAATAGTGGGCCCAGAAGAGTGGTTTGAGGGTTTGTTATTGCAGAAAGTCATGTTCTAGTTTACCCATAAAAAGATTGGCGTATGTAAGAGCCATACGTGTTCCCATTGCAGTGCCTTTTATTTGTAAATATATTTTCTCGTTGAATTGAAAAGCATTTTTGGTGAGAACAATTTTACTCTGTTTGATGAGCAAATCTGTGGATGGGGTGTGTTGTGTGGATCGTAGGGAGAGTTAATATTGCAGGGCTTCTCAGCCTTCTTTGTTGGGAATGGAGGTGTACAGAGATGTATTGTCTATTGTGGCCATGAGAATGGTCGTGTTGTTGTGCTGAACCAAGCACACTGCATGTATCACATGCCTGCCTCCCACCCCCTTGTTCATTTCCCATTGGTCCCTTACCCCTCCCTCCCTCGTCCCTCTCCCGCACATGTCCCCTCCGCTATTCCACGAGAAGGCCAGTCTGAGGACAACAGCAGAGCCATTGAAACATCAAAACAATATATAGTGAGTGTCCTTTCTTTGTGTCCCTATGGTTTAAAAATCTACATCTGTATTTTATGTGTTTATATATATTTATGTATATATATATATATATAAATATATACATATAGTATTATTATGTAATCTACCCTTTTAGGTATGTTTTTGGATGGACAAAGCTACTAAATAAAACATTTTGTGTCTCATAAAAAAACACAAAATCCAGCATCCTACTCCATCAAGTCCCTCTTCATCTCTGAGTGCTCTCTGCCTCCCTTCATCCCGTCCAACTTCCCTATCCTACTCCTTCCATTTCCTTGTTTGTCTAACATTCTCTCGTCTATCACAGTCCTCAATATCCCAATGCCGGTAAATACCCCCTTCACCCTTTTTTCCTGCCTCTGTAGGATTGTTCCAAACAAGCCCCTCTGCACGCCGCACCGTACATAGCTATGGTCCATATCAGTGTTTTTACGAGTCTTTTTTTAACATCCTTTCTCAACGTCCCTGTCATCAACTCGCCCCTCCTTGTGAAAGCCTCTTTGCCTAGCACGATTCTTCTTCTTACGTCCCTACTACTTTGAACGTGTTGGTCCAAAAAACTACCGAGGTATGTAAACTTTCTATCTGCTCTGGTTTTTGCCCTCCTATTTTAATGTTTAGCTTAGCATTTTTCTTTCTAGACAATCGCTTAACCTTTGTTTTATTAATATTGATTCTCATCCCATTCTGTCGCACTGAATTTCCAATTCAGTAAGCAATGCTTGCAAGCCCTTGGCTAACTGACAAACTAAAGCTTGGTCATCGGCAAACCTAACTGATTTTACAAATTCCCCACCTACCTTCATTCATACCTCCAGTTCTTCCCATGCCTCTTTCATCATTTCCTCGGCATATAGGTTGAACAGTAACGGTGATAATGGGCAACCCTGTCTGACACCTCTTCCTAACCCTGCTCAACCGGACTCCCAATTCCTCACTCGCATCTGAGTGTTCAGAGACATATACAGGTTGCGGATTAGCCTCCTGTCCCGCCAATCTATTCCTATTTCCTGCAATATACTCATTAGTTTTTCTCAATTCACTCTATCAAATGCTTTTTCGAAAGCTACAAAACAGGCAAATGCATCCTGGTTCTGTTCTATATTCCTCACAATTAATAATCTCATTACTGCAATGGCATCACGCGTATCTTTCCCCTTCCTAAACCCAAACTGATCCTCCCCTAAGTAATCATTTGCCCTATTCTCTATCCTTTTGTTTATAATCCTGAGAACAACTTTAGCTTCATGGGATATCAAACCTATCATCCTGTAGTCCTCACATGATTTTCCCCTAACCTTTTTGGAATTGGAATTAAAAATGATCTCACAAAGTCTTCCGGCCAGATTCCCTCCTCATAAATACTACGGATCAGCCCATAAAGCCTCTTCCTCCCACATTTTCCTAAGCCTTTTAAAAGTTCGGTGGGAATGTTATCCACCCCCATGGCCTCATTTAGTTTCATCTCCCTTAATGCCCTTTCTATCTCATTGTCTAGTATGCCTGGACCTAAGCTATCTTCCTCTACGTCATGTTCCTCTTCTATGTCTAACTTTGTTTGTCTAAGTTCTTTATTATTACAGTTCTTCCTTATATTCCATCCATCTCTCTTGGATCTTCCCTGCATCCAATTTTACCTTACCCACCTTATCTCTAACTGCGATCGTTGATCTCTCTTTCTTACTTCCCGATAAAGAGTTAACTTTGCTGTACAGCGCACCGATTTTACCCTTCCTCTGCAGACTTTCCATATCCTCGCACTGTCTTCCACCATGCTTCTTTGCTTTATTTGTTGCCCGCCTCAATTTATTGTTTAATTCTTTGTACTTCATTTTGCCTAATTTTGTATTTACATTCTTCTATTTTTGCCGGTCATCCATCTTTGTAATCATCTCATCCGTGATCCATGGCTTCGTGGCCCTTTTAGCGTTAACGATTCCAATAGTGTCTTTTGCAACTTTAGACAACCCTTTCTTGATACATTCCCATTTTTCCTTGATAGTACGTAGCTTTTCATCATCCGCCATGATTTCCTCTACCACCTGTTTCAATTCCTTCATTTTCAAACCATTTAATGCTTCTACATTCCATTTTCCAACTCGCCGCCCCTGCTGTATCTTTTCGAAACGGACGCTATAGTTCATAATAACTAAATTGTGGTCTCAGTCCGCATCCGCTCCCGGGAAGCTGTGCGAATTTATCACACTGTTGCTAAACCTGTGCCTAACCAGGATATAATCTAGCTGATACCTTTCTGAGTCACTTGGCATTTTCCATGTATACCTGCATCTTTTGTGGTGTCTAAACCAAGTGTTGGTGGTGACTAGCCCGTCTCCAGTGAACTTAACTGCTTTCTCCCCGCGGTCATTCCTTGTGCCTAAACCGTAGTCCCTGACCTCATCACCATCTCTTCCTTCGCCTACCGTCGCATTCCAATCCTCCATCACTATCAAATGTTTCCCTGCAGGTTCAAACGCGATTATGTCCGCTAACTGATCGTATATCCTATCGTCCTCCTCTGCCTTCTGGTTGCTCGGTTGCATGTATACCTGAATAATGACCAAGTTCGTCGGTTCTGTTTTTATCTCTACTAGTAGTATTCTGTTACCTGCTCTATGTTTACTACGCTTCTCCCTACCTCTTCATTTATTACTATAGCAACCCCTCGTTGGCTCTCGTCGCCGCCGCTGTATATTATTCTATATTTATCACTCCAATAATTCCCGCTATATTTCCATCTTACCTCGCATGGACCTAAAATATCGATAGTTCCCCTTTCCATCTCTCGGTTATCATTCTCCGCTTTCCCTGTTCTCATCATTGTCCTAACATTCCACGTTCCTATTCTAATTAATTTGGTCTACTCCTGCTGCGTTTTCTGTCCTGCTGCTGCCGGTTTTCTCTTGCAAGGGTTAACCCTTAGGGTTTGTTTAACGTGACACCATGACTTCTTGGCCGCCCCACTTGGGTCCGACGCCATCGCAGCCGCCTCACTGAGGAACAGACGCTGCGTGGACTACCTTTCGTCTGGCTCCTTACCTTCGACCTATCTGGCATTGGTGACCCTACCAGGAGCAATTAATATTACTCCCGCCAGCACAGCTCTAGGTGTCATCGGAACGCACGAGCCATTCCACCACGTCAAGATTGTAGTCCGGGGAGGGTTATATATATATATATATATATATATATATATATATATATATATATATATATATATATATATATATATATATATATATATATATATATATATATATATATATATATATATATTTCCAACAGGAATACTTTATTAGTTGAATAATATATCGGTCCTTTCTATTTTATAATTTCCATTTCATCTGTACTTATCGTCATTTTAGAGATAGCTTCACATACCTGTGATTATAAATATGAAAAAATAGCAGTCTTAAGTTATGTGAATATTTATTTATAAAATGAAAATGTTAAGGGGTTAAGAACCGATTTCAATTATATTTTGCAAAAAAATTAGTCTCCATTCGTGCGGTAAATAATTGATAGTAACGACCAATGAATGCATTCAATCATAAATGATTTTTACTATATCTACCGTAAGTATGCAGAAGATTAGAGCCAGGCGATTGAAATCAATTCCAAAGATGAGAAAGATCAAAATATCAAAAAAAAACTATGAACGCGACGACAAAATATGTCGCCTCACTGCTTTTATGCTATGATTTGAAAGTCGAAACGAGACAAAGAAACTGCGGGAGATGCCGCAACAGTAACTTTTAACGGACACATCCGGCATCTCCCGCAGTTTATTTGGAATTTGTCAAGGTGTAAACAGATAAGTGTTTTAAAGTTGGCTCTTTAACCGTGTGGCGCATCCCGCACATGACTACGAATACCTGTGGCATTGTATGTACGGTATTTCGTCACAACATCTTGTTCCTTTAAAACCCTCAAAATTTCTGAGTTTAAGAGGAGGCCTCGATAGCAGAGCACAGGCATGTCCTGCCTGTGTTCACCGAGTGTCTCAATTTCGCCGGCGTCCGAGGCTTCGGCCGCCGGGATTCGGAGAGCGGCGGTGCCGGACTAACTCGGAAGTCGAGGTTCCGATCGTGTTTTGTGTCGAGCGGCGGTTGACCGCCTAGTTCATCAAGAAGCGTGCGGTTTAACTCTCGACTTCTGCTGCCGGGAAGGTCGTGCTTTCGTTCTGTTTGCTGGATCAAGACTGGCCTTGACTCTTGGTGTAGAGCTCAGGCTCATTTTTATTTGCGACCAACGGTCGCGTGTAGCGGGGAGGGAGTGCGCACGAGTGTTTATTTCTTTCTTGGAGTGCTTTCGGTGCGCTCTCCATTTTTTCGCGCTGGCGTGCTCAATTTGATTTGTTTCAAAATGGTCGAACATCACGTGGATACGCTCGCCTTGCAAATTGACGATAAGGCGAAGGCCCCTGCTCCGTTGGAGGTCGACCTCCTTACACTAGAGTCACTGGGCCTCACACCGGAAAAGATTGCGGCGATCTAATTTGGATATAACCGCCATTTGGTATTCCTGAAGTTGGCAACTGAAGCTACTATGAAGAGGATTCTATATTATATCCCACGAAAGCTACCGTTTCCATCCCTAACGATCCGAGGACGACGGTTAGCATTGACGAGACCTTTGGTAGCCCTTGTAATGTCAGGGTTCTTCGTCTTCCCGTGGAGACCCCATTGGAAGATATAACAAGTGAGCTTCAACGTTTTGGAAAAATCCATCGCTCGTGGGAGAACAGGTGGGAGGGCGACCAAATGGCGCGCGTGCTGACAGGTACGACAGTGGTGCGGATGACGGTGGAAAGAAATATCCTGTCGTACCTCCCCATTGGCGGCAACCGGGCCATCATCATCTACGAGGGTCAGCGCCGCACCTGCGCCCGTTGCAACCAAGAAGGCCAAGGTGGAGGAAAGCCAAGGTGTCCGCAATATTCCCAGGGCTCCTCTAGAGGTGGACCAATTCGATCTATCTCCTCCGATTTCTCCCGACGGAGCCCCTTCGGCAGATGACCTCCAGTCCGCTCCCGGCCCCCCCGAGGCCACCTCCTGGGTTGGGCCGGTCACCAGCTGTGCTGCCTAAAAGAATGCCCCCCGTTGAACGCTGCCGAGTTACCCGCTCTTCGTAGAGACCACGGCTGGGTCTTCTTCTTCGGACTAGGTCGAGGGGGAGGTATGCAGTGACAACTCGAGGCCTCGATCGTCGGCCCGTCGGACGAAGCGTCCTGGGAAGCGGCGAAGCTCTTGTCGCTTGGGCTCGAGCGGGGACCGAAGCGACGTAAGCCAAGACCAGGACTCTGGTAAGTGATGTCCGGTGCCCATAGCTGTCCTCTCATTCCACCAATTAATATTATTTCGTTTAATATTGCTGGTGTTTATAACGCTTTAAAAAGTGCAGTCCAACGTTTTCCCCGCGATCTCAGGGCTGATGTAATCCTCCTTGAAGAGGTAAAAGAGGACATACTCTGGGATACAAACATCTTTCAGGCTTTCGGCAATTTCGCCACCACCCTAGTCCGAAATGGCATTTCGTTCTCTCATGTTCGCCGCCACGCATCAGACCGAAAAACGTTCGCTATCGTGAATGGTATCCATATCACGAACCTTTACGCTCCCTCCGGTGAGCGCGCGAGGACAGAGCGCGAAACATATTTTAATGAACTCCTTCTCCCCTACCAGTATTCTTTCTTGGGGAGGGCCATATTGGGCGGAGATTTCAACTCCAACTACCGCCGAGAGGGTAGTGCCTCCGGAAGGGATGGGGTGACATACTATCCAAGCCAGGCACTCTCACTGATTCGAGCGATTGACGCAGTGCGTTCTTATTGCGCCGGTCCCACCCCCTTCACGCGATCAGGGCCTAACTCTCGGACGCGAATTAACTGCCTCTTCCTCTCGGCATCCCTAAAAAATGATGTTTAGAGAGTGGACACGTGCCCCTACGCGCGGAAGGATCTGGCCAGAAGTTTTCGTCCTCAGCGTCTACCCAGTTAGTGAGGGGTGCCTGAACTTCCTCCCGGAATGGCGCCACCTCAACTACATAGCCCTTTTTTACCTTTTGTTCGCTGCTACGAATGTTACAAAGTAATATGGGGACATTGCCTTCAGGTGACACCGAAGCAATGCTCGGCAGAATAAATAAATCTCTCTCGCTTCCAATGACTCGCACTTCTTTGCCTTCAACCATCTGACTCTTTATCTTCGACAACACAACGGATAACGGCGCTACTCTAATAGATTCCTCTGATACAATTTTGCTCGATCGGCAAATCCCATTACTAGCGCCGGTCTGAGTTTCGCGAACTTTGCCATCGCACAAGGGGACAACAAATCTATCCTCTCTTACTGGCGAAAAAACAAAATCATCACCCGACTTCTTTATCCCAAACCGGGAGTCGGTGGAAACCTCGAAGACATCGCCATTAACTTCGTCCCTAGCGGTGCAGCTTGCTTGCGACGCGGGTGGCAACCTCTCTATGACTCTTTCGGCCTTCGCCACCTCTGCTAATTTCTGTGAATCCTTATTTAGAGATCCGTTATCCTTATTCCCTTCTGTCGATTCCTCCGTCGTTACTTGAAAACAAATTCCCTCCATACTGCCGTTTATTCGCGAGTTACATTTCATTATCTCTGCCGGAAAAGCACTTTGGTTTTTAGTGTCGCTTATCGTTTTTTCCTCAAGGGATGCTAAATTATACGTGGCCATTTGCGAATCATTGCCATTAATTATACCATAAATGAAAGAATCAAACGCCTTGACCTCTTCGGAAACTCCAATTTCATGGGCGCCTATGGGCTCGTTCATCTGCGATGTTACGCAATTAGATTTAAGGTATGTCTCGTGTCCCTCACCCATTCTTATTTTCCGTTTATTGAACGATATACTTTTCCCGTAACAAACCATAAAATCAAGGCAACAATTTCAGAGTGTTTAAATCATTCGCCTTGACTGGGATTCAAACCCAGATCCCGCAATATCCGGTGGAGTGCTTTAGCCACTTAAGCTACCGAGGCGTCCTCTTAAACTCTGAAATTTTGGGGCTTTTAAGGGAACAACAGCACTCGACCGGATATTGAAGGATCTGGGTTCGAATCCCAGTCAAGGCGAATGATTTTTACACTCTGAAATTGTTGCATTGAAATGCACATTAGCGGATGACTCCGTTAAAAGTTACTGTTGCGGCATCTCCCGCAGTTTCTTTGGAATTCATAAAATCAAGGCCTAGAAGACCGTCATAGTTCGTTTCCCCCAAATCCACTACTAAGATGTCATGGGGATATAATTTATGATCAATCAAAAGTTGCACGAACTCTCTCCGATGATTGGCAAGGGATGACCTGACGCGCTTCTCACCCGAGAATTGTAATCAGAATTCCTTAATTGGCCAAAAGGAAATTTTTTACTATCAATGATGGTAACGGCTGCTCTCGTTTCCACTAGAAAATTGTTATCTTTCTTAAATTATTAACTACTATTGTCCATCCTGCTTCTTGAGTTACCACTAGAATTAAATCTGTCCCGACCTCCCAGTCGGGAGATCGGCGTTTCCCGCCACGAAGGGATTTTCGCGCCTCGGGCAGCGTCTGGGAAGATGGCCAGTCCTTTGACAAATGCCTCATTTCACGAGCGGGCAATCTTTAGCCATATGATTTTCATTTCCACAATTTAAACACAAAGACGGCCTCGTTCCCCTCTCCCTCTCTCTACACGCTCGACCAATGTGACCGGTTTTACCGCAGCGAAAGCAAACGCGTGCGCCGTGATTATCTATCCTTCGGTGTCCCTACTTGCACCGGGGGAACCAGTCTTACATTGAAACCCCTTCCGAGAGCCTGGGCGGCGTTCATTTGTTCCACGGGAAACTGCCAACCTGCAACATTTGGCGGATTCGCGTTCATACCCTACGAAGGCGTTATATTTGGAGATGGCGGCCACCTAGGGGGTTACTGACACAACCACGCATGAGACTGTTGTGGTGAATTTACGTCTCTGTTGACGGCGTATTTTCTGACACTAGCTTCTTCAACGCTTGCGAACCCTTCTGTCTCAATCAAGTTTGTTGGATTACGAACCAACACAAACCTACCAATCTCTTACTTCAGCCCAATTAAAAATTGCACACGAAGTCTACCTTGAATTCTTCGCTGTTTCTGAATCAATATCGCACCATGACTCGCGTAGCCTACGGGCGACATGGCGCAATCTGGTTAGAAATTCTGCGACGTTCTCCAGCGGTTTTTCTACGCAAGTGTTAAATATTTTTTCTAACATGATTGGAGATGCATTTAGGGAAAATCTCCTTTTGAGATTAATGGAAAAGTCCGCGTATGAACCTAATATGTGATGATTTGCAGAGACAAAATCCGCGGCGGTTCCTCCAAGCCGAAGTTGAGCGACTCCTAAGGTATGTGCTTCATTCCAACTACTAAGATGACTTACAATACGGGATCGAGATGGTGCGGGGGCTAGCGTACTGGCTTCCCACCCAGAGGGCCCGGGTTCAAATCCCGGCGGTGTTGAATATTTTTCAGAGGTATCTCGATCCCTACTTGAGGTGCTTTGTGGAGGGCACTTTGAGTGAGTACGCCGTCCGTCGGATGGGACGTTAAGCTGCGGACCCCTTGGCGCCTTTCGTTAAGAGTAGGCTAATGCCGACGCCGGGTTTCTCTCCACCCTTCATCCTTTCCAATCCATCCCCTATGGCGCAAATGACCTTGGCTGTCGATCGCCTCCCCTTAAAACTCCTACTACTACTACTTACTACTACGACTTACAATACGAACGCTTTCCAAAAATTTGCCAACCCCAATCTCGACTTCCCCGCTAAACGTTGGAATTAAATGAATCTGGCTGTCAATAGCGGCGGTTTGCGCTGCTTCTCCGCAACCATTTTGCGGACTCGCGCTACTTCACGGCTGTTCTAACACATTAACCAAAGGTGTGAAGTCGAGTGCACTGCCGAATTTCAATCCATTTGCGGTTTCGTGATAATCGAGAAAAGGGTTAGGGTTCCCCAGTCTATGAGGGTTAAGGCCATCCATCGCGAAATTCAACCCAATGCTAATTACATTAAAATTTGACTGTGCTTAATTAATTTATTTTTTCATACTCCGAGTGTATCCGATACCCATGGTGGGCTCTGAATGGGCTAATTGATGGTTCCTGATGAAGTGACCCTTAGTTTAATTGCGCGCAGAGAATCGCGATGAGGTTATAGCACGTGTCTTAAAATAATAATTCGTTAGGTCAGCACAGATTAGCATATCCCACCTGTCCGAGAAAATTCGGAACTTCCGATTTAAAGAGGTACACGGGCACATGATAATCTATGAGACACTGTCGCATACACTGAATAAATCACTAGTCCAACCGTCCAACCCCTCACCTGACACCAATATGTCGCAACGGGGGTTTCTATGGTGCGACACAAAGGGTATCGGGGAAGGTCAGAGTAACTACACCGAGTATCACCAAAGCAGCCGTATATTACCCAACATCAGTCATAATGCACCATTTACATAAGTATAAGCAAATTATGGATGGCTAGACCCTCGGTAAACCAACGCGAGGGCGGACAGAATTCAAATGGCAGAAAATTACCTTGGACAGGGTAAATGCAGGGTGGACGCGGTCACGAAACACATAACCTAGGCAGAGCCCTCGTCCGTCGGAAAAGAAGGGAGTATGGCAGGGTGGACGCGGTCACGACACGCATAACCTTTGCGGAGCCCTCGTCCGTTGGAAAGGGAGGGAGTATTGCAGGGTGGACGAGGTCAAACGAACTTAACCTAGGTTGAGCCCTCGTCCGAAGTTGAGTTAGGAATATGACACACTGTCGACACAAGCGCAACATAGCCGAAGCATCGTGCCCTACCGGTCACCGCCAGATAACCAACTGACTGCTTTTTGCCCGGCGACCAGGGCTTTTATACCCAATTTAGGAGTCAGGGGAGGAATACTTTTGAAACATTGTCTTTGGTCACGTGGGACATTCGGAGGAGCCAGGGAAGGAGTACCATGTCGCATATTGCGACAATAGATATAAATTTTTGCAAAGTTACCATCTAGAATTTCGTTCAAGTATAATGAGCTCTGTTGTTTGAAATATTAATTAATCTGACTTCTAATGATTTGAACCGAATAGAAATAATTTTAAAATCAAATATTTTCTCAAACAACATTGTTTTACTATTTTTACATTATAAACGAGAATATTAAGAGCATATAACTGTAAAGAGCATACTGTATTTCATTAATGAAATAAGACTTGATCCAAACTCCAATTTGAAACCTTTCGTTCTTCACTTCTTTGTTACTATTGCCATGGTGACGTCGCCACCAAATGTTCAAACCAAACAAACTTAATTCTCAAGTAAAATATTAGATTGTTCTGTCACATTTTAAATTTCACATATCGCTAATGCCTTTGAGCATACTGTGCTTACCTTCAGAAATACACAATGCACGTTCATTAAGGCTATATGGTATTCATTCTCAGATTCAGAACGCACAAATTATTTGATTGCATTGTGAATTAATGGGTGACATAAAAGGATCTACCGTAGCCAAAAGTTGTATTGCACTCTTTGGAAGAATACATCTCCTCTTTGAGGTGAACTGTCTCATTGTCTATTTTAAGGTTATTTATGTGTATTTGAACTTCTTCCTATTTACGCCACACATGGAAAGAATGGACTGGTGATATCTTTTATGAAACATATACCTTTTAAATTCTGGAAAACACCTAATTACATTCACGACAAGATTACCAGCTGCTGAGATAGTTGTCTTTTAATTTGTTCTGATGATAAACTCTGCTTGAATTGACTGGAGTATCCATCTAAGCGTAGAAAATATATATGTTACTGCTCCTTTTTGAAGTAATTATGGTCTATGTTTTGGATGGAATTGAACAGGAATCAAGTGCCAACCTACTGCTGTAAATAGTGTCAATATAAATTGAAAATAATACTTAATAATGTATTCCATGATCAACCAATACATTGAGACAAATTATTCAAAGTGGATTTTTAAAATACAATTTATTGAAAGATTCAATATTGAAAAATTAAACATAAAATAAACTGTATTTAATACACGCTCGGTAGAAGATAGGGCTTCTTAAGTTATTTCCACAGCCATTTTGCAATTACCCAATTGGGTGCCACTAATCCCATATTATGAAGCACTCCTTTTTAATTACAGTGTTTTAAAATGAATTCATTTCTTCATCTTCATTATATTTGATTGGCATCTATAGGCTTAGAAATGCCATTTATTTTAGAATATATGTATGACATATAAAAGTCAATTGTTTTAAATGCACGCGATTTCAAAGCCATTTAATAATGACTGATTCCATACAGGTTCATTGAGTATATTTTATTTATTTTTATAGGCTTTATTTTCATAAAAAATTCAGAATCAATCAAAACGTTAAAAGAAAAGGTTTAAAAGAAAGGAGGGGATTTGATAGTTATTTGATAAAAGATTTAGGAAGGTTTTTAAGGTGAAGGTATGAGATTTGATCGGGTCCCGGTGATGACTTGGTTTTGGAGTGGGACATAATGGAGTAAAGTTCTAGAGGAGTAATTTCCAGGAATATGTGGAATGGGCAAAGTGACAGGCCAGAGACGCTGATCAACGCTTCTGAATCCAACAAGGATGTATTATTGTTTTTAAAAATGCATTCGAAGGAGTCGGCAGAGGTATTTGCTTTGTTGCTGTCATCGTATAGTGCTCTCCCATTATGTGGTATTGGCAGGCTGGGTACCTTTTTCCTTCACAGACAGCGGGCTAGGACCCATACCAAATTATCCCTATGTGAGAGTGAACTTATTTTCTCATGCCAAGCTTTTTCTCCAAGTAGTTGTAGGGCTTCTCTAGTGTTGCACAGTTTGAAGAGAAGTTCACAGTGAACAATGCAACCTTTTTAATTGGCTGTGTGTGGACCACCACAGTTTATGCATTTGGCTGGGGAGGTTTTGTGTTTCTGGCATTCTCTATAATGGTGAATGCGAGCACATTCGGTGCATTGAGGTGGGAGGCCGCACGTCTTGTAGGTGTGCCCATTGCATTTGGAACTTAAGCACTGTGGAGGTTAAGGTGGAGGTCTGTATGGTTCCACCGAAGTCTTAAGGTGGAGAACCAAATTTAGCTCTAGAAATTCTTTAGAGCAGGAGGAGACCTGGAGTCGGACTTGGTAGGGCAGGAGAGGGATGGGGACGATTCGTGGGAGCTCGGCATTAGGGTTGGCACCCTTTCTGCTCTCTGAAAACAGTTTGGTCGGGTGGAACGCAGTTGAGAGGTATTCTCCGCAGAGAAGCCAATGTCCACCAGAGCTTTTTCAATGTCTTCTTTTGGGATATTTGTGGGTATTCCCCGAAGGACAAAATGAGGCTTTTTGTTTGATTGAAGTTGGTACGTACCTGTATAGTATGCATAGTTAATGGAGGTGAGTTTTTTAGTGACAGCTCTGAAGTCGGAGATCGTTTGGCATTGAACTCGAATCTCATTGCGAATGAGATTTGCCACAGGAGGAATTGTGCAGGCTTGACGGATTTCATTGTATTTAATTTGCCAGTTGGTTATGTCCCGGAGAAAAATGGGAGGGATACGGGGTTTAGGAGGTGGAGTGCGCTGAGCTTCAGTGTCTGCATCTTGACATGGGGTTTCCTCATTTTGGTCATCCTAGGGGGAGGGGGAGAGGCAGGTGAAGCGGTTACATGTGGAAATTTGAGAGATTTGCTGGGCAGATTTGTTTCTGGGCTTTCGTTTGGTGGAAACCGTTTGGTAAGGCTAATCGGCAGGAGCAGAGCGCTTGATTGTAGGACTTTGGGTTTGGTATATAGGTGGTTGGTTAGGCTCTTGAGTGGATTGAGGAGGAGTTTTACTCACAGCGCACCTTGGCAAGTGGGCTGACGAACTGGGGGGGTCCTGCTCCAGGAGCGTCTCGCCTTATATAGCATCGCGCCTTTTGGGGGATGACATTACATTGGCAAAAGTAGTGAATGAAAATCATACAAAAATAATAATTAAAAAAACATTTATCTTCACATTGTTCACTTGTGAAATTCGTAACACTACATTAATGCAGTAACGTCGGCATTTTCTTAGCCTGAGGGTTCGTAAAAAAAAGTCATAGAATTACAGGAAACATTAAAATATAAGTACATGTGACTAGGGTTAAAATGAAGGAGCACTCCGTCTTTGTTTTCCTCTTTCCTCAAAGCTTGCACTAATATTCACGTGAGCACTATACACACCGTCTGGAATAATAGAGCGAGGAGCATGCAGAGTCTGCTTGTCCAGCCAGTCTTCTCCTCCAGGAACCACGTTAACTCCTCAATGCAGCCGTAGAAGTAGGTCATAAAGTTGAAGGACTAGCATACTAGTAACACAGTTATTGGCACTTCTGAATTTCGGTTTCCGGGCGGCGTTTGCGGCTCTTTGCCTGCGATTGTGCTTGCGGTGGGTGTGGTGGAGAGGTTTCCTGGCTCTCGGGGAATTTCCTGGGTGCTAAGGGAGTGCGGCAAGGGACCTTGGGATAGAAAGGGAGTAACTGTTGCAGGTAACTTGTCGCATCATTGAATTGGGTGGGCGCATTAGGGGCCAATCGATGTCCTTCCAGGTGTCGAGGCCGCCAGGTGGTTGTGGTCGCGACAGCAACATTGCGTCCATCGTCTTCCGTGCATCGGGCATCTTCTTCCCATGTGGAGGCGGTCATGGTCATCAAAGGTTGGGTCAGGGATGGCACCAAGTGCAGATCCTTTCCAGGGATGGGCGCATACTCGGGGGTGAATGGGATACTCCATTCTGCATCGGCGTCCAAACTGCATCTCCGCCTCTGAGAGTCCTCGCACTTGCAAGTCGGACACATCACTTCCAAAAATGGCAACTAATTTCCTCCTCTGGGGTACCATTGCTCCAGGCAGTCTCAATCCGTCTGCTGGTTAAGAATGGATTTTAGGATTAGAGGAAAGTTCTCTACTAGGTAACGGTCGGAGATTATTGGGGAAAGAGGGATTGGAAGGAGGACTTGGAGTTGCAATATAATCTTCAAGGCCTTCGAAGTTGGATGTTGATAAGGAGACACGAGCGGGTTCTTTTGGAGAGGGGTATGCTGGAGGTTGCTCGGCGTCTGGTGGTGCCATGCCGTCACCTAAAAACAGGGGTAAGGGATTATCTGGCGGTGAGGGTAAAAGGTTACGCATATGAGCTAGGAGACGTCTTCCGTCTTTCAGGTCCTCTATGTCTGCGGTAACCGGGCTTCTAACTTTAACTGTTTTGGAGGGTCCTCTCCAACGGGAAACTAACTTCCGTGCTTGACCACTTGGTGCTTGCTTGGTGCTTGCTGTTTCGATAAGTGAGCAATGCAAAGCCCAGTTCTTCGTCCCAATCAGAGTGGTCTTGGGCTGCATAATGGGGAGTCACGGAAGCAAAGGAATGGTGTGCATGCCCTAGACGACCATTTGAGGTGGGGTTATATGGAGAGAAGTGAAGATAGATTTTATTTTCAGTTCCCTGCAAACGTTTTCCATTAGTTCCGAAGTGGAGTTCACCTCTGTCTGCCAGTAAATATTTAAGCACACCGTGACGGCAAATTATGTGCTCGACAAAAAATCCTGCTACTGTTTTGGCCGATTGATCTGGAATCGTAAAGGCTTCATGATATCTTGTGAAATAATCTTGGTGAGTTAAATGATATCGGTTAACTCGGAGGGATAGGGGTAGTGGTCCACCAATATCCAAAACTAATTACTCAATTGGGTAGGCGGCTTCAACGAGTTGCTGTAATAAAATATTATTCACGCGCAATTTGCTCTTTTGGCATTCGATGCAATGCTGAACGTACTGGAGGGTGTCCGAATAACAGCCTTTCCAGTTGAAGTGTCGCTGGACGATTTCCACCATTTTCTCGATTCCGCGATGATTTCTGATAGGGGATTATCGTGGCAACGAGTCAAAATGAATTTCCGCATATTTTTGGGTGCACATATTATAAAAATTGGTTCAATCTCCGAAGGGTCAACTTTCTATAGCACATTTTCCTCATCGTAAAAGTAGCCGGACTAATGGGAACTCCTTGAACCCGTCCCATCGCTATTCTCCACGAAGTCATTCAGTTTATGAAACAGTGTTGCACCGTGTCGGCCTCTTCGCAGGGTACTAATGGGGGATTCTCACACGAAATGAAATCTACTTCCCCACCTTTACTGCATACGGATTCTAAAGACATCATGTGGTCAGGTTCAAATTTAATGGTCTTGTTCTCAAAATAAATCTAGCTACGATACTTTTCCATAAAATCCAAGCCAAATATGCCTTCATTGAGTGTGTCCCCTAGATTTATTACCAAAGCATCATGAGGGTAAACACGATTGTCTACACAGAAAGGTACGCCACTCTGACCGTTTGTCATCAATACATGACCTGAGGCGCTTCTCACTCACGCGCGGTCGTACGGGGCTATTCCTAATGTATCTAAAAGGAACACTCTTTCGTGAAGTATCGTGACCGCCGCGCCTGTGTCTACAAGGAAGTGACGTAATTTTCCTATAATCTGCACGCTAATCGTCATTCCTTTCACTGGAGTGATGGATAGGATGAGGTCTTCCCCAACCCGCAGGTCGGGGTCATCCCGTTTCCCGTGGCCATTCGGTTTGATCGCTCTGGACAATTAATTGGAAGGTGGCCAACTTCCTTACATATTCCGATGCATAGCGGGGGACAGTCTCGGGAAATATGTCTCCTTGCTCCGCAGTTAAAACAAGCTCGAGTTTTAGAGCGACAATCGCGAGCTATGTGGCCCGCGCACCCACAGGAAAAGCATTTTGCAGCGTATCCGGTATTTGAGGTGTTAGCTGTAGCATTCGGCCGCATAGGAGCTTCGTACGAGGCGGGTTTACTACCGGCAGTGTTATTTTGGGGCAAAAAGCGAGCGCTTCTTGAGTTCTGCACTGTATTAACTTTTGTTGAAGCCAGTAGTTGAACGCAATTTGAAAACATCCGTTCTAGGGAGAGGAGGGAAACGCGAGCTAAGAACTTCTTACGTTTCTGGAATAACTTTTCAGACTCTTTAGAATGTGAGGATTGGCCAAAGCATATTCTGCCGCCGGCCCATGCATGTGTAAACGGGTTACGCAAAGAGTATAAGTTTCATTCCAAGAGCTAAGGTGCCTCGTGATTTTTAAGCATTCTAAAAATTTTTCGACCGTCACATCATCGTCACCGCTAAAATTCAGAATGAAATAGACATGGTTCCCCAATGTGTTGCTTGTGAATGGAATATTCCCTGTAAGAGAGGCTGCGGTGGCAGGCTCAATTTAGTGCACAGAAGGATCGGAATCATGTTGGGTAGTGGAACCCCTTAGTGAAGTCGACTCAAAATGGGGAGAGAAATGGTTTAGCGGGGAATAACTAGGCATAGCCATGACGGTAAACAGTAGCACGCGACACAGAAATATGAAAATGAATGCAGGCTACACTAGATTAGCCAGAGCAATAAGTTCAAACTACATACACAAACGGGAAAAAACAAAATTATCAGTGGATAAGATTCCAGTAGTTTGATGAGGAATTGAAAAATTATCTTGGAATGTTAATGAACCACTTGGGGGATTAAGTTTTAGATTACGGGTTCGAGACTCAAAATTTCTCTGCGACCCTACACCTGACACCAGAATAATGTCGCGTGGTTGGCGACACAACAGCCACTCTCAACAAATACCTTGACAATCTACATCTTGCACTCCTCAAATACGGTTACCCAGAAAAGCTACTAAAAAAATAAAATGCGCCACTCCACCCGACCACACACACTACACAATAACAAGCTCACATCTGACGCAGGACTCAACCTTTGCGCCACCTATTTCCCCGGATCACACAGACTGAAAACCTTTCTTGAAGAACGATCTCCTATTTGACAGGACAATGACGCGAACTCATCCTTACTACCCCAATGCCCATGTCATGCAAACAGACGACCCGCCAATCTCTAAAACCTTCTTAGATCCACCAACCCTTCGGCACCCCCCCCGTGACAAATTTCCTGATATTTCCCCAACTTGCAACCATCCCCGATGTAAATCCCGTCTTCTTATTAGGTCTACTCCCCCCTCCCTACATTCTCTCATTGCCCCCTCACCACGTTCCCACATTAATTGCCTATCAAAAAACAATTTATCTTTCTTCATGCAAACATTGCACTTCCTTTGACAGAGGCAAATGCATTACCCCCTTACCTATTCGAATGAATAATCACCGGTACTCCTGCAATTCTGCCTCACTCTCTTCTCTTCCTATCCCTTCACACGCCAATTCCCACAACCTTTCATTCGACCAGCCTTTTGCCCATTTCTGTGCCGCTCGTGTGAAATTTTCCGTACAATCGTTATATATATAAAAATAAATATATCACCGTCCGTCCTACCTTAGCGTCTGCCACATAGACAAATATTAAACAATTGAACACGGGTGAAAATGTCATAATTCTTAAAGGGGCATGCATACCAACATAATAAAAACAAAATCTTGACTATCGGACTGTCCAAATCCGCGAAAAAAAACATTTCCCGTTATTTTCTGAACACACAGCTCAGTAGACAGTTATATCTAAATGTGTCACATTAACTAACATTCAACAGGAAGAAATGTTAGAGTTCCTAAAATTTGACATGATACAAGTCCTATTAATTAATGTTTAAATAAATTTTCGTATTAAAAAAATGCGGTATTTTGAATGATCGGTACGGTTATCACTAAGTCACGCTATCACATTATGCATGAGAATAGTGGTCACTTTATATGATTATTCAATCACTTCCAGCTCCTCGGTCCAATCCCTTTTTTATTCATAATATCTGGGATTTTACACATCCTCTCAATGCCCAGTTTCCTATTTTATTTAAATTCTGAATTAATCGTCTGTGTAAAGAATTATATAAAAAAATAAATATTGAAGGCACGAGGTTTGGCTGAAAACCAAAATCCACACACGTGCTTGTAGACTATGCAAACAAAATTACCTCTAGAAGCACTCCTGGTCAGTAGACATGTGGAAGCTGCATTACCTCTCAACAGGCATGCTAAGGTTTGAGTTCGTTAAACTATTCATACATTGTATTTCGAGAAGCGGATGAAGTATGGAGACATGTTCTACTGTAAAAAAACAAAATGACCTCCATAAGCAATCCTGGTCTCAAGGCTCTTGGAAGTAACATTCCGAGGCATGCGAAGGTATGAGAGCGTTGCGTTCATTTGGTGTATTTTGAGAAGCGGAAGTTTGGAGATGTGTTCTAGTACTACAAGCAAAATGCCCTTCAGAATCACTTTTAGTCTTGGCATATGAAAGTAACATTCCCCTCCAACACGCATGCCCAGGGTTGAGGTCGTTGCATACTTCCAGATGGTTTTGAGAAGCGGAAGTATGGAGACGTGTTCTAATTCTGGAAAATGAATGACCTGAAGATGCACTCTTGGTCTTCAATCGTGGAAGTAACATTCCCACACATTACGCATGCCCAGATTTGAGGTCTATGCAGTATTCATTCTGTGTTTTTGAGAAGCAGAAGTATTGAGACTGGTTGTAGTATTACAAAAACATGATGGTTAGAATGACTCCTGGTCTGGGCACCAGAAAGTAACATTCGCCCAAACACGCCAGCTCAGGTTTGAGGTCGTTGTAATTTATATTCAACCAGTGTATTTTGAGGAGGGGAAGTATGGAGACATGTTCTTGTAATGCAAAGAAAATGTCCTTCAGAAGCACTTTTTGTCTTGGCATATGGAAGTAACATTACCCTCCAACACGCATGCGCAGTTCTGATATCGTTTTATTCATCCAAGGTATTTTGAGAAGCGGAAGTTTGGAGACGTGTCCTAGTACTACGAACAAAATGACTTTCAGAAGCACCCCTAGTCTCGGCATGTGGAAGTAACATTATTCCACTACACGCATGCGCAAGTTTTAAGTCGTTTCATTCACCCAGTGTATTCTGAGAAGCGGAAGTATAGAGACGTGTCCTAGTACTACAAACACAATGACTTCCAGGAGCACTCCTGGTCTGGTGGCATGTGGAAGTAACATTCCCCCTCTAACACATTTGCGCAGGTTTGAGGTTGTCACGTTAATCAAGTGTATTTTGAGAAGCAGAAGTTTGGAGATTTGTTCTAGCGCTATGTCAACACGATTTAAACCTTGCTCTGGTAAAACTTTCAACTGCTGGAAAAGTGATTCCTATTGAGGTTTATCATCGGTAAAGGGCCCTTTATGGAAACAATGCTGGCCATAGGTGAGACGAGGGGACGTGTTCCTGCTCTATGTCAGCATGGCGAATTTAAACAGCGCAACTTATAGAAGTGACTCCTACTGAGATTCAATCGTCGTTTTAAAAGGCTGTTCATTACGATGATGATGCTGTATGTAGATCTACTTTTAATAGATGGGTGGTAAAATTCCGTGGTTGTGAGCCTGGAAAAGCCAATAATTGGTCAATGAAACCGGCAGCGGACCTCCGATAACTGACCCACAGGCAATATAAACATTGCAAACTCGTCATTGAAGATTTGATTGAAAATGACCAAACGCGAATCACTGATCTCAAAGGCATATATCGCAAACCATATTTTTAGAATACAAATACTGTTGTACGTGTCGGCTTCATAATTGAAAATTTGGGACATTGTAAAATCTGTGTTCACGATGGGTTCACTTAAAGAGAAGAAACAAAATCCTCCTTGATCCCTTATGCGATCTTGTGCCATGCAATTTTGGTTTTTTTCCCTCTGAACTCAAAAGACACCTCAATGGGTAATCAATACACCTCGGAAGATGAGGAGGCGAAGGCAAAAATTTGATAACAGCACACTGTTTAATCTCGCCATGTAGACATATAACACACACTAGAACACGTCTCCATACTTCCTCCGCCCCTCAAAATACACTGGATTAATGTAAAGACCTCAAACCTTCGAATTTGTGTTCGAGAGGGAATGATACTTCCACAAGCCCATGCCAGGAGGAACGTGGAATGTTAGGACAATGATTATGACGGGTAAACTGGAGAATATTAAGCGAGAGATGGAAAATGGAAGAATAGATATTTTAGGTCTATGTGACGTGAGATGGAAGGATAGCGGGGATTACTGGAGTGATAATTATAAAATAATATACAGCGGCAGGGACAAGATGCCATGAGGGGTTGCCATAATATTAAATGAAGAGGTAGGAAGAAGCATAGTAACATAGAGCAAGTAACGGATAGATTATTACTAGCAGAGATAAAAGCAGAACCGACGAACTTGGTTATTATTCAGGTATACATGCCACCGAGCAACCATAAGTAAGAAGATGTCGATAGGATATACCATCAGTTAGAGGGCATAATCGCGTCTGTTCCTGCAGGGAAACATTTGATAGTGATGGCGGATTTGAATGCAACGGTAGGCGAAGGAAGAGATAGTGATGAGGTGGGGGACTACGGTTTAGGCACGAGGCATGACCATGGTGAGAAACCACTGGAGTTCTGAAGGAGACAGGGGATAGTCATCACCAACACTTGGTTTAGACACCACAAAAGATGAAGGTATACATGGAAAATGCCAGGTGCCTCAGAAAGTTATCAGCTAGATTATATCCTGGTAAGACACAGGTTTAGGAACAGTGTGTTAATTCGCACAGCTACCCGGGGGCGGATGTGGACTGTGACTACAATTTAGTTGTTATGAAATGTAGCGCGCGTTTCAAAAACATAAGGCAGGGGCGGCAAGTTAGAAAATGGAATGTAGAAGCAGTAAATGATTTGAAAAGGAAGGAGTAACAACAGGCGGTAGAGGAAATCATGGAGGATAGTATAGGCTAAGTACTATCGAAGAAAAATGGGAAACTATCATGAAAGGGTTATTGAAAGCCGCAAAAGGCACTATTGGAATCGTTAACGCTAAAAGGACTAGGAAACCATGGATCACGGATGAGATGATTACAAAGTTGGATGAGGGGAGAAAATGGATGAAAGCTTTTCTTGAAATGAAATGATTTTTTTTATCCTTTTTAAGCACGTACGGCTGGGGGAGGGAAACAAAGGAATCCCCAAAGGTTCCCAATTCCTCCAAAGGTCCTCTTTGGTACCCACCCCCTGCATAAAACTCCTCAGGAAAGAACAAAGGGAAAATTCTTAATCTCGTTGTTTAAGGCAGACAAAATATGCTTTCCCGGGAAAAACCGGTGTCGTCTGTATGCGCATTTCCTTTCATGGTGCCGACTGCCAACCCCACTTGTACGTCAACACCGTAGATAGGAGCAAGAATTCATGTGTGACAATTACTTGACGTGTTTTTTTGATAATCAGGTAGACGCCGCCAAGCCATGGAAATTGTCTTCCTTTAAATAACAAAAAAACGGATCTAATTTTGGATTCCATCATTTGTGCTTCAAGCATTTTTACTTCAAGTACTCCGATATCTATGTGAACAGGGGAGACTTGCACTTTCACAAACTCACAGGGCAATCAAATATTTGGCGGAGCCAAGTTACACAAAGATTGTGAAGTTGGGAACATAACTCTTTGTTTAGTTGGCACAGGAAAGTACGCAGCAATTACAGGATAATCTAATTGACATTAATTTCAGGTAAAGCTGTAGAACACATAATTACCACAACTATTAGGGGGCAGAACGACAGTATTGTTTCATCAAGACTCGGGATGTCCCTACAGTGGACAGATTTATTATTCCGAAGAGCAGAATAGCTAAATTATAGTGCTGCATCAAAATTTTTCTTGACTATAAATCGTCCAATATTTTTAGCCATAAACTGTCCTTGGCTCTGTGAAATGACATCGGAAATTATTTCTTTAAAGGTATCATTGATGCCATTTCAGTGACTGGCTGCAGATGCCATGGCATTATGGCATCCCTGAAATAGCATCGACAAACGAATTGATATGCAGTAGTCATTTGTCAAAATCGTCCAACAAAACAATATAAACATGAGACTTAAGAGTTAATTCAGGAAGTTTTAATGCACCTGATTTTTATTCCGTTTTTACTCAATGTGAAAATTTAAGTTTCAACAATTCTAAAGTTGAGCCAACGGCATTAATGAATTTATATTCGCAACATGGGACGATTATTGTCCATTGCTTTTGAGTTATCTTGAGAATATTGAAGACTGTGATTGATGGGCAGATTGTTAAGTAAGCCAGAAAACGGAAAGAAAAGAGTTGGGTTTGAATGAAAGAAGTGTCCATTATGGACACAATGCACAAAGATGCAAAGGTGCGATTTAGAGCAAAGGTACTTTCCTTTCTCCACAAATATATGCTGGCAATTGCAGGTGTGCTATGGATGCTATATTTTCGTTTATTAGGCATAAAGATCAAATACTGAAAAGGAAAATCAAATTATTGGACATGTGCGGAGACATACAAACGTTTGACTTTCCTTTCTCCACACATATATAAAAAGGCAATTGAAGATGTTTTTCTTTCTTGCAAGCAAGAAAGTCATTTCATGATGTATCTGGGCTTCGTTTTGGTAATATAATTTAATAAATAAGCGAATGAATAAATAACCATACATGAGAAGGAGTATATAAAATACGTAAAATATGTAATTATATTTAAGAATGCGAACCATTGCCTATTAGTGTACACGCCTGGGCTATCTTTCCAGCAATGCAAGTTAATACCTCGTAGCTACATTCTGGCTCGATTTCTTCTTTGTTTCCAAATTTCCGCGTGCTTTGATTACACTTGGATCACTGCAGAACGGATAATAATAACAACAATTATATGGGGACAGTTTACCGCAATGCGAATAATCACAGTAGTAAATGGGGCGACTGGATAAATAACGAAGAGAGAACGGAATCTTAGCTTAAACCTGAAAAGTGAATACTACAAGTACTAATTAAGTACTTTTCGGGTAAGTACATTGATAAATACCCAAGAATATTACCGAAGTGACAAGTTGATGACGGGAGTTTAACATTAAGGAATTCAACAGCTTCACGAAGCTATATTTACCCTTACTTAGTTTTGAAACTAAGAGATTCGTTAAACATCGGTCTACATGACATAAACAAATCAAAAGACGAACATATCAAAACGCATGCTTTTGGCACAATTACGCGGAAATCTCTGTCGTTCTTCATTAGTACTAGGCTCGAAACACACACGCACGTCTTATTTCCGTTATTCACTTGTTTCAAAATAACAACAGTTTTAACGCGCAAAAATGATACGTTTCGCGAAAACATTACAGATGCAAACAATGCAATTCTCTCAGGATACATTCAGTAAAGATTTATTACTCAAATATTCTAGAACTATTTATACACCCTAATACATAGGATTTATTACGAATACGGCACATGTCTACGTGTCAATTAGAATACTGTCATGCTATTGAGAAGGAAATTAGATGTTCTACAACGCTGAATAGGTGGTCACAACACAATAAAAAACGTTGTACTCATGTCACAATTGACCCACATTGATACACATGATATTCGACAGAAAAAACAAAACCAAATTGAGTAATGTAAATATTTTAAATGCTTTATTGAGAGGGCCAATGACCCTTAGTAAAAGGAGAGGACCAAAGTTAGAATCCGCATGTGTCCACGTGGTGGTCTCTCACTACAATGTAGTCCTGAGGGAATAACAGACCATGTTTTGCAGGAATATTCACAGCCAAACTGTCAGCTATCAAGAGGGCCCTAAAAGACTTAAGAGAATGTAATGGCTCTTCTTTCATCTGTTCGCACTCATTGAGCTCCCTATAATCCATATCGGTCTTGTCATCAATGCACCTGATGGTTCAGGAGATCTATTATACCCTGTGGTCCCTTCAGATAAAGGGGAAGTAGGTATCCTCCATATGGACTGCTGGTCATGTGGGAATGCCAGGCATTGAGAAAGCTGGCAAAGCAGCAAAGGAAGCCCTGCTCAAACTCAAAACCGACTCAGCATTGCTTCCTGTGGTGGACGTCGGGGAATAAATTATAAAAGGCCAGATACCTTTTTTAAAATAAGAGGTAATTTAAGCAATAGTTTAAGGGAGGACCCCAACTTTTTAAGTAAGATTTCCAGGTTTTTAAAGGAAACTGACCTGAGCGGACAACTTGAGTTTCCGTTTCTTTTTTTTTTAATAATTTTGTTTTTAACTATTTATATGTTTTTTATGCATTGACGTATTTATCAAAATTGGATTGAGGTTTTAAATGTTTTAAAAAGTGGTGCAATAACAACCACAGTGGTTGATGCATCCAAAAACCCCAACTATTACTACGGGTTGGTTTCTTTGGAAAAGACTATTTCCTTCAGCTGAGAGATCTCAATGAAAATGTTGGTGGTTACGGAAGAGAGGGGTGATCCCATGGCTGCACTTTCATCATGTTCAATGTGGTTATCATTCCATAGAAAGTATGAGTTCCTGAGGCAGAATTTGCGAGGTCCAGGTTAATCCTTAGCTAATCCCTGGGAGGTGAGGTTTTTGATGAGTAGCATGGAGTCATCAATGGGCGTATTTGTGAACGAGGAGATTACATCAAAGGTCACCAGCATGTTGACTATTTGGACTTCAGCATTCCGAATAATGTGAATGAAATCCATGGAACTTTTAGCAAAAAATCAGTTTTTCTGGCGAAGAGTTGAAGAGCATGTGCAACATATTGCGCTAGCTTGTGGGATGGTGCATTGATGTTGCTGACGATGGGTCGTCAGGAACATTGATGCGTCAATATCTTAAGTGCCATCAAATCACGCCAAAATTTGGAAACTAAGAAGAAAAAGAACCACAGTGAAACTACAAGATATTTACTTGCATTGCTGGAAAGATAGCCCAGGCGTCTACACTAATAGGCAATGGTTCGCATTCTTCAATATAATTACATATTTTATGTATTTTATACACTCTTTCCCATGTATGGTTAATTTATTCATTCATTTATTTATTATATTACCAACACGAAGCCCGGATACATCATGGAACGACTTTCTCTCTTGCAAGAAAGAAAAACATCTTCAATTGCCATTATATATTTGTGGAGAAAGGAAAGTCAAACGTTTGTATGTCTCCGCACATGTCCAATAATTTGATTTTCCTTTTCAGTATTTAATCTTTATACCTAATAAACGAAAATATAGTGTCCATAGAGCATACTTTATTTCTCTTTAAAATTAGATCATATTCTCAATCTAATTCGAAACATTTCATTCTTCACCTGTTTGTTACTGTTGCCACGGCAACAGTGTCACCAAATGGACGAACCAAAACAAACATTATTGCGTGCTTCGGAAACAGCATTATTTACCCACTCACAGACCACAGGCTATCCTTTCCAACTGAATGACATGGAGCAAATTCTTAACGGTATGGCTTCTCATTTGCGTAAACTAGGATATACTGTTTCAGGTTGCTAATATTAGTGAATGTATTTTGGAAAGAATGGACGGGTGAGTTTGTGAGATATGTGGCTTTTAAATTTGGAGAACACCTAATTACATGCACAACAATAATACTTGCTGCTGAGATAGTCATGTTTTAATTGCTTTAGGCTCTGCTTGAATTGACTGCAGTATCAATCTCTATAGAAAATATATTTGGAAATGTTCATTTTTGAAGTAGTTAAGATCGTATGTTTTTGGTAGAATTGAACGGGAGTCAAGTGTCAAACGACAGCTATAAACATCGTCAATAATATATTCTATTGTTTCAGGCTTCACTTCGTGGAAGTAATTGATATCCATTATTGAAATAGAAAGAAAGACTCGTACTTTTCCACAGATTTTATTATACGGCACGACGCGTTTCACCGACTTGCGGCATCATCTGGTACAAATTTGCAAAACAGACAGAGCAAGCATATATACCCTCAGGACAGAGTGGGGGCGGGGAGGGTTGGAAGGATTTGAGGGGGGTGGGGGCTCGCAGGTGCGTTGATGGATTGTTTTGACCATTTCCAGGCTAATTTCTCGGAGAGGAGTGGTGAGGGGTATGGGAATAATTGCTCATTACAAAGTGTCGTGTTGGGGTTCACCAAGTGCCTTCTAATCTCTAATTGCTCGAGAGCGTCCATTTTTAATCCTTTTGGGAGTGTGTGTAATATCTCTGGGACAAAGTCACTGCTGTGGTCGAATTCTAGTAAATGCTTGGCGAAGAGAGAGTTGTTATTCTGATTTTTGTGACACCTAGCGTGTTCCTTGACTCGTAATTTGATATTCCTGCCGGTCTGACCGACATAAACGCTGTTGCAATCCTCGCATTTCAGTTTATAAATGCCTGATTTGAGAAGGCTATCCTGGGTGTCTTTTCCATTGGCTAGAAGTTTGGAGAGGGTTATGGGTGAGTAGAAGGCTGCTTTGAGTGAGGTGGGTAGGCAGTTGGAAATTCTATATGAAAGATCTCCCAGAAACGGGATCGAGCACCACTTAAAATCTTTAGATACTGCGGGCTGAGATACGAAAATGTTTTTTATGGCCATTGCTTTTTGTTTTTTCCGTAGTAATGTGTCAACTAGTTTGGGGTTGAAACCATTGTTGGTAGCTATATTAGTGATATTCACGAGTTCAATTTTGAAGTTTTTGGGGGAAAGGGGGATGTGTAGGAGGCAGTGGATCATGGAGTGGAGGGCTGTGTGTTTGTGAGAAAAGTGGTGTGCGGAATCATTAGAAATTATATGGTCTGTATATGTGGGTTTCCTATAAATTGCAAATTCGTGTCTATTACCCCTAATTGTGATTGTCAAGTCGAGGAAGTTGATGGTGCCGTTGACGTCTTTTTCCATGGAGAAGGAGATATTCCGATGAAGAGTGTTTAGGAAATTAAGGAAGGAGTCTAACTGTCGGTTGGTTCCGGTCCATAGGCATAGTATATCGTCCACGTAACGAAACCAATAGCCCACGTTTTTGTTATGCTGATTGTCAGCATTAAAAAGATGTTCTTCTACAGAATTGAGGAAGACTTCGGCTAGGAAGGGGGACAGTGGGGAACCCATAGCTAACCCATCCGTTTGGCTGTAAAGGGTGTGGTTGAAACTAAAATAATTCTGGTTAACTGTCATTTTGATGAGGGGGACCAATCACTCTGTTCTGAGGGTATATATGCTTGCTCTGTCTGTTTTGCAAATTTGTACCAGATGATGCCGCAAGTCGGTGAAACGCGTCGTGCCGTATAATAAAATCTGTGGAAAAGTACGAGTCTTTCTTTCTATTTCAATAATGGATATCGTCAATAATGTTTAGAAAATAGTATTATTTCACATGCGCAATGATCAAACGATACATTGAGTCCAAATCATTCAAAATGGATTGTTAAAATACAATGGTTATAAATAGGGAGATTCGATATTTAAGTAGTTAACTTAAAATTAGATTTTTTTGTGTTCTGTAGTGAGGGACCATTTTATTTAATATGCTGAATCAATTCGCAAATACACCTATTAACGCCACAAATCCCTTGCTGTTGTGAAATACTCCTTTTTAATTATGGTGATTGTGACCTGAATTCATTTCTTCTTCTACATTCTGTTCGATTGGCATTGCTTCTATTCTGGAAAATGCCATTATTTAAGGATACAAGTGTGACCTTTATATTTCAAATGCATTTAATGTACTCACTTTCACAGCAAACCGATAATGGTTGATTATATGCAGTTTAATTGAGTACACTATGCATTTAGACGGGCTTTATTTTTATGCAAATTCAGAATCAATGGAAACAAAATTTAATTAAATATTGGAGCAATGTAAGACAATAAGAAGTCTCCTTGAATTTGAGTGTTTGTGTACAATAATTAAAAAATGTTTTACATCACCAATATAATGGCACGCTCATTTAAACTGTTAAATTCTCATTAAGTATGATGAACGATCATGCATCAATTGTCCTTTGATTATGGAGAATTTAGTAAACCAAAATGTGCAAACATAATAAAATGACACCCATCATAAATTCTGTCAAATTTCCTTGAAGAATTAGCAGTTTTAATGTAGCGTTCTTGGATTTATTTTGATGAATGCACCAAACTCATAGGATTTCATTTCCACCTTACTCATCTCTCAATAAACAATCAGTGTTACAAAAACAGTGTAAAAAAACAGATAGTTTTACATTTGAATGTCCACAATATGAAATGCGCTGTAAGTTGATGAAATTCCACAGAAAATAGTATTATTTAGATTTGCTCTACCCCACATGGTGTACAATCATGACTCCACAGCTAATTAAAAATGGTCTGCAGAAATCACGTTGCGGTGTATTAGCAAGGGAGCAAAAATCTCTCTTGTGTAGTAGCAAGATTCGTATGATATGTTTTGGGAAATGACCCCATAACTCATCACTGTAATTCAAATGACATGGAAAGAAGACGTGGTCAAGTGTTAAACGATACTCATTTGAAATGGGAAAGTTGAGCTTTAATCAGTTCATTACAGATCTGACTGATGTGAGTCTCCCTGTCAAGTTTTCTAATTATATTAATTCCTAGTATTTTAGAATTTTCAACATCAGTACATTTTTATATACCATAACTGCATACAATATGCTGAGTTTTGTTAGTATTTAAACGTAAATGATTAATATGAAACCTGCCTGCTTAGCCTGTCTTTGAGTGGCTCTGAATCGTACCTTTGCATCTTCTAGATTTTGATTTTTTTGCACAAAAAGCATAATAATAATATAATACATAAGTAGGTTTAATTTTACAGGGCAAATCAGGTATCATGATGATACAAAAATAGCTCAAAGACTAGAAATTCTTCATGAAAATATGGGCATTGAAATTATTATTGGAAGCCGAATGAGGCAATGTCTTTATGGACAAATTAACCTTAGAACTACTAAAAATTTAAGAGAAATTAGGTAAATCAGACTGTTGTGCTACAATACAATTTTCAAGGAAATAATGAAATTAACTCCTAGTAATAATAATCTAGAAGGAACATGATTCCTTAAATGAAACATCCCTATCCTGTTCCTTCCCTTTTCTTGCTTGCCTCACATTCTCCCCGCTATTACCATCTTGAACAGTCCCCTGTCGGTCAATATGCCCTTCATCCATTTTTACTGCTTCAATAGGATTTCTCCCAACCAACACCTCTCTTCACCCACCATACCAAGTACTTTCTCATTGGTTTTCTTCTCGGTCCATTTCACCTTCTCCATTTTCTCCACACCCACATGTCAAAAGCCTCCAGTCCACGACTATCCTCCTGCTTCAATGACCACATTTCCTTATATAACTATGCACCATATCAAAAGTTTCACGAGTCTTTTTTTAATATCCTTACTCAACGTTCCATTAATCAACTCTCTCCTCCTTATGAAAGCCTCTGTGCCTAGCGTAATTCTTCTCCATACGTCTCTACTACTTTGACCGTGTTGGTCCAAAATGCTTCAGAGATACGTCAACTATTCTACCTGCATTAGTTTTTGCCCTCCTATTTTAATGTTTAGCTTAGCTTTTTTCTTTCTAGAAAATTGCATATCCTTTGTTTTATTAATTTTTTTCTCATCCCGTATCTGTCCCACTGAATCTCCAATTCACTCAGCAATCCTTACAACCCCTTGTCTGACTGACAAACTAAAGCTTAATTAATTTATTTTTTCATACTCCTTGTGTATCCGATACCCATGGTGGGCCCTTCTCGGGCTAATTAATGGTTCCTGATGAAGTGACCCTTAGTTTAATTGCGCGCAGAGAATCGCGATGAGGTTATAGCACGTGTCTTAAAATAATAATTCGCTAGCTATGCACAGATTAGCATATCCCACCTGTCCGAGAAAATACGGAACTTCCGATTTAAAGAGGTACACGGGCACATGATAATCAATGAGACACTGTCGCATACACTGAATAAATCACTAGTCCAACCGCGCAACCCCTCACCAAACACCAATATGTCGCAACGGGGGTTTCTATGGTGCGACACAAACGGTATCGGGGAAGGTCAGAGTAACTACACCGAGTATCACCAAAGCAGCCGTACATTACCCAACATCAGTCATAATGCACCATTTACATAAGTATAAGCAAATTATGGATGGCTAGACCCTCAGTAAACCAACACGAGGGCGGACAGAATTAAAGTGGCAGAAAATTACCTGGGACACGGTATATACAGGGTGGACGCGGTCACGAAACACATAACCTAGGCAGAGCCCTCGTCCGTCGGAAAGGAAAGGAGTATGGCAGGGTGGACGCGGTCACAATGAACGTAACCTAGGTTGAGCCCTCGTCCGAAGTTGAGTCAGGAATATGACACACTGTCGACACAAGCGCAACATAGCCGAAGCATCGTGCCCTACCAGTCACCGCCAGATAACCAACTGACTGCTTTTTGCCCGGCGACCAGGGCTTTTATACCCAATTTAGGAGTCAGGGGAGGAATACTTTTGAAACATTGTCTTTGGTCACGTGGGACATTTGCAGGAGCCAGGGAAGGAGTACCATGTCGCATACTTGCGACAATAGATATAAATTTTTCCAAAGTTACCATCTAGAATTTCGTTCAAATATAATGAGCTCTGTTGTTTGAAATATTAATTAATCTGACTTCTAATGATTTGAACCGAATAGAAATAATTTTAAAATCAAATATTTTCTCAAACAACATTGTTTTACTATTTTTACATTATAAACGAATGTATTAAGAGCAAATAACTTTAAAGAGCATACTGTATTTCATTAATGATATAAGACTGGATCCGAACTCCAATTTGAAACCTTTCGTTCTTCACTTCTTTGTTACTATTGCCATGGTGACGTCGCCACCAAATGTTCAAACCAAACAAACTTAATTCTCAAGTAATGTATTAGATTGTTCTGTCACATTTTAAATTTCACATATCGCTAATGCCTTTGAGCATACTGTGCTTACCTTCAGAAATACACAATGCACGTTCATTAAGGCTATATGGTATTCATTCTCAGATTCAGAACGCACAAATTATTTGATTGCATTGTGAATTAATGGGTGACATTAAAGGATCTACCGTAGCCAAAAGTTGTATTGCACTGTTTGGAAGAATACATCTCCTCTTTGAGGTGAACTGTCTCATTGTCTATTTTAAGGTTATTTATGTGTATTTGAACTTCTTCCTATTTACGCCACACATGGAAAGAATGGACTGGTGAGATCTTTTATGAAACATATACCTTTTAAATTCTGGAAAACACCTAATTTCATTCACGACAAGATTACCAGCTGCTGAGATAGTTGTCTTTTAATTTGTTCTGATCATAAACTCTGCTTGAATTGACTGGAGTATCCATCTATGCGTAGAAAATATATATGTTAATGCTCCTTTTTGAAGTAATTATGGTCTATGTTTTGGATGGAATTGAACAGGAATCAAGTGCCAACCTACTACTGTAAATAGTGTCAATATAAATTGAAAATAATACTTAATAATGTATTCCATGATCAACCAATACATTGAGACAAATTATTCAAAGTAGATTTTTAAAATACAATTTATTGAAAGATTCAATATTGAAAAATTAAACATAAAATAAACTGTATTTAATACTCGCTCGGTAGAAGATAGGGCTTCTTAAGTTATTTCCACAGCCATTTTGCAATTACCCAATTGGGTGCCACAAATCCCATATTATGAAGCACTCCTTTTTAATTACAGTGTTTGTAAAATGAATTCATTTCTTCATCTTCATTATATTTGATTGGCATCTATTGGCTTAGAAATGCCATTTATTTTAAAATATATGTATGACATATATAAGTCAATTGTTTTAAATGCACGCGATTTCAAAGCCAATTAATAATTACTGATTCCATACAGGTTCATTGAGTATATTTTATTTATTTTTATAGGCTTTATTTTCATAAAAAATTCAGAATCAATCAAAACAGATTTCTATGAAATATGGGAACAGTTCAAGACAATGAGAAGTCTCATTATCATTTATTTATTTATTATTATTTATCATTATTTCTACAGGAAAAAGGTGGGTCATGATAGTCCAGGAGGGTAGAGCATTGGACTATTGACCGGAGGGTCCTGAGTTCAAACCCCAGGAGAGGCACTCAGGGCACCTGATGCTACACTCAAGCTATGTGATTTTTTCTGGTACCAATCTTCCTGGTAAACCTTATCTGCCACAGTGAAAGTAACTGGCTTCCCTTAATACCCTGATGTGTGAATTTCACAGACTGTATAGAGCTGAGTACTGGGTGAACTCTACCTTCACCCATAAAGCGACCTTCCAGCATTGATTACTGTGTTTATGGTATACAGGAAATGGTCAGTATTGAACGTGGAATATACCAATCTTCCTAATACATCCTTAGATTGTGCTAGCAGTAATGAAACCTCTGCTAGGTCAAAGATTATTGCCTGACTGCAGACAACTATTACACCTCCTCAGAGCTGCTGATTTATTGGTTTCGAAAGGAACCGATAGACATGGGACATTGAGAATTAAAAGGAAGGAAGTACTAGATGACGTATAGACTAAAGAAGTTGAAAAAGGAGGAATTGACTGCCCTCCAGCAAGGCAAAGTGATTGCTATGAATTGGGAAGATGAGAAGGCCGTCAAGTCTCTGTACCTTTACAGTACATAATACGGAATTTGTGGAATATAAATGAAAAGGATATGGTGCTATAAAAGCCAGAAGTTGCTGTTGTGTACAATAATACAATAACTGGAGTAGAAAGGGAAGATCAGCACCTGAAAAATTTCCCCATTATAAAAAAAGGGGTGCAATAAATATTTCAAACATTTTTCACTTGTTGGACCAGGGCGCATGGAATGGATTTCTGTTGCAGAGAAAGGGTGGTGGACCAAGGGGTAAGTTCAGAATTTAGAATCAAACTAGTGGAAGATGTAACTGAGGGGTACATTGCATATGATATAACATGTGAGGGTGGGAGGCCTTCAGTAGAACCAAATCCTTGAACCTCTATGTAAGTTACAATTTCCCAAGTATATTCCACCTACAGAGAAGAAGGAAAAGCTTTGTAGTATGTGTGCAGTTTGTTGTGCCAAAAGAGATGGAACAAGCAAAAAGATTGGAAAAGAAGCGAGGTGCCATTTCCAAGCATGTCACAGCCGCTAAGAACAGACATGTGATTTTATGAACGGGAGGGGATTTTCGTGTGTTTGAAAAATATGGTTAAAAGAATTCGTAAATCATGCCTTAAGTTTCTACGTCATATCATTTTAATCCCCATGTTCTTTCGTCATCCTGTTTTTCAACATGAATTAATAATTCTAAATCCTCGATGACTTCATTTGCGTGTGACTGATCCTGAGCAACTTTCATTTGCTGCTGTGTTTGTAATTCAAATGTCGAAAATATGAAGAAATGTTGCCGTTTCTCTCGCTTTTAATACACAAAACATTCTATATAAAATAAATTTAATTAGAATGAGCCAATTGCGACATGCCATACATCTTCAATCGTTTTCTCTCTGAATATATTGATTATGCTGATTAAATCGTAAACAAATTCTTTCACTTTTTCCACGTTTTTTCATTGGTCGTTGTTGATGCGAAAGAAGAATGGGGGTCCTGCTACCGACCAACCAATCGATGCTTATGGACTGTGCCGTTAGGTGCATTTTATACCAATATCCAGCTAGGCTGATCAATGGTTGTAGGATATAAGCGGTTTATGGGGGAAGTTGAGCTAGTGAGTATATTTTATTGCAGTTGGTGACAGTATTATATTTGGAGATTATGACTGCCCATTTATGCTTGCTTTAGCACAATTGTATCTGAAATGGGGATTATCAGGGTAATCTCATAAAGGTTCTAAAAATGGGTTACCAGTATTTCCTATTTCTTGTTGAAATGACGTGGCTAGGTCGCTTAGATATGTTGGAAGGTCCGGTATTTTTAGATCCGTGTGAATATCTGAGTTTCTTACAAACCAGTCGTCATTAGCAAGGGTTCGTAGAGTATTATTTTGGAAGCGTGTCAATTTCTTCAATTTGGTTGCGGCTATTGAACCCCAGGCTGGGTAGCCTTCAGAAAGGTGTGTATCATAGGTTTAAATAACAGTTGCTTGGTGAGAAGGCAAAGGGGACTGGTGCGTTTTATGAGGGGATAGAATAAGAAAGCGGCTGAATTGGCCTTGTTGAGTGTGTGCTTGACAAGTGAGTTTACTGTCCATTTGTACAACAAGAAATTTAGCCGATGATGCCTGGGGGATTATTTCCCTGCCATAGTGGATAGCAGTGATGTGAGGATTCTTCCATTTTCTGGCGTAGTTTACGTTAACGCATTTTGTGATGTTTATGGTTAGTTTCCAATCGGTCATCCACTCTGTTATGCTTTTAAGGTGTTCTTGGACATTTTTTGCGGCATGATTTGGGTCAAAGTAAGTTGACGCTCTAGCTGAGTCATCCGCATAGAGGTAGCTTTTGGGTCAGAGGGAAGGTGGTTAATGTAGAGGTTGAATAGGACGAGTGACAAAATTGATCCTTGAGGAAAGCCTGCAGATATGGACCGGGTAGTTGATTTGGCATTGTTAAGGGCTAAAAAGAACGTGCGGTTTGAAAGAAAGGAGGGGATGGTCTTATTTAGGTATACTGATATGTCGGTTTTAAGCAGTTTATGTATTAAACCAGTTTGCCAGAACTTGTCAAAAGCTCTTTTGAGATCAAAGAAGACTACTTGGGTGTGCTTGTGGATGTTGAAGCCGAAACTGATCTGTTCAACCAATCTTGTTATTTGCTGAGTCATGGAATGGCGACGGCGGAAGCCAGTTTGCTCAGGTCTGATCAAGTCTAGGGCCGAGATTTCTTCTTGTAGCCTGTTTAAGATGCATTTTTCTAGAAGTTTGCCCATGCAGGGGAGCAGTCAACTGGGTCTATAATTCAGGTTATAAGAAGGATTTTTATCGGGTTTTGGAAGGAGTATTATCTTAGCTGTTTTCAATGCCTTTGGGAAGTACGATTGGGAAAGACAGGCGTTGAGGATAGAGAGTAGGTGTTTGATAAAAGATTTAGGAAGGTTTTTCAGGTGAAGGTAGGAGATTTGATCGGGTCCCAGTGATGACTTGGTTTTGGAGTGGGACATAATGGAGTAAAGTTTTTGAGGAGTAATTTCCAGGAATATGTGTAATGGGCAAAGTGACAGGCCATAGACACTGATCAACGCTTCTGAATCCAACAAGGATGTATTATGGTTTTTAAAAATGCATTCGAAGGAGTCGGCAGAGGTATTTGCTTTGTCGCTGTCATCGTATAGTGCTCTCCCATTATGTGGTATTGGCGGGATGGGTACCTTTTTCCTTCGCAGACAGCGGGCTAGGGTCCATACCGAATTATCTCTAAGTGAGAGTGAACTTATTTTCTCATGCCAAGTTTTTTCCCAATGTTTTCTAGTTTTGTATGTTACAAGGTTTCAAAGTGCAATGAAGCCGATTTTATCTTGGCCGAGATGAGTGCGTTGCCAGAGGGCTCTGGCCTTGTTTCTAAGTGAAATCAAGTGCAAAATATCCGGAGGTAGTGTGGCACCAGCGATGGAGGCCGGAGAAGGAGGGTAGCAAGAGCGATGAATGATTTTGGTTAAGGTGCTTGTGAAATCTTGAGCAGCTTTCTCTATGCTGTCTGGAGTGCTAGCAGGAGATGGGACAAGGTTAATGGCCAAGCAGTTTTCATTAAATAGTTTCCAGTTAACTCTTCTAGTTGGTTCTGGTGGTATGAAGGAGGGTAGGAATGCAGTAAAATATGGGGCAGTGGTACGAGGCTGAGTTATCTAGGTTAAGGATTTAGAATGCGATATCTGTGGATAATAGAACTACATCCAGGATATCGGAGGAGTGGGGGTGATGATGGAAATGGGTAGGGAAAGGCGGGGAGTGAATTGCAATATTTTTGGTAAACAGGAGCTAATGAAGGGCTCGCCCTCGTGTGATAGTGGTTTTGCAACCCCAGGCAGAATGTTTGGCGTTTAACTCCCCACCTTTTATGAGATTTGGGTGCAGTAGGGATGACAGTGCTGATAAGCCAGGGGCGTCTGACTTTGAGGATGAAGGTGGAAAGTAGGCTGACCAAATGTTAAGGGTCCCAGTAACTCCTTTTATTGCTATTCCAGCGAGTTCCAGTTTTTGGGTGGGTGGGGGTTGAAGTTATGTGAAGAGTTGGTTAGTTTTGGATAGGATCATGACCCCACAACCAGGATCATTGGCTATATCTCTTCTGATTATAGAGTAACTTGGACAATTAAATGTTAGGCTATTATTATTTTTGGTTTCTTGATGAAGGATCATGTCTGGATAATAATTGGTTATTAGGAGGTTTAGCTCTTGTTTTTTGTTTTTTATGCCATTTAGTTCCATTGTAAAACTTTAAGGAAGTGGTTCTTTATTTGTGAATTAGGCACCATTTACAAGTTGAAAAAGGGCTGGTATAAGGTCATTGGTGAAGATGCTAATAAGGGTTTTATTGTCAGTAGGAGAGTGAAGTTTCGTAATTATGCTCAATAGAGCAGTTCTTAGATTTGCGGTTGATGATTGCTCATTGATTGAGGGAGAGTGTTGTCCAGAGGGTGGCGGAGGGTGTTGATCGGAGGTTGGGGGAGAGTTAAGAGATGATTAAGGGGTTCACAGCCAAACGGTCAGCTATCAAGAGGGCCCTAAAAGACATAAGAGAATGTAATGGCTCTTCTCTTATCTGTTTGCACTCATTGATTTCCCTATAATCCATATCAGTCTTGTCATCAATGCACCTGATGGTTCAGGAGATCTATTATACCCTGTGGTCCCTTCAGATAAAGGGGAAGTAGGTATCCTCTATATGGACTGCTGGTCATGTGGGAATACCAGGCATTGAAAAAGCTGGAAAAGCAGCAAAGGAAGCCCTGGTCAATCACAAAACAGACTCAGCTTTGCTTCCTGTGTTGGACGTCGGGGCTGCCTTGCGGAATTTGGTTCTGAACCAGTGGAAGGAAGCTTGGTGATTCTTGCCAAACAAGGAACTTAAGGCCATAAATTTGGTTGTTTTGACAGGGCCCTCTTCCATCTGGAACATTTAGGGGGAAGAGGTAGGTCCCGCGCCTGAGAATAGGGCACTTAGCCCTCACGCACTCTTCATGGAGACAAAAGTGCAACCTTGAAGCAATGTTTTAAAATAAGATGTAATTTAAGCAATAGTTTAGGGGAGGACCCCAACTTTTTAAGTAAGGTTTCCAGGTTTTTAAAGGAAACTGACCTGAACGGACAACTTGATTTTCCGTTTCTTTTTTTTTAAATAATTACTGTTAAACTATTCATATGTTTTTTATACATTAATGTATTTATCAAAATTGGATTGAGGTTTTAAATGTTTTGAAAAGTGGTGCAAAAATAACCACAGTGGTTGATGCATCCAAAAACCCCAACTATTACTACGGGTTGGTTACTTTGGGTAAGACCATTTCCTTCAGCTGAGAGATCTTAATGAAAATGTTGGTTAGTACAGAAGAGAGGGGTGATCCCATGGCTGCACTTTCATGATGTTCAATGTGCTTATCATTCCAACGGAAGTATGAGTTCCTGAGGCAGAATTTGCGAGGTCCAGGTTAATCCTTAGCTAATCCCTGTGAGGTGAGGTTTTTGATGAGTAGCATGGAGTCATCAATGGGCGTATTTGTGAACAAGGAGATGACATCAGAGGTCACCAGCATGTTGACTTTTTGGATTTCAGCATTCCGAATAATGTGAATGAAATCCATGGTAGTTTTAGCAAAAAAGTCAGTTTTTCTGGCGAAGAGTTGAAGAGGATGTGCAACATATTGCGCTAGCTTGTGGGTTGGTGCATTGATGTTGCTGACGATGGGTCGTCAGCAACATCGATGCGTCATCACCTTTAAGTGCCATCAAAGCACGCGGAAATTTGGAAACTAAGAAGAAAAAGAACCACAGTGAAACTACAAAACATTAACTTGCATTGCTGGAAAGATAGCCCAGACGTGTACAATAAAGGCAATGGTTCGCATTCTTAAATATAATTACATATTTTATGTATTTTATACACTCTTTCCCATGTATGGTTAATTTATTCATTCATTTATTTATTATATTACCAACTCGAAGCCCGGATACATCATGGAACGACTTTCTCTCTTGCAAGAAAGAAAAACATCTTCAATTGCCATTATATATTTGTGGAGAAAGGAAAGTCAAACGTTTGTATGTCTCCGCACATGTCCAATAATTTGATTTTCCTTTTCAGTATTTGATCTTTATACCTAATAAACGAAAATATAGTGTCCATAGAGCATACTTTATTTCTCTTTAAAATTAGATCATATTCTCAATCTAATTCGAAACATTTCATTCTTCACTTGTTTGTTACTGTTGCCACGGCAACAGTGTCACCAAATGGACGAACCAAAACAAACATTATTGCGTACTTCGGAAACAGCATTATTTACACACTCACAGACCACAGGCTTTCCTTTCCAACTGAATGACGTGGAGCAAATTCTTAACGGTATGGCTTCTCATTTGCGTAAACAAGGATATACTGTTTCAGGTTGCTAATCTTAGTGAATGTATTTTGGAAAGAATGGACGGGTGAGATCTTTTGTGAGATATATGCCTTTTAAATTTGGAGAACACCTAATTACATACACAACAATAATACTTGCTGCTGAGATAGTCATGTTTTAATTGCTTTGGGCTCTGCTTGAATTGACTGCAGTATCAATCTCTGTAGAAAATACATTTCTTAAATGTTCCTTTTTGAAGTAGTTAAGATCTATGTTTTTGGTAGAATTGAACGGGAGTCAAGTGTGAAACGACAGCTATAAACATCGTCAATAATGTTTAGAAAATAGTATTATTTCACATGCGCAATGATCAAACGATACATTTAGTCCAAATCATTGAAAATGGATTGTTAAAATACAATGGTTATAAATAGGGAGATTCGATATTTAAGTAGTTAACTTAAAATTAGATTTTGTTTGTGTTCTGTAGTGAGGGACCATTTTATTTAATATGCTTAATCAATTCGCAAATACTCCTATTAACGCCACAAATCCCTTGCTGTTGTGAAATACTCCTTTTTAATTATGGTGATTTTGACCTGAATTCATTTATTCATAATAATGATATAAAACATATGTAGGTTTAATTTTACAGGGCAAATCAGGTATCATGATGATACAAAAATAGCTCAAAGACTAGAAATTCTTCATGAAAATATGGGCATTGAAATTATTATTGGAAGCAGAATGAGGCAATGTCTTTATGGACAAATTAACCTTAGAACTACTAAAAATTTAAGAGAAATTAGGTAAATCAGACTATTGTGCTAAGATACAATTTTCAAGGAAATAATGAAATTAACTCCTAATAATAATAATCTAGAAGGAATTTAAATCCTTAAATGGAACATTCTTATCCTGTTAATTCTCTTTTCTTGCTTGCCTCACAATCTCCCCTCTATTACCATCTTGAACAGTCCCCTGTCGGTCAATATGCCCTTCATCCATTTTTACTGCCTCAATAGGATTTCTCCCAACCAACACCTCTCTTCACCCACCATACCAAGTACTTTCTCATTGGTTTTCTTCTCGGTCCATTTCACCTTCTCCATTTTCTTAACACCCACATGTCATAAGCCTCCAGTCCACGACAATTCTCCTGCTTCAATGACCACATTTCCTTATATAACTGTGCACCATACCAAAAGTTTCACGAGTCTTTTTTTAATATCCTTACTCAACGTTCCATTAATCAACTCTCTCCTCCTTATGAAAGCCTCTGTGCCTAGCGTAATTCTTCTCCATACGTCCCTACTACTTTGACCGTGTTGGTCCAAAATGCTTCAGAGATACGTCAACTATTCTACCTGCATTAGTTTTTGCCCTCCTATTTTAATGTTTAGCTTAGCATTTTTCTTTCTAGAAAATTGCATATCCTTTGTTTTATTAATATTGATTTTCATCCCATACCTGTCGCCTTGAATTTCCAATTCACTCAGGAATCCTTACAACCCCTTGGCTGGCTGACCAACTAAAGCTTGGTCATCCGCAAACCTAATTAATTTTACCAATTCCCCGCCCACTTTCATTCCTACCTCCAGTTCTTCCAATGCCTCTTTCATCATTTCCTCTTCATTTCCTCTGCATTGTTGTTCAAGATTGCATCAACTTTGGCCGTACAACGATGTGGCTCTTGTAAAACACGAGTCGAAGTACGTGATATGGTCGTTAGTTGCAATATTTGCTCAGGTGTATGTCACCATAAATGCTCCGGCTTAAGTGATATAACATTAAAAGCTCTCTCGGACTGCCATGACATTTACTGGAAGTGTTTTTATGCCGTGTAAATAAGCCCAATATTTACAATATGGCGGCCGACATTGAAAATTTGAAAATGGAGTTACAAACTCTCCAATCTACCGGATCCACGGAAAGTACTACCTTGCAGCCAATTGCAAAGGAAGCTGTAACGTTGTCTACGGAATTGAAACCTGAAGTCAATGAACAATTAGGCCTCAATAGTGAGTGACAACTCCAAATTGAGCCCCAAAAATGGGAATGCAAAATTTAACACCATGAGTTTCGAATCCATCGTTACTGACGAGGAAGGTTTTCAAAAGGTCAATTAAAAGAGAAACAAACGCAAACGAAATACGGTTTTTGGGAGTTGTAAGCAGCCTGCTGTTACGTGCAATTTTGTGGGAGTTCCTCGCAAGACTCTCTTCTACGTTGGTCGTGTCCAGTCCAATGCAACGCCTGATGACATTGTGAAGCATCTGTCCGGAATATTTCCTGGGAATGACTTCAAATGTGAAAGTTTGAGAGTTGGTGAAGTTTATAATTCTTTTAAACTCTGTGCGCCAATTAGCCTTAAGGATCAACTTCTTAAAGAAGATATTTGGCCAGTAGAAGTGAAAGTTGGGAAATTTTTCCCCCCAAAACCGCGGAAACTGACCCCTACTCATGAAGAGACAGAGAATATTGCTGAAGGGTCAGCCGCGGTGGTGAATCCGAACGCCGAGTTAAAAACTAGTGATGCGCCGGTATCCACCTCAGCAACAAGGGGCCTCACCGATAACACTACGGAAAAGTGTTCCTTAGAGAAACGTGTTACCCCCCTCCAAACGGGAATATCAAAATCAAAGTCCTTTTGACTAGATAGTATTAATTTATTTTGCCAAAATGTGAGATGTCTACGTAATAAGATAACGGAGATAGAGGCAATAGTCAAACATGGTGGCTACAATGTGCTATGTCTCAATGAGAACTGGATTGCAAAAAATGAATTTGATGTGTATAACATTAGTGATTTTGGCTGGGCATCATTCTACTGCCGATCTGTAGCAAAAAACGGTGGTACCTGTATTTATGTCCTTAAAGGTATGCCCTTCAAGGTAATTGACTTGGACAAATTCTGTCTGGAATTGCACTTTGAAATATCTGCGATCATATTGAAGGACCTGAATTTGATCATTGCTTCTGTGCATCGCTCCCCTAATGGTGTTTTTGAACACTTCTGCAATCAACTGGAACTAGTACTATCCCTATTCTTGACTCTGAATGCCAATATCATAATTTGTGGAGATCTCAACATTGACATAACACTAAAAACTAGTGATTGTCAGGTTCTTGAAAATCTTTTGCTTTCTTATAATTTATACTGGGCAAACAAACAGCGTACTCGACTTTCTGCCTGCCTAGATAATGTAATTACCAATTATGGTCCTGAACTGTACAGTATAAGTGTTATTAACTATCTCCTATCTGACCATCAAGGCATAAGCTTCACTTTTAATACTCAAATAACTCAAAAGATATATCCAAATAGAGGTAAAACCATAATCGTGAGGCCCATAACAATAGAAGTTTTAGAGAGTTTCCAACTGCTTCTATCTTGTATTGATTGGCATGGTTTTTGCACAGACTCTGTAGAACAAACATGTTTTTCAAGTTTTTTAGGTAATTTCCTAGGCATTTTTGAGCAATGCTTTCCTAAAAAAATTCTAAACTCTATCCCCACTAAAAATAAAAAAAATCTCTGGTATGCTGGGGAGTTATTAGCTCTTAGAAATGATTTACTTAGTTACTACCACTCATACCAAACCAGTGGAGGCCAGCATGACAAAGAGGCTTACTTGAAATACAAAAGAGATTATTATAATTTAGTTAGGTGTTCAAAAAATAGTGCTTACAAGGATTTTATATTGAATGCAAAAATAAACAAAAGGCAGCATGGAGTATAATCAATCAAGACGTTGGTCATGGTAATGGAAAAGAAAATCTTCCTTTCACCCCAGATGCTGTAAATAATTTTTTTTTAAAAGCTGTTGAAGACAATTTGTTCTCTCAAAAAGTTGATGCTGCCAATATTGGTAATATGCTGCAAAATCTTCCTCCGAATAATTTAAATTTTAAATGTAATTTTGGTACTCACCTTGATATTATATCGACTGTTAAAAAATTTAAAAAATCCAACAGTAAGGATATTTATGGTCTTTCTAACTCCCTAATAAAGGACATTATTGTGCTCATTGCGGAACCATTAGCAATGTTAGTCAATTTATGTTTTGAGACAGGAGATTTTCCAACAGCTCTAAAATGTTCCAAAACAGTACCTATCCTTCCCCTTCCTAAACCCTGAAAATGTCTCGCAAGTTTGATGGGCATTTAAACAAAACAGAGGGACAAGGTTAGAATAAATTGATGTTGACTGATTGTCATTAATAATTGTGAAGAGTTCACAGATTAAATGTTTAATTTTGTGTGTTCCGGGGAAGAAAGTGGTGATAATATTAGGGCTTTTTGGGCAGTTTGGTTTGATGAGGGGAGTGTATTTGGTTGAGGGTCAGGATTTTACTGTTCAGTAGCATTCAGGGTACCCTATTTTCTCAGAGAGTCATGTAGCTGATACAAGTACTTCTGTTGGGAGGGGATGTTGTTTCAGAGACGGAAGCATCAGACTGAGAGAGAATGGGATGGAGCGCTTTGCATGAGGTGGATGGCAGCTGTCGAAATCAAGCTACTGTTCTTACTAGTTGGTTTAACGTGGACTGAGGTATAAAAGGTATTGTTTTGGAGGTGAATGTTAATACACAGGAAAGTGATATTCGAGTCGGGTATGGAAGAAGTGAATGATACTAATGAGGATTTGAGAAAGGAAATAAAAGGAGATAAATTTTTGCGTCTGAGGAACCAAAGGAGGAAAATATCATTGAAATAGTGGGCCCAGAAGAGTGGTTTGAGGGTTTGTTATTGCAGAAAGTCATGTTCTAGTTTACCCATAAAAAGATTGGCGTATGTAAGAGCCATACGTGTTCCCATTGCAGTGCCTTTTATTTGTAAATATATTTTCTCGTTGAATTGAAAAGCATTTTTGGTGAGAACAATTTTACTCTGTTTGATGAGCAAATCTGTGGATGGGGTGTGTTGTGTGGATCGTAGGGAGAGTTAATATTGCAGGGCTTCTCAGCCTTCTTTGTTGGGAATGGAGGTGTACAGAGATGTATTGTCTATTGTGGCCATGAGAATGGTCGTGTTGTTGTGCTGAACCAAGCACACTGCATGTATCACATGCCTGCCTCCCACCCCCTTGTTCATTTCCCATTGGTCCCTTACCCCTCCCTCCCTCGTCCCTCCCCCGCACATGTCCCCTCCGCTATTCCACGAGAAGGCCAGTCTGAGGACAACAGCAGAGCCATTGAAACATCAAAACAATATATAGTGAGTGTCCTTTCTTTGTGTCCCTATGGTTTAAAAATCTACATCTGTATTTTTATGTGTTTATATATATTTATGTATATATATATATATAAATATATACATATAGTATTATTATGTAATCTACCCTTTTAGGTATGTTTTTGGATGGACAAAGCTACTAAATAAAACATTTTGTGTCTCATAAAAAAACACAAAATCAAGCATCCTACTCCATCAAGTCCCTCTTCATCTCTGAGTGCTCTCTGCCTCCCTTCATCCCGTCCAACTTCCCTATCCTACTCCTTCCATTTCCTTGTTTGTCTAACATTCTCTCCTCTATCACAGTCCTCAATATCCCAATGCCGGTAAATACCCCCTTCACCCTTTTTTCCTGCCTCTGTAGGATTGTTCCAAACAAGCCCCTCTGCACGCCGCACCGTACATAGCTATGGTCCATATCAGTGTTTTTACGAGTCTTTTTTTAACATCCTTTCTCAACGTCCCTGTCATCAACTCGCCCCTCCTTGTGAAAGCCTCTTTGCCTAGCACGATTCTTCTTCTTACGTCCCTACTACTTTGAACGTGTTGGTCCAAAAAACTACCGAGGTATGTAAACTTTCTATCTGCTCTGGTTTTTGCCCTCCTATTTTAATGTTTAGCTTAGCATTTTTCTTTCTAGACAATCGCTTAACCTTTGTTTTATTAATATTGATTCTCATCCCATTCTGTCGCACTGAATTTCCAATTCAGTAAGCAATGCTTGCAAGCCCTTGGCTAACTGACAAACTAAAGCTTGGTCATCGGCAAACCTAACTGATTTTACAAATTCCCCACCTACCTTCATTCATACCTCCAGTTCTTCCCATGCCTCTTTCATCATTTCCTCGGCATATAGGTTGAACAGTAACGGTGATAATGGGCAACCCTGTCTGACACCTCTTCCTAACCCTGCTCAACCGGACTCCCAATTCCTCACTCGCATCTGAGTGTTCAGAGACATATACAGGTTGCAGATTAGCCTCCTGTCCCGCCAATCTATTCCTATTTCCTGCAATATACTCATTAGTTTTTCTCAATTCACTCTATCAAATGCTTTTTCGAAAGCTACAAAACAGGCAAATGCATCCTGGTTCTGTTCTATATTCCTCACAATTAATAATCTCATTACTGCAATGGCATCACGCGTATCTTTCCCCTTCCTAAACCCAAACTGATCCTCCCCTAAGTAATCATTTGCCCTATTCTCTATCCTTTTGTTTATAATCCTGAGAACAACTTTAGCTTCATGGGATATCAAACCTATCATCCTGTAGTCCTCACATGATTTTCCCCTAACCTTTTTGGAATTGGAATTAAAAATGATCTCACAAAGTCTTCCGGCCAGATTCCCTCCTCATAAATACTACGGATCAGCCCATAAAGCCTCTTCCTCCCACATTTTCCTAAGCCTTTTAAAAGTTCGGTGGGAATGTTATCCACCCCCATGGCCTCATTTAGTTTCATCTCCCTTAATGCCCTTTCTATCTCATTGTCTAGTATGCCTGGACCTAAGCTATCTTCCTCTACGTCATGTTCCTCTTCTATGTCTAACTTTGTTTGTCTAAGTTCTTTATTATTACAGTTCTTCCTTATATTCCATCCATCTCTCTTGGATCTTCCCTGCATCCAATTTTACCTTACCCACCTTATCTCTAACTGCGATCGTTGATCTCTCTTTCTTACTTCCCGATAAAGAGTTAACTTTGCTGTACAGCGCACCGATTTTACCCTTCCTCTGCAGACTTTCCATATCCTCGCACTGTCTTCCACCATGCTTCTTTGCTTTATTTGTTGCCCGCCTCAATTTATTGTTTAATTCTTTGTACTTCATTTTGCCTAATTTTGTATTTACATTCTTCTATTTTTGCCGGTCATCCATCTTTGTAATCATCTCATCCGTGATCCATGGCTTCGTGGCCCTTTTAGCGTTAACGATTCCAATAGTGTCTTTTGCAACTTTAGACAACCCTTTCTTGATACATTCCCATTTTTCCTTGATAGTACGTAGCTTTTCATCATCCGCCATGATTTCCTCTACCACCTGTTTCAATTCCTTCATTTTCAAACCATTTAATGCTTCTACATTCCATTTTCCAACTCGCCGCCCCTGCTGTATCTTTTCGAAACGGACGCTACAGTTCATAATAACTAAATTGTGGTCTCAGTCCGCATCCGCTCCCGGGAAGCTGTGCGAATTTATCACACTGTTGCTAAACCTGTGCCTAACCAGGATATAATCTAGCTGATACCTTTCTGAGTCACTTGGCATTTTCCATGTATACCTGCATCTTTTATGGTGTCTAAACCAAGTGTTGGTGGTGACTAGCCCGTCTCCAGCAGAACTTAACTGCTTTCTCCCCGCGGTCATTCCTTGTGCCTAAACCGTAGTCCCTGACCTCATCACCATCTCTTCCTTCGCCTACCGTCGCATTCCAATCCCCCATCACTATCAAATGTTTCCCTGCAGGTTCAAACGCGATTATGTCCGCTAACTGATCGTATATCCTATCGTCCTCCTCTGCCTTCTGGTTGCTCGGTTGCATGTATACCTGAATAATGACCAAGTTCGTCGGTTCTGTTTTTATCTCTACTAGTAGTATTCTGTTACCTGCTCTATGTTGACTACGCTTCTCCCTACCTCTTCATTTATTACTATAGCAACCCCTCGTTGGCTCTCGTCGCCGCCGCTGTATATTATTCTATACTTATCACTCCAATAATTCCCGCGATATTTCCATCTTACCTCGCATGGACCTAAAATATCGATATTTCCCCTTTCCATCTCTTGGTTATCATTCTCCGCTTTCCCTGTCCTCATCATTGTCCTAACATTCCACGTTCCTATTCTAATTAATTTGGTCTACTCCTGCTGCGTTTTCTGTCCTGCTGCTGCCGGTTTTCTCTTGCAAGGGTTAACCCTTAGGGTTTGTTTAACGTGACACCATGACTTCTTGGCCGCCCCACTTGGGTCCGACGCCATCGCAGCCGCCTCACTGAGGAACAGACGCTGCGTGGACTACCTTTCGTCTGGCTCCTTACCTTCGACCTATCTGGCATTGGTGACCCTACCAGGAGCAATTAATATTACTCCCGCCAGCACAGCTCTAGGTGTCATCGGAACGCACGAGCCATTCCACCACGTCAAGATTGTAGTCCGGGGAGGGTTATATATATATATATATATATATATATATATATATATATATATATATATATATATATATATATATATATATATATATTCCAACAGGAATACTTTATTAGTTGAATAATATATCGGTCCTTTCTATTTTATAATTTCCATTTCATCTGTACTTATCGTCATTTTAGAGATAGCTTCACATACCTGTGATTATAAATATGAAAAAATAGCAGTCTTAAGTTATGTGAATATTTATTTATAAAATGAAAATGTTAAGGGGTTAAGAACCGATTTCAATTATATTTTGCAAAAAAATTAGTCTCCATCATGCGGTAAATAATTGATAGTAACGACCAATGAATGCATTCAATCATAAATGATTTTTACTATATCTACCGTAAGTATGCAGAAGATTAGAGCCAGGCGATTGAAATCAATTCCAAAGATGAGAAAGATCAAAATATCAAAAAAAACTATGAACGCGACGACAAAATATGTCGCCTCACTGCTTTTATGCTATGATTTGAAAGTCGAAACGAGACAAAGAAACTGCGGGAGATGCCGCAACAGTAACTTTTAACGGACACATCCGGCATCTCCCGCAGTTTATTTGGAATTTGTCAAGGTGTAAACAGATAAGTGTTTTAAAGTTGGCTCTTTAACCGTGTGGCGCATCCCGCACACGACTACGAACACCTGTGGCATTGTATGTACGGTATTTCGTCACAACATCTTGTTCCTTTAAAACCCTCAAAATTTCTGAGTTTAAGAGGAGGCCTCGATTGCAGAGCACAGGCATGTCCTGCCTGTGTTCACCGAGTGTCTCAATTTCGCCGGCGTCCGAGGCTTCGGCCGCCGGGATTCGGAGAGCGGCGGTGCCGGACTAACTCGGAAGTCGAGGTTCCGATCGTGTTTTGTGTCGAGCGGCGGTTGACCGCCTAGTTCATCAAGAAGCGTGCGGTTTAACTCTCGACTTCTGCTGCCGGGAAGGTCGTGCTTTCGTTCTGTTTGCTGGATCAAGACTGGCCTTGACTCTTGGTGTAGAGCTCAGGCTCATTTTTATTTGCTACCAACGGTCGCGTGTAGCGGGGAGGGAGTGCGCACGAGTGTTTATTTCTTTCTTGGAGTGCTTTCGGTGCGCTCTCCATTTTTTCGCGCTGGCGTGCTCAATTTGATTTGTTTCAAAATGGTCGAACATCACGTGGATACGCTCGCCTTGCAAATTGACGATAAGGCGAAGGCCCCTGCTCCGTTGGAGGTCCACCTCCTTACACTAGAGTCACTGGGCCTCACACCGGAAAAGATTGCGGCGATCTAATTTGGATATAACCGCCATTTGGTATCCCTGAAGTTGGCAACTGAAGCTACTATGAAGAGGATTCTATATTATATCCCACGAAAGCTACCGTTTCCATCCCTAACGATCCGAGGACGACGATTAGCATTGACGAGACCTTTGGTAGCCTTTGTAATGTCAGGGTTCTTCGTCTTCCCGTGGAGACCCCATTGGAAGATATAACAAGTGAGCTTCAACGTTTTGGAAAAATCCATCGCTCGTGGGAGAACAGGTGGGAGGGCGACCAAATGGCGCGCGTGCTGACAGGTACGACAGTGGTGCGGATGACGGTGGAAAGAAATATCCTGTCGTACCTCCCCATTGGCGGCAACCGGGCCATCATCATCTACGAGGGTCAGCGCCGCACCTGCGCCCGTTGCAACCAAGAAGGCCAAGGTGGAGGAAAGCCAAGGTGTCCGCAATATTCCCAGGGCTCCTCTAGAGGTGGACCAATTCGATCTATCTCCTCCGATTTCTCCCGACGGAGCCGCTTCGGCAGATGACCTCCAGTCCGCTCCCGGCCCCCCCGAGGCCACCTCCTGGGTTGGGCCGGTCACCAGCTGTGCTGCCTAAAAGAATGCCCCCCGTTGAACGCTGCCGAGTTACCCGCTCTTCGTAGAGACCACGGCTGGGTCTTCTTCTTCGGACTAGGTCGAGGGGGAGGTATGCAGTGACAACTCGAGGCCTCGATCGTCGGCCCGTCGGACGAAGCGTCCTGGGAAGCGGCGAAGCTCTTGTCGCTTGGGCTCGAGCGGGGACCGAAGCGACGTAAGCCAAGACCAGGACTCTGGTAAGTGATGTCCGGTGCCCATAGCTGTCCTCTCATTCCACCAATTAATATTATTTCGTTTAATATTGCTGGTGTTTATAACGCTTTAAAAAGTGCAGTCCAACGTTTTCCCCGCGATCTCAGGGCTGATGTAATCCTCCTTGAAGAGGTAAAAGAGGACATACTCTGGGATACAAACATCTTTCAGGCTTTCGGCAATTTCGCCACCACCCTAGTCCGAAATGGCATTTCGTTCTCTCATGTTCGCCGCCACGCATCAGACCGAAAAACGTTCGCTATCGTGAATGGTATCCATATCACGAACCTTTACGTTCCCTCCGGTGAGCGCGCGAGGACAGAGCGCGAAACATATTTTAATGAACTCCTTCTCCCCTACCAGTATTCTTTCTTGGGGAGGGCCATATTGGGCGGAGATTTCAACTCCAACTACCGCCGAGAGGGTAGTGCCTCCGGAAGGGATGTGGTGACATACTATCCAAGCCAGGCACTCTCACTGATTCGAGCGATTGACGCAGTGCGTTCTTATTGCGCCGGTCCCACCCCCTTCACGCGATCAGGGCCTAACTCTCGGACGCGAATTAACTGCCTCTTCCTCTCGGCATCCCTAAAAAATGATGTTTAGAGAGTGGACACGTGCCCCTACGCGCGGAAGGATCTGGCCAGAAGTTTTCGTCCTCAGCGTCTTCCCAGTTAGTGAGGGGTGCCTGAACTTCCTCCCGGAATGGCGCCACCTCAACTACATAGCCCTTTTTTACCTTTTGTTCGCTGCTACGAATGTTACAAAGTAATATGGGGACATTGCCTTCAGGTGACACCGAAGCAATGCTCGGCAGAATAAATAAATCTCTCTCGCTTCCAATGACTCGCACTTCTTTGCCTTCAACCATCTGACTCTTTATCTTCGACAACACAACGGATAACGGCGCTACTCTAATAGATTCCTCTGATACAATTTTGCTCGATCGGCAAATCCCATTACTAGCGCCGGTCTGAGTTTCGCGAACTTTGCCATCGCACAAGGGGACAACAAATCTATCCTCTCTTACTGGCGAAAAAACAAAATCATCACCCGACTTCTTTATCCCAAACCGGGAGTCGGTGGAAACCTCGAAGACATCGCCATTAACTTCGTCCCTAGCGGTGCAGCTTGCTTGCGACGCGGGTGGCAACCTCTCTATGACTCTTTCGGCCTTCGCCACCTCTGCTAATTTCTGTGAATCCTTATTTAGAGATCCGTTATCCTTATTCCCTTCTGTCGATTCCTCCGTCGTTACTTGAAAACAAATTCCCTCTATACTGCCGTTTATTCGCGAGTTACATTTCATTATCTCTGCCGGAAAAGCACTTTGGTTTTTAGTGTCGCTTATCGTTTTTTCCTCAAGGGATGCTAAATTATACGTGGCCATTTGCGAATCATTGCCATTAATTATACCATAAATGAAAGAATCAAACGCCTTGACCTCTTCGGAAACTCCAATTTCATGGGCGCCTATGGGCTCGTTCATCTGCGATGTTACGCAATTAGATTTAAGGTATGTCTCGTGTCCCTCACCCATTCTTATTTTCCGTTTATTGAACGATATACTTTTCCCGTAACAAACCATAAAATCAAGGCAACAATTTCAGAGTGTTTAAATCATTCGCCTTGACTGGGATTCAAACCCAGATCCCGCAATATCCGGTGGAGTGCTTTAGCCACTTAAGCTACCGAGGCGTCCTCTTAAACTCTGAAATTTTGGGGCTTTTAAGGGAACAACAGCACTCGACCGGATATTGAAGGATCTGGGTTCGAATCTCAGTCAAGGCGAATGATTTTTACACTCTGAAATTGTTGCATTGAAATGCACATTAGCGGATGACTCCGTTAAAAGTTACTGTTGCGGCATCTCCCGCAGTTTCTTTGGAATTCATAAAATCAAGGCCTAGAAGACCGTCATAGTTCGTTTCCCCCAAATCCACTACTAAGATGTCATGGGGATATAATTTATGATCAATCAAAAATTGCACGAACTCTCTCCGATGATTGGCAAGGGATGACCTGACGCGCTTCTCACCCGAGAATTGTAATCAGAATTCCTTAATTGGCCAAAAGGAAATTTTTTACTATCAACGATGGTAACGGCTGCTCTCGTTTCCACTAGAAAATTGTTATCTTTCTTAAATTATTAACTACTATTGTCCATCCTGCTTCTTGAGTTACCACTAGAATTAAATCTGTCCCGACCTCCCAGTCGGGAGATCGGCGTTTCCCGCCACGAAGGGATTTTCGCGCCTCGGGCAGCGTCTGGGAAGATGGCCAGTCCTTTGACAAATGCCTCATTTCACGAGCGGGCAATCTTTAGCCATATGATTTTCATTTCCACAATTTAAACACAAAGACGGCCTCGTTCCCCTCTCCCTCTCTCTACACGCTCGACCAATGTGACCGGTTTTACCGCAGCGAAAGCAAACGCGTGCGCCGTGATTATCTATCCTTCGGTGTCCCTACTTGCACCGGGGGAACCAGTCTTACATTGAAACCCCTTCCGAGAGCCTGGGCGGCGTTCATTTGTTCCACGGGAAACTGCCAACCTGCAACATTTGGCGGATTCGCGTTCATACCCTACCAAGGCGTTATATTTGGAGATGGCGGCCACCTAGGGGGTTACTGACACAACCACGCATGAGACTGTTGTGGTGAATTTACGTCTCTGTTGACGGCGTAATTTCTGACACTAGCTTCTTAAACGCTTGCGAACCCTTCTGTCTCAATCAAGTTTGTTGGATTACGAACCAACACAAACCTACCAATCTCTTCCTTTAGCCCAATTAAAAATTGCACACGAAGTCTACCTTGAATTCTTCGCTGTTTCTGAATCAATATCGCACCATGACTCGCGTAGCCTACGGGCGACATGGCGCAATCTGGTTGGAAATTCTGCGACGCTCTCCAGCGGTTTTAGTACGCAAGTGTTAAATGTTTTTTCTAACATGATTGGAGATGCCTTTAGGGAAAATCTCCTTTTGAGATTAATGGAAAAGTCCGCGTATAAACCTAATATGTGATGATTTGCAGAGACAAAATCCGCGGCGGTTCCTCCAAGCCGAAGTTGAGCGACTCCTAAGGTCTGTGCTTCAATTCCAACTACTAAGATGACTTACAATACGAACGCTTTCATAAAATTTGCCAACCCCAATCTCATCTTCCCCGCTAAACGTTGGAATTAAATGAATCTGGCTGCCAATAGCGGCGGTTTGCGCTGCTTCTCCGCAACCATTTTGCGGACTCGCGCTACTTCCCGGCTGTTCTAACACATTAACCAAAGGTGTGAAGTTGAGTGCACTGCCGAATTTCAATCCAATTGCGGTTTCGTGATAATCGAGAAAAGGGTTAGGGTTCCCCAGTCTATGAGGGTTAAGGCCATCCATCGCGAAATTCAACCCAATGCTAATTACATTAAAATTTGACTGTGCTTATTTAATTTATTTTTTCATACTCCGAGTGTATCCGATACCCATGGTGGGCGCTGAATGGGCTAATTGATGGTTCCTGATGAAGTGACCCTTAGTTTAATTGCGCGCAGAGAATCGCGATGAGGTTATAGCACGTGTCTTAAAATAATCATTCGCTAGCTATGCACAGATTAGCATATCCCACCTGTCCGAGAAAATACGGAACTTCCGATTTAAAGAGGTACACGGGCACATGATAATCAATGAGACACTGTCGCATACACTGAATAAATCACTAGTCCAACCGCGCAACCCCTCACCAAACACCAATATGTCGCAACGGGGGTTTCTATGGTGCGACACAAACGGTATCGGGGAAGGTCAGAGTAACTACACCGAGTATCACCAAAGCAGCCGTATATTACCCAACATCAGTCATAATGCACCATTTACATAAGTATAAGCAAATTATGGATGGCTAGACCCTCAGTAAACCAACACGAGGGCGGACAGAATTAAAGTGGCAGAAAATTACCTGGGACACGGTATATACAGGGTGGACGCGGTCACGAAACACATAACCTAGGCAGAGCCCTCGTCCGTCGGAAAGGAAAGGAGTATGGCAGGGTGGACGCGGTCACAATGAACGTAACCTAGGTTGAGCCCTCGTCCGAAGTTGAGTCAGGAATATAACACACTGTCGCAACAAGCGCAACATAGCCGAATCATCGTGCGCAGCAACACGAGTTGCCCGTTAAGAATAGGCGGCAACCGTAAGTTCCTATTGTATTTAAAATGTTCATTTTGTATGTTACGCTGGTTATTCTTTGCCGCTTGCGCGCGCGCGATTTGGAGCCGGCGTTGCAAAACGTGATCGTACGGGGGTACCTCCGTGTAGCACGGTAGGAGGGGTCGTAAGACAATATCCCAAGGCATATCCAATTCCCTCCCATATAAAAGGTAAGCAGGAGTTTGCTCTGTGATTCGACGTTTGCTATTTCTGTACACAAATATTGCAAAATTTAGTTGATCGTTCCAATCCGAGTGGTCTTGGTTGACATAGTGAGAAATAACGGCGGCAAAAGATTGGTGCGCCCTCTCCAGCCTACCATTGGAAGCGGGATTGTAAGGGGAGGTAAAAATTGTCTTTACTTTCAATAGATCACAAATTCGCCTCATAAGCTGTGATGTGAAATTGGCACCTCTGTCAGTGAGAAGGGTGGCTGGCACCCCATGACGGCAAATGATCTGCTCTACGAAGGCTCGAGCTACAGTTTCTGCGGATTGATCGATGATAGGTATGGCCTCAAGATACCTCGTAAGATAATCTTGACATGATAGTATGTAGCGATTGCCTCTATTGGATACTTTTAATGGACCAATTATATCCAAAGCAATTTTCTCGAACGGATATGACGCTTCGGTGACAGGTTGAATAGGTATTCTTTCCTTTCTTCCTTTTCGTTTCTTGCAGCTTACGCAATTACTAACGTAATTTCGAGTGTCGACGTACAGCCCGGGCCAATTAAAATGTCTTTGCACAATATTTAATGTTTTTTCTATTCCTAGATGTCCTGCTAAGGGGCTGTCATGGCATCTTTGTAATATGTAATCTCTCATGCTTACGGGTGCACAGATGGTGTATAGTGGATCGGGGGTCTTAACGTGGATTTTACAGAGTACTCCATGCTCGTCTAAGAGATAGTTGGGGTTTCGTTCTTCCGCTAGCGTACGCAGTGGTCGAAGTTCCGGACAAATTGACTGTTCTTGCGCAATCTTGGTTTTATCCCAAACTGGCTCGTATTCCGTGTCTTGATGGAGGGCATTTACTATTGGGTTCACTGCGCGGGAGAGAGCGTCTACGTGCGGAATATCTTTTCCTGCTTTGTACTTTATTGTAAACGAGTATTCGGTGAGCTCCATTATCCACCTAGCCAGTCTGGGTTTCGGCTCGGAAAGGGCAAGTAGCCATCGGAGCGGGCTATGATCAGTGATTAAAGTGAACGGACGGCCTAAAAGATATACTCTGAACTTTCTAAGCATATGTACGACCGCCAAACACTCAAGTTCAGTGGCGGAGTATGCTTTTTGCTGCTGTGTCAACTGCTTGCTGGCGCATGCTATCATATGCTCGCCATCTTCAAAATTCTGCAACAGCACTCCTCCAATCGCCACGGAAGAAGCGTCAGTGGTCAAAATGAATTCTTTCGAAAAGTCAGGGAATCGCAATACGGGTTGACTCGTGAGACAAGCCCTTAATTTTTCAAAAGATTCTTGTTGCTCTCTTTCCCAAATAAAGTCCGTATCCTTCCTTGTTAGCGAGGTAAGAGGACTCCAAAATTGAGCAAAATGCAAAATAAATTTCCTGTAATATCCCACTAACCCAAGGAACGATTGCAGTTGCTTAACGTTACGTGGTGCTGGAAAACTGCTTATTGCATGTATTTTTTCTTCATCGTGTTCCAACCCATTAGCGGAAACGACGTGACCGAGGAATATCACTCGTGTTTGTAAGAATTCACATTTTTGTGGTTTCAGTTTCAAATTCGCTTTCCTCAGTCTTGAAAAAATTTCTCTCAAGCCTAGTATGTGTTTTTCCATGCTCTCATCATGCCGTAATATGTCGTCGAGATGGAACAAAACTCCTCGATTGATCATTCCATCTAGTACGGTTGTCATAAGACGCATGAATGTGGAAGGCGCGTTCGAAAGGCCGAATGCCATCCTGTTGCACTCGTAGTGCCCGTCTGGAGTGCTAAAAGCGGTTTGTGCCCTGTTTTTTTCGTCTACTTCAACTTGCCAGTAACCTTTAGATAAATCTAGGCAACTGAAATATTTTGTCCCTCCTAACTGATCGAATATTTCGTCCATATTTGGCAGTGGAAATACTTTCTTTCTAGTGACGGCGTTCAGAGCGCGATAGTCAATGCAAGGCCAATACTTGACAGGTTCTCCTGGAACATGCTTTTTCTTTACTAGAATCAGAGGAGCAGACCATGGACTGGTAGATGGAGATATGACTCCCTGTTCAAGCATATCCCCGATGGACTCCTTAAGAGCTACTCTTTGAGAATGAGGGACGCGATATAGAGACTTTTTAATTGGTTTGGAATCTCCCACATCTATGGTATGCTGTACCAGGTTGTGCATCCCAATTTAATATCCCCGTGGATAAAAATATCTGCATACTCTAGTAAAAGTTGCTTTAAAGAGTCAGTCGCTTCATTTGGAGTATCAGAAAACGAGAATAGTGACAGTAACTCAGCGGTGGAGTGGTGCTCGGGCCACATTTCTGGGGTTTCTGTTTCAATCGAATTTACAGCTAGTAATTCATGACTTTCTGAAAAAATGTTGAAACTGTATAAGGACCCTTTTCTTAACATCTTTTGTTCGGGCCGTGTGTTACACAACAACAAAGGTATTACACCATCGGGGGAGACGGTTGCTAGAACTGGAAGTATTAATACATCTCCCTCCCTTCCCTGAATAATGATATCCTCGCCATAATAGTCCTGAATCTTTGTACTCGTCAACATAACCGAGCGTGGAGGAATTTTAATTGTATCAACAAATGTAGCTTCATGCGACGCTTTCTCTTGCGTGCAGGTTACTCGTCCTTCTGTCCCGCAATTACTTTCTGCATGGACTACGGATGGATCGCTTTCAACAACTGACGTTTTACATTCGCCTTTCTGCCCAACAGTTAGATTTGCTCCATTAAAAATTTCTCGCGTACAGGTTACTCGTCCTTCTGTCCCGCTAGAGTGAGTGGCCTCAACCAAGACATCTTCAGTATCCCCAAAAATGTCCCCAAGCAAACCGGTGCTTGTGACTTCGATTCCTGACGGCACTAATATATCATCACTCAACTCTTCCCAATTAATATTAAGCAAATCATCAACAGCCACGAGTCCATCATTCACTTAATCCTTTGAGCTTCTGCTGGCGTTATCCTCTTTGAAAGATTCATTACTCTGTGTTTTAGGCACTGCTTGGATATCATCAGTTGAAATTATGTCCTCTAAAAATACAGCGGACATTTTCTGTTTTGAGTAACCTGATTTTAACATGGTTTCGTGCCCTTCTGTTATTTTCATTTTACCTTCTCCGCTCGAAATGCTACTTCCGTATTTTACAATGAAGTCTAGTCCGAGGATACCGTCATACGGTACTTTCCCTAGATTTGCAATCAATGTATCGGGAGGGTAAACTTCTCCATCGATAATGAAAGGTATGTTGCATTGCCCTAGTTTGGCGAGCGCATGGCCGGAGGCACTTCTCACAGGGGAGGAATAGTCGTCAATTTTTAGGTTTCCAAAAGGGAAACTTGTACTCTGCATAATACTCACAGCGGCACCGGTATCCACTAAAAAGGAATACACTCTACCTAGTACTGTAACCGAGACCGTCAAGCCGACTTCTGGTGCTACGACGAGCACTAATTCGTCCCCGACCTGCCGGCCGGGGTGGCCGCGTCTCCCTGATCTCGCTTTTGGGTGGGGGTGGGACAATCTATCGGGTGATGGCCCGCTTGCTTGCACACGCCGCAAATCATCAGAGGGCAATCTTTACTGACATCTACATCTACATAATACCCCGCAAGCTGCCGCAAGGGCGTGTGGCGGGGGGTGTTAGGTCACCAACCGTAAAAACGAAAAATACCACATGCAAAAAACAACACGGAAAATTACACCCCGCAGCGCACACACTCATGCAAAACTCCCTCCATCCAATACTCATGCAAACACATACACCGCCAAACAACAAAAAACTGCACCCCAGGATACAGCACGAAAGCCATCCTAAAACACGCAAGCCAGGACACAACAAGCAAGAATGTGAAACATCACTACCACATGAAAATGCACCACAAAACACTCAACCCCCCAAAGAGACAGTAAAAGGAAGGGAATTCGACCCAACGTTGCAGGTAGCAGGAATTTCCCCCCGCGGAGAGGGACGAGGGATTGAAAGGGAAACTTAAAAACAGATGAACAGAACACGAATGAGGTCATTCGGAAAGAATGGGTTATTATAACTAAAAACCTGAGGTTAGTGGAAGAGCATGCCTTTAGGTAGAACAAATTATTTTTTAGACGCTGAGGGTGGCAAATGGAATTTTTGCTATCTATAACCCTGCAGTTGCTATCCCGTATTGTCCGTGGGAAGAAGGAGTCCTTGAGTCGGCTAGTTCTGGCATCTATTTCCCGAATTTTATATGCATGATCCAAGCGACCAATGTATGTAGGAGTACGAATAATTTGCGAGACCTCGGTGCTGAAACATGCGGATCTAAATTTATTTAATAATTTCAATCTTGCATTGAATCGTCTCTCTTCCAATGATTCCCTGCCCAAATCCATAAGCATTTCGGCGACGCTTTGCGTTTTATCGTAGGAATTTTTTGCAAAACGGGCTGCCCGGCGTTGAACCTTCTCAATTTCCCGAATGAGACCTTTTTCAATCGGATCCCACACGCTGCATGCGTATTCTAAATGAGGCCTTACAAGAGCGTGGTAACAACGTTCTTTGACCTTCAAGTCACTTTTTCCGACAATGCGTCTACTGAATCCCAATTTTTTATTTGCTTGACCGCAGACTTTACGTATGTGAGTCCCCCAAGTTAAGTCTTTAGTGAATGTGACACCTAGGTATTTTACCGTATCAACTACTGCTAGGTCACCTCCAGCTAATTTGTAAGCAAATCCCGTTGATCTTTTAAAGAAATTTACCACGGAACATTTATTATAATTTAGAGTCAATCCCCAGTTAGAACACCATTTAGTAATGCAATCTAAATCCTGCGCTAGAATAAAACGATCCTCATCCCCAGATATCTCCCGATAGATCACCGTGTCATCCGCGAACATCCTAATTTTACTTTTCACTTCGCGGTTCAAATCGTTAACAAAAATCAAGAAAAGTAACGGCCCGATCACACTTCCCTGAGGTACCCCCGACGTGACTCGAACGCTGTCGGAACTAGCGCCATCAAGGACTACCCTCTGTTCCCGCTCTGAAAAAAAATCTTTAACCCAACTTATGGCGCCCTTGTTTATACCCGCGACCTTTAATTTATGAATGAGTTTACCATGTGGGACTTTATCAAATGCCTTTTGAAAATCTAAGAAGATGGCATCCACTTGCCTACCTCTCTCACCAGATACAAGTAAATCATGTGTAAATAATCCTAATTGGGTTTCGCAGGAGCGGGTTTTCCTGAATCCGTGTTGATTGTCAATTAAAAAGTTAATATTGTCAAGGTGTCTCATTATTGAACTGACAATTATGTGCTCTAAGATTTTACAACAGATAGAAGTGAGAGATATAGGTCTGTAATTACTGGGATCCTCCCTGTCACCACTTTTAAAAATAGGCGTTATTTGCGCGGTTTTCCAAATCTTAGGTACTTTGCACTCTGTGAGGGATTTGTTAAATATAAATTCAAGGTACGGGGCAATGTTTGGAGCTAAATGTTTAATCACCCTAGCTGGTATATTTTCGGGACCCGGGGATTTGTTGGGTTTAATCTCATTAAGTAATTTTAGAATTCCTTGTTGGTCCACTGTTATTTTTTCCATGGGTGGAGTATGTATTGTTTCTTGGAGATATGCGGTGGCAACATCATTCGAGAAAACGCTTTGGATGAATGAATTTAAGATGTTAGCTTTACCCTCACTGTCTGTATGAATTATATTGCTAGAATCCCTTAAGCAAGCCACGGTTTGTTTACTCCCATTTACTTCCCTAACATATGACCAGAAAGCTTTGGGGTCAGTGTCCAAGTGCTCGCAAAGTACTTTGCGTTTAAAGTCCAGTAAGGCGCTACGTAATTGTGTTTTGGTTTCAATTTTAGATGATCTATATGTGTCCCATAATTGTTTATTCTCAGGGGATGATGTGTTCACGCCTGCCCTCTTTACCCTAGAGTGTAGCATTCTCTGCTTTCGAAGGGCTTTTCTAACGTCTTTATTGTACCACCTGGGGTCGCGATTTGCTTTAACGTGTTTTATAGGTATGAAATCTACGATTCCTTTTTGCATGATATTGACAAATTCTGTCCAAGTTTCTTCCACGTTGACATGACTTAAGCGGGTTTTGAACTCGGGTAGTGAAGAGTTTAATTGATTGGCAAAAGATTCAAAGTCTGCTTTATGGTAATTATAAATTTTCTTTTTGGTTTAACAATCTTTTTTATTGCTATGTCCAAATGGACATTAATTGCTTTATGGTCACTCAAGCCCTCATCAGTTGATACACTAATAATACGTTCCGGCGTGTTTGTAAGAAATAGATCCAATATGTTTTTTCCACGGGTGGGCATGCGTACTGCTTGATGAAGGGAGTTTCTTTGAACCAATTTTATCATGGAATTGCAAGATTCGCGATCGCGGGTCCCAGATTTAACGATATTGCTGTCCCAATCTATACCAGGGAGGTTAAAGTCGCCACCAATTATGTTTATGCTGTTATTATATTTACGTGTAAACTTGTGAATTTGATCGTTGAGGGTGTGAAGTGTTTTCAAATCTGAGTCTGGAGGTCTGTAGAAAGAGCATAAATTTATGTTGGGTTGATTGGTCCGTAGTAAGGTGCACCAAACACTTTCTATGTTATTATTTTCAAATGAAACTTGCCTGCTTTCAAAATGACTTTTAACTGCCACGAAAACCCCTCCTCCGGGTCTTGTATCTCTATCGTGTCGGTAAACTTTGAAATCTATTGGGAAAATTTCTTGGTCATTAATATCATTGCACAGCCAACTCTCTGTGCCTAATACTATATCAGCGGAATGAGTTTGGATTATGTGTTCTAGATCTGCTGATTTGTTCTTGAGGCTTCTGCAATTTATAACAAGTATAGTTAAATTATTTTGATGTTGAATAACGTCCTTATTAGTGCCTGACTGTAATTTAGGACGCTTTTGTGGGGAAGTGCGTGTCACATGTCTTTCTAAATCAATGCCAGTGTTGTCAATGACTTTTATATTTTTATTAATAATATTATACGCGCTATCCCCAGGTGTTATTGACCCACTAAGTGACCTGCCCTCTATCCTAAAAAAGGCCTACAGTGGTCGAGTATCCTATCCTGCAAGATCGGAGGGTTGGTCTGAGGTCGACGAAGGAGGCTCCTATGTCCGAGCAGAATCTCGATAGTCTCTGGTTTATGCCTTCCACTCGGCTCCAAACCAGAGACCCGCGATCCTCCCTCGGAACGATGCTGCAGACTGTTAGTCCCAGCCGAACCCCCTCGACGCCCTTGACGCGCTTCACCTCGGAGCTCAGTTCCCTAAGGGAACGGAGGACCTCCTCGGATCCATGTTCCGTGACGTCGTTGGTGCCCACATGGGCCACGACCTGCAGCCTAGAGCACTTCGTGCCTTTGACCACCACCTCGATCGCCTTCGTCACCTGAGGGACTCCTCCGCCTGGTATACACCAGGCGGTCACCCGTTGATCGGCGCCTACGCGGCGCGCCCTTTCCCTCAATGGGACCATTACACGACGGACATTCGAGCTACCTATTACTACAATTCCCTCCCTTCCCGTTCCCTGTCGTCTTACCCTAGGCAGTGCCCTCGGAGTAGGGGTAGGGGCTGCAGGTACGGTGGTGCTGTCATCCGACAACACCTGGTACCTGTTGGAGACGGGGATGGTATCTGCCTCCGCAGAGTCCAATCCACGCCGCAGCGTTACCTTCCCCTTGCCTCGAGAGACAACCCTCCAATCGTCTGACCTACGGACGTGAGACACTCCCTCGTTGGGAGATGGGACACGGGGTAGGTCTCTAATCGCCCAGCCACGTGTAGCATTCGGACGAATCCGTGCACCCATATGGGCGTGGCGGGTTTTCGTATTCCCACCCCGAGCACCATCTCTCCCGAGGGGAGCCCTCCGGCCGGCGATCTCCGATCGAAGCTCCCGCACCATTCTCTCCAGCATGACGATACGGGCCCTTAAAGCCGCGCATTCGCCAGTGCCTTCGAGCATGGCAACAGGGGACCTAGATGAAGCCATCCTAATTAAACTACTTAGTTCCCAACAAAAGCTAACCTGTATACACTATACGATATACGCTAAAATGTATACGCTAAAATTTCTAAGAGGGGTTAGTTAAATTTAGCTCAATCAATAAGTTACGCTTTGTAAGTAAGTAAAGAAAGGAAAGAAAAAAGATGGTAAAGAAAATAAAACACTCACCGATAACCAATTAGATTCGACGGACAAAAACCACCGCAAGCCACTAAGAGTACCCACTAGGAATACCACCAAACTATTAAAAACTAATAATAAACAGCACAAAAACTAAATAAACTAACTATTTCACAAAATTAAAGCTAACACTAAACTACACTTCACTAGGGAAGAACAAACACAGAAGTAACAGCAGGCACGCAGGTAGTCTCAGGCAGGGTCGAACCGGTTCTAGGGAGCGAGCTCGAGCACGTCTGTTCTCGGCAGAAGCCAGGCAGAGAATGATACTGACATGGCTCCCTTCCCCACAGTTATAAAATGCGCGGGGTTTTGTACGGCAATAGCGCGCGATGAGTCCCACCTTTTTACAGTAATTAGAAGTCCGAGGCGCATTAGTTACGTTCCCTCCACCCACCGGCAGTGTAGACTGTGGAGGCTTCGGGTGTACATTTGCCTGGATTGCGTACACTTGATCCGAAAGACTAGGGCTCACAGTGGGGTTTAAGATTGGCTCGAGATGGGGTTGAACATGACTCGTTGTGAAATATCGTGTCGGGTCACTGTACGGAAAGGTTGTCGGTGTCTTCACGTTAGGACTGCGCACGGGCGTACCAAAGTCATGGTTCTGCAAGAAGTTTACTTCCCTAACGCCTGAGTAATTACGAGCATTGAATTCCTCTAGGTTAGCAAATTCCTCAGCCTCTTGCATGGTTCTTGGATTGCGCACTAGCACGAATCGCCCAATTTTTCCCTAAGTCCGACCAAGAACTGTGAGAGGAGGCGGTTCTCGAGCATAATTCCTGTCGCTTGTGAGTCTGGGTCTAGAAAAGCATCTCTTAGTTTTCGTCCCAATTCCCTGAGACGGGAAGAATACTCGTTCACGCTTTCCAAGGGGCGTTGCAAACAGCTTGTGAACATTCTTTCAACGGAGACGAGTGAAATTTTGGGAATGAAGCGCTTTTTCATTAGTTTAGAAAAAAGTTCATAAGACTCAATAACATGAGGATTTGACTTAATGAATTCGGCAGCGGTACCGCTCAGACGCAGCCGTGCTACGCTCAAGGCTTGCTTCTCACTCAACCCGCTAAGATGACTCACTAACTTAAGATTGTTCCTCGATGCTTACGTCCCCATCACCGTTAACACTCGGAATTAAATGAATGTGATGTGCTGAAAATGTTTGTTGCATCGTCGGAGGGGAAACGGGCGCTTTCTATCATATTAACAGCGGAAGTAAAATCAATTAAGTTCGTATTGTTTGGAGATAAATCACGCTTCCAAGGCAGAGATTCGCCAAAGCGCCCATACGTGCCCTTGCCACCGAAATCCATTATTATTTAAAGACAATACGGCTAGGACAAAATTCATTCGCCATATGTTAGCAATATAACCGATTCTCGTTATTAAAAAAATGGGGTTAGTTTCATCCACATCTACATCTACATAATACCCCGCAAGCCGCCGCAAGGGCGTGTGGCGGGGGGTGTTAGGTCACCAACCGTAAAAACGAAAAATACCACATGCAAAAAACAACACGAAAAATTACACCCAGCAGCGCACACACTCATGCAAAACTCCCTCCATCCAATACTCATGCAAACACATACACCGCAAAACAACAAAAAACTGCACCCCAGGATACAGCACGAAAGCCATCCTAAAACACGCAAGCCAGGACACAGCAAGCAAGAATGTGAAACATCACTACCACATGAAAATGCACCACAAAACACTCAACCCCCCAAAGAGACAGTAAAAGGAAGGGAATTCGACCCAACGTTGCAGGTAGCAGGAATTTCCCCCTGCCGGGAGGGAAGAGGGACTGAAAGGGAAACTTAAAAACAGATGAACAGAACACGAATGATGTCATGCGGAAAGAATGGGTTATTATAACAAAACACATAAGGTTAGTGGAGGAGCATGCATTTAAGTATAACTATTTATTTTTTAGACACTGAGGGTGGCATTTTCTTTTGGCATTACGCGTAACTACTTCTTAAATCGAAATTCAATCAAACGAATGAAGCATGATGGACGGAAGGCAAGTTGCATTTAAATAAGCCGCTCCAAGACTCCGCCACCCCACACCTGACACCAATATGTCACGTGGACATAGTAGGGTTGGGTTCGTGGAATCAAAGAGGGGCTTTCATTGCTATACATTTATTGGACTTACTACACGAGGAGTCCGGCCCGGAAGGAAAGTGGAAGCGTAGAGACAACAGCGGAGAAAGCAAGGTTGACTTCTATGGGGCTCACAGTTTGATTTCAAAGCCGGGGTGATGTCGCAGGGACATGATGCTAGTTCTAATGTTTCGGAAAAGCCAAGTAGATGGCAGTCTCAATACACAATGTCGCGGGGACATGATGCTCGGACATCTAGAAGGACTCATGCGAGCTAGTGTCCTTTTCGCAAAATCCGCGATAGCAAATTTGGTGAACAGTGGCTGGACACAGTCACCCCCTACCGAGGATAACCTGCTCTTTCCCCTACCGCTAATGATACGGAATTCAGCGCCCGGTCTTTGTACCTGGGAATTCATATATAAACCCCGAGCGCCCCAACTTGATTGCCAGAATCAAGGAGACATCAGACGAGAGCCTACTACCTTCTTCGGATGTCCTCTAGCAACTCTGCTTTTCCGGTGGTCCAGGTGAGGAGGAAGACGCACCGTCGTGCCTACTCCTTCGGAGACTTCATGTCCACGAAGAGAATTACACAGCGTGGGAATAATCGTCCGCAAGGCAAAGAACCTCCAGCTGTTTTGCCGGTGGTATCTAAGCCTTCGGCAAATTCATCATCAGGTGTTGAAGCCTTGGCTCTCAGCCCGTCGCAGTGCTTGGAGGAGACGAAGGCCCGAAGCGGGACAACGGAGGCAACAGCAGACCTCGGCCCTGTACAGGGCCAGGTGGTGAAGGACACCGCAGGCGGCGTCAAGCGAAAGAAGGCATCTGGAAGGAACCAGAAGCCAGAAGATTCCGCGGTTACGCGGATGCCGAATCTTCAAGGAGACGATAGGGCGGAGCGTGCGCTGAGCACAGAGGAGGGGGAAGGCGACGACGGATTTACCTTGGTTTCTTCCAAGAGGAAGAAAAGGAAACCGCTTCTGACGAACGACGCAGCCGTCCCGGAAGCCACACCTCTACCGGCACCGGCACCTAGGACGCTGCGACCACCGCCTATCGTCGCCTATGGGGTCGCCGACGTACAGGGACTGATTGACCAGCTGTCGGGCGACATAGGTGATGCTTTCGGTTTTGAAGTTCGAAGAGCTTTAATCCAGATCATCACCTTCAACAGAGAGGGGCATGAAAAGGCACTCTCCTTGCTGCAGAGCAAGAAAATCTAACACCACTCGCAGCCAATTGAAAGAGTGCAAGGGATGAAGCTTTTCATCAAGGGTATCTCTCGATGGATAGCACTCGAAATGGTATCAAGGGACTCAGATCCCTCGGATACGAAATTCGTGGCGTACGTCGGCTTACGGTCACGGAGGTGGGAAAACCGGTCCCCATAGATCGCCACGTAGCGAACGTGGTAAAGACTCCATCGGCCATCGCCCCCGGGGACATCCGCCAGCTCTGCCACCGCTACGTCACTGTGGAGCGTTACCGTGGAGACAGAGGTCAACTCCACTGCAGCAACTGCATGCGGTTTGGACACATCGGCATAGCTTGCTGGTGTGCGAAACGCTGCCTGCGCTGTGCTGGAGCACACGCAGTCAAGGAATGCTCCCGAGGAAGAGGAGAAGATGCCATCTGAGCGAACTGCGGAGGACCTCATGCGGCCGTCTCTCGCCGGTGTCCCGCCTTTCAGGAGGCTGAGCGGCGAACACACGCAAGCCAGCGCCAGGGAAGCAGGCGTCCAAAAAACCGGCATCGGAACCGGGACAAAAACCATTCCGACAAGTCGATCACGCTACAACCTACGGAGCAATCCTGAAGGGCCCTTCTCAGGACAAGGTTCAGGCTCTCTCCGGAGAAGAGGGGAGCATGGAGGTGGATATCACAGATCCAGGGATTCTGAGGCGGTCCGAGAACCACCACCAGCGCCAGCCGTAGGAGAGGCCAACAAGGGGAACTTGTCAGCCCCCGACAGCCTCCCTCCGAAAGAAGCGACCCTTCCTTTTTCTTCCGAAGGGAAGAAGAAAAAAAAGAAGCAGAAGAAGAAATCCCCGAACACCACCGGGGAAGAAGGAATAGCCATTACGAAGCCAACCCAGAGGGCGCTTGGGAACACCCTCCAAACGGCAAGTGAAGAAGGCGAAAAACCAAGCCAGAAACAGGAAAAACGGAGAGAGGGGACATCAACTGATAAGTCTCCAGTTTCCGCAGAGTCCTCGCTGACACCAGACAGAGAGGACCAGGAATTATGGCAGACCATTGCCGTTATTGCATGCACCTTGAAGAAACTCGTCACCTCGACGCAGGGCAAACTTCTCCTCTCACTCCTGGAAGAGCTGGTGCGCAGCAGGATCGGAAATTCAACCAACCATGGCTGAACGACCCGTCCTGCTTGCGCAATGGAACGCCAACGGAATTCTTCGCCGACGCGAGGAATTACGGGCGTTCCTCCAGGAGAAGGGAGCCATAGTCGCCGCTGTCAATGAGACGCACATTCGGCCAACGCGGTACAGGATGCCCTCCGGGAGGTGCGATCGGACCACTGGGAGGCGCACCTGCGGGAGGAGTTCCTTTTGGAAGACGGCAACGAGGACCTGCCGTCGGTGTGGAAGATATGCCGGAGGCTGCGGGCCCCTCAAAGACTGGACCCGATTATTACCGACGGAGACAGGGAGGCACGATCTCCCATGTAGAAGGCGGAACTGCTCGCTGATCACTTGGTCTGCAGCTTTTCACCCAATCCTGGGAATTCCGCTTCTGCCGAGATTGAAGAAGAAAATGAGGCGTTTGAAAGAGCCGGAGACGCCGATCTGAAAGACGCCTTGGAAATTCCGAGATTCGACGAGAAGGACGTCAAAGAGGCAATACGTCGCCTTCGCACGAGGAAGGCCCCGGGAAGCGAAAACATTCCCAATGTGGTCATTCGGGAGCTTCCAAAGGCGGCGGTGAGGACGCTGACAAAGCTCCTTAATGGCTGTGTCAGGATTTTCTACTTCCCGACCACTTGGAGAAGAGCGATAATCGTCTGCCTGCCAAAGTCGCAGAAATTGGAGATGGGTCCCGGAGAATTCCGGCCTATCTCCTTGCTCGACGGCTTCGGTAAGATATTCGAGCGGCTGCTGCAACGGCCGCTGACTGATTTCGTCCGGGAGAATGACATCCTCCCGGAGGAGCAGTTTGGTTTCCGTGCGCGGCATTCCACAGTCCATTAGCTGGTGCGAACGGCGGATTTCATCACGGACAGCTTCAACAGGAATATGGCGGTTGCTGGGGTCTTCTTCGACGTCAGTAAGGCGTTCTATCGCGTCTGGCATCCGGCTCTCTTGTTGAAGATGAGACGACTCCATTTCCCACCTTGGATTGTTCGGATGGTTCACTCCTATTTTAGAGGCAGGACATTCACCGTGCAATGGCTCGGGGCGAATTCAATGGTGCGTCGGATCTCCGCCGGCGTGCCCCAGGGATCAGTCCTCGGACCACTGCTTTACAATATCTACTCCCACGACATTCCAACTCCACGTGGGAACCTCGAGATCCTGTCTCTCTATGCCGACGATACGGCCCTCCTGTGCTGCTCCTGGCAGAAAGTGACCGCGGTGCTAAGACTGAAGAGCGCTTGGCGGATCTCCTAGAATGGTACCGCCGATGGCGCTTTGCTGTTAACGCACAGAAGACGAAAGCGATCATCTTCCATCCGGAAAATGGTCGGCCGCCAGGAGTGAACCTAACTGTGAATGGAGTCGCCCTACCGCGGGAATCCGAAGTTACCTACCTCGGAGTGCTGATGGACCGGAAACTCCTTTGCAACGCCCAAGCGCTTCGTGTACGTAGAAAGGCATTCGCGGCGCTTAATCGGTTCCGGCCGATTATCCGCCCGCCGGTCCTGAGTATGGACACGAAGCGTAGACTGTACCAAGCGTGCGTGCTGCCTGTCATCACGTACGCTGCTCCGGTATGGTCAGGAGTGTCGCGAACGAGTCTCGCTCAAATTCAGGTGGTGCTGAATTCTGCTCTTCGTGACATCATGGCACGCGGTCGTTACGCACGCGTTTCCGAGATGCACGAGGACGGAAAGCTGGAAACCCTGGACGTCCTTCTGCCTAGAATATCTGGAAAATTCTTCATAAAAGCGGCAGAAGCGGAAGTAAAAGTAATTCTCCGGGTTGGCGACAAAAGGGTCTGGCCATGGGACCGCTACTAGCGCCCCATAGCATCCCAAGACGAGCAAGACACCCTTCCGGCAAAGAAGAAGCCAAGGCTGCTCGAAGCGGGAATAAATCAAACGACTGACAACGCAGAAGAATTCTTCTCGCTTTAGTAGCCTTAGAGACTGGAAAGGGGCAGTGTAAGGGCTACGCAAGAGCCCTTGCAAGAAACTGCTCTATAAGCAAAGCAGAGCAGTGACTGAAGACACTAAAGGTTGTGGAAATCTCTTACGGAAGCCGAACCGGCTGTTGTCTCTACGCTTCCTCTTTCCTTCCGGGCCGGACTCCTTGTGTAGTAAGTCCAATAAATGTATTGCAATGAAAGCCCCTCTTTGATTCCACGAACCCAATCCTACTATGTCCACGCGACAAATGGAGTAAAGTTCTTGAGGAGTAATTTCCGGGAATATGTGGAATAGGTAAAGTGACAGGCAAGAGATGCTGTTCAACGCTTCTGAATCCAACGAGGATGTATTATGGTTTTTTAAAATGCAATCGAGGGAGTCGGCAGAGGTATTTGCTTTTTCGCAGTCATCGTATAGTGATCTCCCATTATGTGGTATTGGCGGGATGGGTACCTTTTTCCTTCGCAGACAGTGGGCTAGGGTCCAAACCGAATTGTCGTTATGTGAGAATGAACTTATTTTCTCTTGCCAAGTTTTTTCCCAATGTGTTCTAGTTTTGGATGTTACAAGGTTTCGAAATGCACAGAAGCCGATTTTATCTTGGCGGAGATGAGTGCGTTGCCCTGAGGGCTCTGGCCTTGTTTCTAAGGGAAGTTATGCGCAAAATATCTTGATGTAGTGTGGCACCAACGAAGGAGCCCGGAGAAGGAGTGTAGCAAGAGCGATGAATGATTTTGGTGAAGGTGCTTGTGAAATCTTGAGCCGCTTTCCCTATGCTGTCTGGAGTGCTAGCAGGACATGGGACAAGGTTAATGGCCAAGCAGTTTTCTTTGAATAGTTTCCAGGTAACTCTTCTAGTTGGTTCTGGTTTTATGGATGAGTGTAGGAATGCAGTAAAATATGGGGCAGTGGTCCGAGGCTGATTTATCTAGGTTAAGGATTTGGAATGCGATATCTGCGGATAATAGAACTACATCCAGGATATCGGAGGAGTCGGGGTGATGATGGAAGTGGGTAGGGAAAAGCGGTGAGTGAAATGCAATATTTTTGGTAAACAGGAGCTTATGAAGGGCTCGCCCTCGTGTGATAGTGGTTTTGCAACCCCAGGCAGAATGTTTGGCGTTTAACTCACCACCTGTTATGAGCTTTTGGTGCAGTAGGGATGACAGTGCTGATAAGCCAGGGGCGTCTGACTTTGAGGATGAAGGTGGAAAGTAGGCTGACCAAATGTTAAGGGTCCCAGTAACTCCTTTTATTGCTATTCCAGCGAGTTCCAGTTTTTGGGTGGGTGGGGGTTGAAGTTATGTGAAGAGTAGGTTAGTTTTGGATAGGATCATGACCCCGCAACCAGGATCATTGGCTCTATCTCTTCTGATTATAGAGTAATTTGGACAATTAAATGTTTGGCTATTATTAAGTTTGGTTTCTTGAAGAAGGATGATGTCTGGATAAAAATTGGTTATTAGGAGGTTTAGCTCTTGTTTTTTGTTTTTTATGCCATTTAGTTCCATTGTAAAACTTTAAGGAAGTGGTTGTTTATTTGTTAATTGGGCACCATTTACAAGTTGAAGAAGGGCTGGTAAAAGGTCATTGGTGATGATGCTAATAAGGGTTTTACTGTCAGTAGGAGAGTGAGGTTTCGTAATTATGCTCAATAGAGCAGTTCTTATATTTGCGGTTGATGATTGGTCATTGATTGAGGGAGAGTGTAGTCCAGAGGGTGGCGGAGGGTGTTGGTCGGAGGTTGGGGGAGAGTTAAGAGATGATTGAGGGGTTCACAGCCAAACTGTCAGCTATCAAAAGGGCCCTAAAAGACATAAGAGAATGTAATGGCTCTTCTTTCATCTGTTCGCACTCATTGATTTTCCTGTAATCCATATCAGTCTTGTCATCAATGACCTGATGGTTCAGGAGATCTATTATGCCCTGTGGTCCCTTCAGATAAAGGGGAAGTAGGTATCCTCTATACGGACTGCTGGTCATGTGGGAATACCAGGCATTGAAAAAGCTGGCAAAGCAGCAAAGGAAGCCCTGATCAATCTCAAATCAGACTCAGCATTGCTTCCTGTGGTGGACGTCGGGGCTGCCTTGCGGAATTTGGTTCTGAACCAGTGGAAGGAAGCTTGGTGATTCTTGCAAAACAAGGAACTTAAGGCCATAAATTTGGTTGTTTTGACAGCGCCCTCTTCCATCTGGAACATTCAGAGGAAAGAGGTCAGGATCACGCGCCTATGAATAGGGCACTTAGCCCTCACACACTCTTCATGGAGACAAAAGTATAACCTTGCTGCAATGTTTGTAACTTGCACCTGATTGTGACTCAGATATAAATTATAAAAGGCCAGATACCTTTTTTAAAATAAGAGGTCATTTAAGCAATAGTTTAGGGGAGGACCCCAACTTTTCAGGTAAGGTTTCCGAGTTTTTAAAGGAAACTGCCCTGAACGGACAACTTGAATTTCCGTTTCTTTATTTTTAAATAATTTTGTTTTTAACTATTTATGTGTTTTTTTATACATTGATGTATTTATCAAAATTGGATTGAGGTTTTAAATGTTGTAAAAAGTGGTGCAAAAAGAACCACTATTACTACGGGTTTGTTTCTTTGGGTAAGATCATTGCCTTAAGCTGCGAGATCTCAATGAAAATGTTGGTTAGGACGGAAGAGAGGGGAGATCAAATGGCTGCACTTTAATGATGTTCAATGTGCTTATCATTTTAAAGGAAGCATGAGTTCCGGAGGCAGAATTTGCGAGGTCCAAGTTAATCCTTAGCTAATCCCAGTGAGGTGAGGTTTTTGATGAGTAGCATGGAGTCATCAATGGGCGTATTTGTGAACAAGGAGATTACATCAAAGGTCACCAGCATCTTGACTTCTTGGACTTCAGCATTCCGAATAATGTGAATGAAATCCATGGAAGTTTTAGCAAAAAAGTCAGTTTTTCTGGCGAAGAGTTGAAGAGCATGCGCAACAAATTGCGCTAGCTTGTTGGTTGGTGCATCGATGTTGCTAACGATGGGTCGTCAGCAACATCGATGCGTCATCACCTTCAGTGCCATCAAAGCACGCGGAAATTTGGAAACTAAGAAGAAAAAGAACCACAATGAAACTACAAGATATTAACTTGCATTGCTGGAAAGATAGCCCAGGCGTGTACACTAATAGGCAATGGTTCGCATTCTTAAATATAATTACATATTTTATGTATTTTATACACTCCTTCCCATGTATGGTAAATTTATTCATTCATTTATTTATTATATTACCAACACGAAGCCCGGATACATCATGAAACGACTTTGTTGCTTGCAAGAAAGAAAAACATCTTCAATTGCCATTATATATTTGTGGAGAAAGGAAAGTCAAACGTTTGTATGTCTCCGCACATGTCCAATAATTTGATTTTCCTTTTCAGTATTTGATCTTTATACCTAATAAACGAAAATATAGTATCCATAGAGCATACATTATTTCTCTTTAAAATTAGATCTTATTCTCAATCTAATTCGAAACCTTTCATTCTTCACTTGTTTGTTACTGTTGCCACGGCAACAGCGTCACCAAATGAACGAATCAAAACAAACATTATTGCGTACTTCAGAAACAGCATTCTTTACACACTCACAGACCATAGGCTTTCCTTTCCAACTGAATGACGTGGAGCAAATTCTAAACGGCATGGCTTCTCATTTGCGTAAACAAGGATATGCTGTTTCAGGTTGCTAATCTTAGTGAATGTATTTTTGGAAGAATGGATGGGTGAGATCTTTTGTGAGATATACGCCTTTTAAATTTGGAGAACACCTAGATACATACACAACAATAATACTTGCTGCTGAGATAGCCATGTTTTAATTGCTTTGGGCCCTGCTTGAATTGACTGCAGTATCAATCTCTGTAGAAAATATATTTGTAAATGTTCCTTTTTGAAGAAGTTAAGATCTATGTTTTTGGTAGTATTGAACGGGAGTCAAGTGTGAAACGACAGCTATAAACATCGTCAATAATGGTTATAAAATAGTATTATTTCAAATGCGCAATGATCAAACGATACATTGAGTCAAAATCATTCAAAATGGATTGTTAAAATACAATGGTTATAAATAGGAAGATTCGATATTTAAGTAGTTAACGCAAAGTTAGATTTTTATTGTGTTCTGTGGTGAGGGACCCATTTATTTAATATGCTGAATCAATTCGCAAATACACCTATTAACGCCACAAATCCCTTGCTGTTGTGAAATACTCCTTTTTAATTATGGTGATTGTGACCTGAATTCATTTCTTCTTCTACATTCTGTTCGATTGGCATTGCTTTTATTCTGGAAAATGCCAGTATTTAAGGATACAAGTGTGACCTTTATATTTCAAATGCATTTAATGTACTCACTTTCACAGCAAACCGATAATGGTTGATTATATGCAGTTTAATTGAGTACACTATGCATTTAGACGGGCTTTATTTTTATGCAAATTCAGAATCAATGGAAACAAAATTTAATTAAATATTGGAGCAATGTAAGACAATAAGAAGTCTCCTTGAATTTGAGTGTTTGTGTACAATAATTAAAAAATTGTTTACATCACCAATATAATGGCACGCTTATTTAAACTGTTAAATTCTCATTAAGTATGATGAACGATCATGCATCAATTGTCCTTTGATTATGGAGAATTTAGTAGACCAAAATGTGCAAACATAATAAAATGGCAGCCATCATAATTTCTGTCAAATTTCCTTGAAGAATTAGCAGTTTTAATAAGACGTTCTTGGATTTATTTTGATGAATGCACCAAACTCATAGGATTTCATTTCCACCTTAGTCATCTCTCAAGAAACAATCAGTGTTACAATAACAGTGTAAAAAAACATACAGTTTTACATTTGAATGTCCACAATATGAAATGCGCTGTTAGTTGATGAAATTCCACAATAAATAGTATTATTTAGATTTGCTCTATCCCTCATGGTGTATAATCATGACTCCACTGCTAATTAAAAATGGTCTGCAGAAATCACGTTGCGGTGTATTAGCAAGGGAGCAAAAATCTCTCTTGTGTAGTAGCAAGATTCGCATGATATGTTTTGGGAAATGACCCCATAACTCATCACTGTATTTCAAATGACATCGAAAGAAGACATGGTCAAGTGTTAAACGATACTCATTTGAAATGAGAAAGTTGAGCTTTAATCAGTTCATTACAGATCTGACTGATGTGAGTCTCCCTGTCAAGTTTTCTAATTATATTAATTCCTAGTATTTTAGAATTTTCAACATCAGTACATTTTTATATACTATAACTGCATACAATATGCTGAGTTTTGTTAGAATTTAAACGTAAATTATTAATATGAAACCTGCCTTTTAGCCTGTCTTTTAGTGGCTCTGAATCGTACCTTATTTCATATATATGTATTTAAGATTTTTCTTATCTTTAGCCTTTTTACTATGTAAAAATCCCACGGGGATATTCCTTAACAAAGGTGTCCGATGCTATTTGCTTAAGGATGGCATTTGGCACGTGAAATTGTATCACAAACTTTTTCATAAAAATTCACGAATGCCATTTCTAGGTGCCTTTGAGTGTCTGACTGCTGAGCCAGGGACATAATGGCCTCAACAAATGCGTTGCTTTGTGATTGTCATTTGTCGAAATTGCCATTCAAATCAAACAATGCAAACAAGAAATTTGCCACTTATTTCCTTCACAAACCCACCACAAACTCGAGTCCTCATGCTGACGGCCTTAACTTCATTCTTCCCAGATTCTATCGAAGCATCAGAATGTCATCAGTCGTATCCAGGCTGAACCAAACCATTGAAGCTGATGAGAAGTTTGACAAAAAATATATGGTGCACATTATTTATGTTCACTGAATAGCTAGTTTAATGTACATTAATGAGGTAACTACCATGAAAATGAGAAACAGAAGGAAAATAGAAACCTGATTTAACAAAGTTCAAGGATGCAACCTCTCGCCAGCAATATTCAACACATGCATCTATGGAAGACACAAATTGAAGGAAACACAAAAATTGGGCGTCAAAGGAGCCAAGGATAAATGACGAAGCAATCAACATGCTCCGGTTTGCAGATGAAATGGCAGGAGTGACGAAAAAGCAAGAGGACCTGAAAGCAAATCTGATTATTATGGACCACCTACTTGGGGAATATAATATGAGCACAACAAGAAGAAAACAAAATCCTTGTGCGCGTGGAAGAGAAGAAGCTTAATCCAGATATCGCAAATTGAGGAGTGAAACTGGACCAAGTGGAATCCTTCTTTCATCTACTTGTTGGGCAGTAATATAGTAACATGGGATGGAAGAAGTTCGACCGACGTTAACCAAAGAATAGCCCAGGCAAAGAGGACGTTCATTGAGAAAAGGCTATTACTATGTTCAAAGAATATAAGATTGCAAACAAGGAAGCAGATGGTCAAAACGTTTGTGTGGAGCATTGCATTCTATGGATCAGAGCCATGGAATAGCAAAAAGGATCCCGCAAGGATGGCCAAAATACCAGTACATCGAAGGGCAAATTAAGAAGAACGTAAAACAGCAAACCTATCAAAGGGAAATGATGCTTAATAGCAAAGAATGGAGGGCCTGCAGTAAACCAATCTTAGGATTGTTATACTGATGTTGATGATGATTTGTTAGTTAACTTTTTAAAGTCAAATAATTCACATTTACCCCGTGTTTCATAATCATCATTTCTATATCACAGTACCATATCTATATCATACCTAATAAATCTTTTATTACTCCAAACAAAACTTAAAATCCCGCATTCTCCTCTACATCAGGTCCCTCTTCAGCTCTGAGTACTGACCATTTTTACTGCCTCAATAGGATTTCTCCCAACCAACCCCTCTCTTCACCCACCATACCAAGTACTTTCTCATTGGTTTTCTTCTCGGTCCATTTCACCTTCTCCATTTTCTCCACACCCACATGTCAAAAGCCTCCAGTCCACGACTATCCTCCTGCTTCAATGACCACATTTCCGTATATAACTCTGCACCATATCAAAAGTTTCCCGAGTCTTTTTTTAATATCCTTACTCAACGTGCCATTCATTAACTCTCTCCTCCTTATGAAAGCCTCTGTGCCTAGCATAATTCTTCTCCATACGTCCCTACTATTTTGACCGTATTGGTCCAAAACACTACCGAGGTATGTAAACTGTTCTACCTGCTCTAGTTTTTGCCCTCCTTTTTTAATGTTTAGCTTAGCTTTTTTCTTTCTAGAAAATTGCACAACCTTTGTTTTATTAATTTTGTTTCTCATCCCATATCTGTCCTACTGGATTTCCGATTCACTATGGAGTGCCTCATGCTCTTGGCTGACTGACAAATTAAAGCTTGGTCATCAGGAAACCTAACTGATTTTACGAATTCCCCACCCACCTTCATTTCTACCTCCAATTCTTCTTATGCCTCTTTAATCATTTCTTCTGCATACAGGTTGAACAGCAATGGTGATAGTGGGCAACCCTTCCTTACACCTCTTCCTAACACTGCCCAAACGGACTCCCCGTTTCCCACTGGTACCTGAGCATCCTGAGACATGTACAGGTTGCGGATTAGCCTCCTTTCCCTCCAATCTATTCCTATTTTCTGCAGAATAGTGATTAGTTTTTCCCAATTCAATCTATCAAACTCTTTTTCGAAAACTTTAGCTGCGTTGGATATCAAACTTATCATCCTGTAGTCCTCACATGATGTAGCCTTTACCTCCTTTGGAATAGGAACTAAAACTGATCTCACATAGTTTTCCGGCCAGATTCCTTCCTCATAAATACTGCGGATCAGCCCATAAAGCCTCTTCCTCCCACATTTTCCTAAGCCTATTAAAATTTTCGCGGGAATGTTATCAACCCCGACGGCCTTATTTAGTTTCATCTCCCTTAATGCCCTTCCTATCTCATTGTTTAGTATGCCTTGATCTAAACTATCTTCTTCTACGTCATGTTCCTTTTCTGTGTCTAACTTTTTTGGTCTAAGCTCTTCACTATACAGTTCTTCTATGTATTCTTTCCATCCCTCTTGGATATTTCTTGCGTCAACTATCATCTTACCCGCCTTATCTCTAACTGCTATCGTTGATCTCCCTTTCTTACTTCCCGATAAAGATTTAACTTTGCTGTACAGCGCACGGATTTCCCCCTTCCTTTGCAGACTTTCCATATCATCGCACTGCGTCTTCCACCATGCTTTTTTTGCTTTATTTGTTGCCCGTCTCAATTTATTGTTTAATTCTTTGTACTTCATTTTGCCTAATTCTGTATTTAGATTCTTTCATTTTCGCCGCTCATCCATCTTTGTAATCATCTCATCCGTGATCCATGGTTTCCTAGTCCTTTTAACGTTAACGGTTCCAATAGTGTCTTTTGCGGCTTTAGACAAGCCGTTCTTAATACTTTCCCAATTTTCTTCAATATTACTTAGCTCTTTACCATCCTCCATTATATCCTTTACCGCCTGTTTCTATTCCTTCCTTTTCAAACCTTTTAATGCTTCTACATCTCAGAGTCTGCATCTCCTCCCGGGAAGCTGTGCAAATTTATCACACTGTTCCTAAACCTGTGTCTAACCATGATATAATCTAGCTGATACCTTTCTGAGTCACCTGGCATTTTCCATGTATACCTGCATCTTTTGTGGTGTCTAAACCAAGTGTTGGTGGTGACCAGCCCGTCTCCAGCAGAACTTAACTGCTTTCTCCCCGCGGTCATTCCTTGTGCCTAAACCGTAGTCCCTGACCTCATCACCATCTCTTCCTTCGCCTACCGTCGCATTCCAATCCCCCATCACTATCAAATGTTTCCCTGCAGGTTCAAACGCGATTATGTCCGCTAACTGATCGTATATCCTATCGTCCTCCTCTGCCTTCTGGTTGCTCGGTTGCATGTATACCTGAATAATGACCAAGTTCGTCGGTTCTGTTTTTATCTCTACTAGTAGTATTCTATCTGTTACCTGCTCTATGTTGACTACGCTTCTCCCTACCTCTTCATTTATTACTATAGCAACCCCTCGTTGGCTCTCGTCGCCGCCGCTGTATATTATTCTATACTTATCACTCCAGTAATCCCCACTATCTTTCCATCTCACCTTGCATAGACCTAAAATATCAATATTTCCCCTTTCCATCACTCGCTTAACATTCTCCAATTTCCTTGTCCTCATGATTGTCCTAACATTCCACGTTCCTATTCTAACTAATTTGGTCTTCTTCTCCTGCGTCTTCTGTCCTGCTGCTGCTGGTTTTCCCTTGCAAGGGTTTCGTGGGATGACGACCGCGGAAGCCTTGCCTCCCCCGCTGCCGGGTACGACACACGGCCGATTGGGCCGAGCCCCATAGTTGCCAGGACTCAAAATCTCAGTATAGTCCAACTTGTTAATCTTGGGAATGATAATTGATGTCGTTTCCCATTGCCTTCCTCAATAGAGTTTTTAACGTGATACCATCACTTATTGGCCGCCCCACTTGGGTCCGACGCCATTGCAGCCGCCTCACTGAGTAACAGACGCTGCGTGGACTACCTTTCGTCTGGCTCCTAACCTTCGACCTATCTGGCATGGGTGACCCTACCAGGTGATATAATTATTACTCCTGCCAGCACCGCTCTAGGGGTCATCGGAACGCACAACCCCTTCCACCACGTCAAGGTTGTAGTCCGAGTAGGGATATATATATATGTATGTATATATTTTATATATTTAAATGAATATATAAATATGTACACACACATATATACATTTAAATGAATATATAAATATGTACACATGTATGTATATACATGTATTAACATATACAGGGACCTACCCAAAAGTGGTAGGACTTTTTTTCTCTGGTGCGAACGGTGTGATAGAGGAGGGTGCGTCTGGCAGGGTAAGGTGGAGGGGGCTCTTAGCAACAGAGCCACTCCAACCTCAGTCACCTGCGGGCTGTCGTTGAGTGAGGAGACCGTTTTAGTGAAGCAAGTTTTCTGCCCGCGTCGAAAAACAAAATGAATCTGAATTTAGAGTAATGTTATTCCGTGAAGATTTGTGCGAACTTGGGAAGACGGCACCTAAACCCTCGATATGATGAAGCAGGCTTATGGGGAAACTCCTATAAGCCGTTCCATAGTATTTGAGTGGCACAAGTGGTTTAAATAGGGTAGGGAGCTCGTTGAAGACGACCATCGCTCCGGACGGCCGTCGACGGCAAGAACCGACACGGATGTGGACAGAGTGAGGACACTGCTGAACACAGACCGACGCTTAACTACATCTACATCTACATCTACATAATACCCCGCAAGCCGCCGCAAGGGCGTGTGGCGGGGGGTGTTAGGTCACCAACCGTAAAAAAGAAAAATACCACATGCAAAAAAACAACACGGAAAATTACACCCACAGCAGCGCACACACTCATGCAAAAATCCCTTTATCCAATACTCATGCAAACACATATACCGCAAAACAACTAAAAAACTGCACCTCATGATGCAGCACGAAAGCCATCCAACAACACGCGAGCCAGGACAAAACAAGCAAGAAATTGAAACACCACATGAAAATGCACCACGAAACACTCTATCCCCAAGAGTCTGTAAAAGGCAGGAAATGCGACCCAACGTTGCAGGTAGCAGGAATTTCCCCCCGCGGAGAGGGACGAGGGATTGAAAGGGAAACTTAAAAACAGATGAACAGAACACGAATGAGGTCATTCGGGAAGAATGTGTTAATATAACAAAACACATAAGGTTAGTGGAAGAGCATGCATTTAAATACAACTAATTATTTTTTAGACGCTGAGGGTGGCAAGTGGAATTTTGCTATCTATAACCCTGCAGTTGCTATCCCGTATTGTCCGTGGGAAGAAGGAGTCCTTGAGTCGGCTAGTTCTGGCATCTATTTCCCGAATTTTATATGCATGATCCAAGCGACCAATGTATGTAGGAGTACGAATAATTTGCGAGACCTCGGTGCTGAAACATGCGGATCTAAATTTATTTAATAATTTCAATCTTGCATTGAATCGTCTCTCAGCCAATGATTCCCACCCCAAATCCATGAGCATTTCGGTGACGCTTTGCGTTTTATCGTAGGAATTTTTTACAAAACGGGCTGCCCGGCGTTGAACCTTCTCAATTTCCCGAATGAGGCCTTTTTCACTCGGATCCCACACGCTGCATGCGTATTCTAAATGAGGCCTTACAAGAGCGTGGTAACAACGTTCCTTGACCTTCGAGTCACTTTTGCCGACAATGCGTCTAATGAATCCCAATCTTTTATATGCTTGACCGCAGACTTTACGTATGTGAGTCCCCCAAGTTAAGTCTTTTGTGAATGTGACACCTAGGTATTTTACCGTATCAACTACTGCCAGGTCACCTCCAGCTAATTTGTAAGCAAATCCCGTTGATCTTTTAAAGAAATTTACCACTGAACATTTATTATAATTTAGAGTCAATCCCCAGTTAGAACACCATTTAGTAATGCAACCTAAATCCTGCTCTAGAATAAAACGATCCTCATCCCCAGATATCTCCCGATAGATCTCCGTGTCATCCGCGAACATCCTAATTTTACTTTTCACTTCGCGGTTCAAATCGTTAACAAAAATCAAGAAAAGCAACGGCCCGATCACACTTCCCTGAGGTACCCCCGACGTGACTCGAACGCTGTCGGAACTAGCGCCATCAAGGACTACCCTCTGTTCCCGCTCTGAAAGAAAATCTTTAACCTAACTTTTGGCGCCCTGGTTTATACCCGCGACCTTTAATTTATAAATGATTTTACCATGTGGGACCTTATCAAATGCCTTTTGAAAATCTAAGAAGATGGCATCCACTTGCCTACCTCTCTCACCCGATAAAAGTAAATCATGTGTAAATAATCCTAATTGGGTTTCGCAGGACCGGGTTTTCCTGAATCCGTGTTGATTGTCACTTAAAAAGTTAATATTGTCAAGGTGTCTCATTATTGAACTGACAATTATGTGCTCTAAGATTTTGCAACAGATAGAAGTGAGAGATATAGGTCTGTAATTACTGGGATCCTCCCTGTCACCACCTTTAAAAATAGGCGTTATTTGCGCGGTTTTCCAAATCTTAGGTACTTTGCACTCCTTGAGGGATTTTTTAAATATAAACTCAAGGTACGGGGCAATGTTTGGAGCTAAATGTTTTATCACCCTAGCTGGTATATTTTCGGGACCCGGGGATTTGTTGGGTTTAATCTCGTTAAGCAATTTTAGAATTCCTTGTTGGTCCACTGTTATTTTTTCCATGGGTGGAGTATGTATTGTTTCTTGGAGATGTGCGGTGGCAACATCATTCGAGAAAACGCTTTGGAAGAATGAATTTAGGATGTTAGCTTTACCCTCACTGTCTGTATGAATTATATTGCTAGAATCCCTTAAGCAAGCCACGGTTTGTTTACTCCCATTTACTTCCCTAACATATGACCAGAAAGCTTTGGGGTCAGTGTCCAAGTGCTCGCAAAGTACTTTGCGTTTAAAGTCCAGTAAGGCGCTACGTAATTGTGTTTTGGTTTCAATTTTAGATGATCTATATGTGTCCCATAATTGTTTATTCTCAGGGGATGATGTGTTCACGCCTGCCCTCTTTACCCTAGAGTGTAGCATTCTCTGCTTTCGAAGGGCTTTTCTAACGTCTTTATTGTACCACCTGGGGTCGCGATTTGCTTTAACGTGTTTTATAGGTATGAAATCTACGATTCCTTTTTGCATGATATTGACAAATTCTGTCCAAGTTTCTTCCACGTTGACATGACTTAAGCGGGTTTTGAACTCGGGTAGTGAAGAGTTTAATTGATTGGCAAAAGATTCAAAGTCTGCTTTATGGTAATTATAAATTTTCTTTTTGGTTTAACAATCATTTTTATTTCTATGTCCAAGTGGACATTAATTGCTTTATGGTCACTCAAGCCCTCATCAGTTGATACACTAATAATACGTTCAGGCGTGTTTGTAAGAAATAGATCCAATATGTTCTTTCCACGGGTGGGCATGCGTACTGCTTGATGGAGGGAGTTTCTTTGAACCAATTTTATCATGGAATTGCAAGATTCGCGATCGCGGGTCCCAGATTTAACGATATTGTTGTCCCAATCTATACCAGGGAGATTAAAGTCAACACCAATTATGTTTATGCTGTTATTATATTTACGTGTAAAATTGTAAATTTGATCGTTGAGGGTGTGAAGTGTTTTCAAATCTGAGTCTGGAGGTCTGTAGAAAGAGCATAAATTTATGTTGGGTTGATTGGTCCGTATTAAGGTGCACCAAACACTTTCTATGTTATTATTTTCAAATGAAACTTGCCTGCTTTCAAAATGACTTTTCACTGCCACGAAAACCCCTCCTCCGGGTCTTGTATCTCTATCGTGTCGGTAAACTTTGAAATCTATTGGGAAAATTTCTTGGTCATTAATATCATTGCACAGCCAACTCTCTGTGCCTAATACTATATCAGCGGAATGAGTTTGGATTATGTGTTCTAGATCCGCTGATTTGTTCTTGAGGCTTCTGCAATTTATAACAAGTATAGTTAAGTTATTTTGATGTTGAATAACGTCCTTATTTGTGCCTGACTGTAGTTTAGGACGCCTTTGTGGGGAAGTGCGTGTCACAATTCTTTCTAAATCAATGCCAGTGTTGTCGGTGACTTTTATATTTTTATTAATAATATTATACGCGCTATCCCCAGATGTTACTGACCCACTAAGTGACCTGCCCTTTATCCTAAAAAAGGCCTACAGTGGTCGAGTATCCTATCCGCCACCTTACTCGCCGCTTCCGCCGTGTAATGGACCCCAGATCGGTTAAGGGGAGTCCTGCAAGATCGGAGGGTTGATCTCAGGTCGACGAAGGAGGCTCCTATGTCCGAGCAGAATCTCGATAGTCTCTGGTTTATGCCTTCCACTCGGCTCCAAACCAGAGACCCGCGATCCTCCCTCGGAACGATGCTGCAGACCGTTAGTCCCAGCCAAACCCCCTCGACGCCCTGGACGCGCTTCACCTCGGAGCTCAGTTCCCTAAGGGAACGGAGGACCTCCTCAGATCCACGGTCCGTGACGTCGTTGGTGCCCACATGGGCCACGACCTGCAGCCTAGAGCACTTCGTGCCTTTGACCGCCGCCTCGATCGCCTTCGTCACCTGAGGGACTCCTCCGCCTGGTATACACCAGGCGGTCACCCGTTGATCGGCGCCTACGCGGCGCGCCCTTTCCCTCAATGGAACCATTACACGACGGACATTGGAGCTACCTATTACTACAACTCCCTCCCTTCCCGTTCCCTGACGTCTTACCCTAGGCAGTGCCCTCGGAGTAGGGATAGGGGCTGCAGGTACGGTGGTGCTGTCATCCGACAGCACCTGGTACCTGTTGGAGACGGGGATGGTATCTGCCTCCGCAGAGTCCAATCCTCGCCGCAGCGTTACCTTCCCCTTGCCCCGAGAGACGACCCTCCAATCGTCCGACCTACGGACGTGAGACACTCCCTCGTTGGGAGATGGGACACGGGGTAGGTCTCTAATCGCCCAGCCACGTGTTGCATTCGGACGAATCCGTGCACCCATATGGGCGTGGCGGGCTTTCGTATTCCCACCCCGAGCACCATCTCTCCTGAGGGGAGTCCTCCGGCCAGCGATCTCCGATCGAAGCTCCCGCACCATTCTCTCCAGCATGACAATACGGGCCCTTAAAGCCGCGCATTCGCCAGTGCCTTCGAGCATGGCAACAGGGGACCTAGATGAAGCCATCTTAAATAACAACCGAGTTCCCAACAAAAGCTAACTTGTATACGCTACGCTAAAATTTCTAAGAGGGGTTAGTTAAATTTACCTCAATCAATAAGTTACGCTTTGGAAGATAGTAAAGAAAGGAAAGAAAAAAGATGGTAAAGAAAATAAAGCACTCACCGATAACCAATTAGATTCGACGGACAAAAACCACCGCAAGCCACTACGAGTACCGACTAGGAATACCACCAAACAATTAAAACTAATAACAAGCAACACAAAAACTAAATAAACTTAACTATTTCACAAACTTAAAGCTAACACTAAACTACACTTCACTAGGGAAGAACAAACACAGAGGTACAGAAGTATCAGCAGGCACGCAGGTAGTCTCAGGTAGGGTCGAACCGGTTCTAGGGAGCGAGCTCGAGCACGTCTGTTCTCGGCAGAAGCCAGGCAGAGAATGAAGAAACTAGTGGAGAAATGGCAGACAAGTTGGGTCTGTCTGCATCCAACATCCAACGCATTATTACACAGGATTTGGCCATGCGCAAGATGTGCGCCAAGACGGTGCCGAAAATTCTGAGTGTCGACCAAGTGATAAATAGATAAAGAACGACTACGGCCGAGTGAATGGAAAGAATATTAGACCCAAAGCCTTACACTTAAGGGCACTTTTAGGGGGAATAAAGAAGGGGGTTTACAGGGAGTGAGAAAGTTATAGCAATCACTCAACCATTCCGGTATATGTAGACACATTGACCGTCGTGAATCGCAACCACACACACACTCAGGGTTTACGGGGCGGGAAGCCCGACGCCAGTGACCCGTCATTCAGACCAATGAAGTATAAAATAAAAAAATATAACACTTACGCCCTCGCTCAGGTATTTGCAAACAAATTGACCTTCGCAAGTGACAAACACAGACACACTCAGGGTTTACGGGGTTGGAACCCCGACGCCAGTGACCCGTCACTCAAACTAGGAAGACACTGTAAGCACAGTGCTGGTGGGGAAATAGTGCCGAAAAAACTGACACCAGGTGTTTCGCATGCTAAGCAGGCCTCTTCAGAGAAGAATGATGAAATTAGTTGGAGCCAAAATATATAAGTAAAAGTTAAGTAGGGGAGGGGGGGATGGTAATGGACAGGGGAAGGTTATGGGGGGGGGGGAGCACGGGTGGGTGGGCGAGGGGCCAACAGGAAAAGGTTCAATTCTTGGGAAATTTGAAGGTCAAAGGGGGGGGATGGTCGTTTGACCGTTGGGGAAGGGACGGTCATGATTCCGGAAGGGAGATTGAAAACAAGGATGACGATATTGGGCCTTTGTCACTGTTCATGAGTTTTTCTTTCGTTTTGTTAATGTACAGACTTTCGTAATGGTCGAGTAGGTGATTAGGCACATGTTTCAATAGCTGTAGGTCTTCAATTGTGATGTTGTGTGAGTTTTCGTGTATGTGTTGGGCGACAGATGATTTGTTGAAATTTCCCAGTCTGTAACATGCAGCGTGTTCTTTAAAGCGTGTGCGAATATTTCTGCGAGTTTGCCCGATGTAAGAAAGGCCACAATGTGGGCAGGAGATTTTGTAGATTCCAGATTTGTCTAGGGTCTCAATAGGATCTTTTGGATTAACAAATAGGTGTTTCAGTTTAGTTTGACTTACAAATGCGGGTGTGTAATTGATTTTTTTGAAGATAGAAGGAAGACCTTTTGTTAGTTGTGGGTGGTGAGGTAGTTTGACAAATTGCTTGTCACCTGGTGTATACATTGTAGTGTTATTTTGGAGATGTCTTTTGTTCCTGTGTTTTTTTAAGATGTTATCAATGAGCTTTTCAGAGTAGCCGTTCACCACGGCCGTGTGTTTTATGTGTTTTAATTCTGTTTGGAAATCCGCTTTGGACAAAGGTACATTGAGGAGCCTATGTACTAGGATGTGGTAGGCAGCGAATTTGTGTGTTTTGTGATCGAAAGAAGATTCGTGTATGTAATTGTTGGTGTGGATTGGTTTCCTGTAGATGTTGAATGAGAGGTGGTTGGAGGGGGTCCTGGATATCTTAAGATCAAGAAAGGGGAGGGACCGATCTGTTTCAGATTCGACTGTGAACTTAATTGAGGGATATTGGTTGTTGAGTTGTTTTTGGAATGCTTCTAAAGAGGATGAGTTAGTATCGAAGACTGCGAATATATCATCGACATATCTGAACCAAACCTTTGGGAAATAGGTAAATTTTTCTTGACATTGCTCTTCAAAGCGGGACATGAACAGGTTTGCTAGAAATGGAGAAAGGGAATTTCCCATCGTGGTGCCGAAGTCTTGTTTGTAAAATGAATTGTTGAAGGAGAAATAGTTGTTACTCATAACAAGGTTCGTCAGGAGGATGTATTCTCTAATTTCTTCCGGGGAGATGTTCTTAGACTGGAGCCACTCCGCCACAAATGTTATGGTATCCGGGATTGGAACACTTTGAAAGAGTGACTCTACATCAAAGGACAAGAATTTCATGGTCTGTAAGAGTGATGTTTTTGATTTTTTCAATGAAATCGATGGAATTTCTGATATTGGATGAACTTTGAAACCCAAACTTGGAGAATTCACCCGTAAGCCACTTGGATATTTCGTAGGTGGGAGAATTGATGGCGGACACAATGGGGCGCATGGGGCAATCTGTTTTATGTATTTTTGAGAGTCCGTATAGGCGTGGGAGGTGTGGGTTCGAAACATTAAGTCTGAATTTAAGTTTTTTATCGATTAGGTGCTTGCAATTAGTTAATGCAGACTTATAGCTTAGGATCATTTTGTTGAGGGGGTTTTTTAAGATTTTGGTGTAGGGACCATTGTCAATAAGAGATTGCATTTTTTGAAGATAGGTGTCTTTGTCCAGAATAACACAGGAATTCCCTTTGTCAGATTTTAAGTAGAAGCAGTTTGTGTTACGAAGTGAGCGGATAAGAGGAAAGAGGTTACTCGGAGGTTGTACACTCTTGTTGGGGACTTGCGTAAGGTTTTTCCTAATTTGGTTCCCACAGCAATCCCGGATTTGATTCTTGGTTCCCATATCAAGGTATTTAATGGCAGATGCTATGTGTGCAATGAGATCATTCCAGGGTGGTTTTGGGGGTTTAACACTGAAAATCAGGCCCCGGTTTAGTAAAATTAACTCCTCACGGGAGAAGCTGGTCTCGGAAAGATTAACTACAAAAGGGAATTGCTTCGCCTTGGCGACATGAGGATGGGTGCTTTCGTCCTTGAGGGAGAAGAATTTCTAGGAAATTGAGAATTGTTTTGGCCGTAGCTTATGGATGCTGACTGAATGGACTTTCCTATCATATTCTAACCACTCGGTAAATTCAATTGAATCCAGACCTGCCGTTAACTTAAGATGAATATTGTAGGCTTCAATTTCAAGTTTTGATCTTTTTGCGTAAAGGAATTGGATTTTAGACTCCAAAAATACGGCTTTTTATCATGGAATCATAGCGGAAAAATTGGTTTTTCCGAAGGTGGTCGAGGAGATGAATCGGGGGAGAATTCCGTTACTTTGGTAGTCTGTAACATGCAGCGTGTTCTTTAAAGCGTGTTCGAATATTTCTGCGAGTTTGCCCGATGTAAGAAAGGTCACAATGTGGGCAGGAGATTTTGTAGATTCCAGATTTGTCTAGGGTCTCAATAGGATCTTTTGGATTAACAAATAGGTGTTCCAGTTTAGTTTGACTAACAAATGTGGGTGTGTATTTGATTTTTTTGAAGATAGAAGGAAGAACCTTTTGTTAGTTGTGGGTGGTGAGGTAGTTTGTAGTGGTGGGTAGTTGAGGTAGTCACTTACAGTGTCTTCCTAGTTTGAGTGACGGGTCACTGGCGTCGGGCTTCCCGCCCCGTAAACCCTGAGTGTTTGTGTGGTTGCGACTTGTGAAGGTCAATTTGTTGTGCAAATACCTGATCAAGGGAGTAATTGTTAGAACTATTTATTTTATATTTCATTTGTTTGAGTGACGGGTCACTGGCGTCGGGCTTCCCGCCCCGTAAACCCTGAGTGTTGTGTGTTTGCGATTCACGACGGTCAATGTGTCTACATATACGGGAGTGATTGAGTGATTGCTATAACTTTCTCACTCCCTGTAAACCCCCTTCTTTATTCCCCCTATAAGTGCCCTTAAGTGCACGGCTTTGGGTTTTATATTCTTTCCGTCGACCAAGTGATCGTGCTCGTCGTGAGACAGCTCCTGGCCAAATACGGCGTTGCCATGTATCCGCACCTGACCTATTCTCCCGATTTGGTACCATAGTCAGACGTTTAATGAAAAATCAATATTCCCTGAAAATTGAGAGATACAAGCATATAGTGCGGCGACAGTGGAGAAAATATGGGAAACATTCAACATTCAGAGAACTTCATCAGTATAACAGCACCAAATAGCTTACTGCCCTCGACAAACGGTATTATCGTGGAGGACTCATATTTTGTGAAAAAATAAGGAGGATGAGGAAAAAAGAGTCAGTGGGACCGGATAATATCTCAATTGACATTCTAAAACTGGGTGATACCGCAATAGCTTTGTACCTGAGTCATCTATTCAAAGTAACTTTAAATAATGATGCCTTGCCCAGTGATTGGAAAAAAGCAAATATTACACCAATTTCAAAGAAAGGGGATAAAACAATTGCCAGCAATTATAGACCGGTAAGCATTACCTCAGTTGTTTGCAAAATAATGGAAAAAAGAATTGCTGACTACATTCGGTAATGGGTATTCAAACACAAACATGGGTTTAGAACGCGATACTCGAGTGAAACGCAGCTTTTGGGATCGGCGACGCAATAGACGAAGGAAAGGATGTGGATGCAGTAATTGTTGATTTTTTGGCAGGTTTCGACCGAGTGCCTCACGATAAATTATTGTTAAATTTGCATTCGATACCATTGGACTTGAGGGTAAAACAATGGATAAAAAAATTTCTTAGAGGCAGAACTCAAAAATTAAAATTAGGGGATACATTTTCAAATGAGGCGAGCGGTTTAGCAGGAGTTCCACAAGGCAGTGTTCTAGGGCCATTACTCTTCCTAATTTACGTAAACGATCTACCAAACAATTTACATTCCCAAATAAGACTCTTTGCTGATGACTGCATTATATACAGACGGAAAGAGCATGTAAATGACCACGTAATACTACAAAATGACATGGATCGCCTTGGTGACTGGGTTAAAAATAATAATATGGGCATTAATATAAGTAAAAGTAAGCATATACATTTTTCAAATAATAATAATGCAGAAAAGGAAATTTACACCCTCTTTGGAGAAAGAATCCCATGTACCAGTCAATGCAAATATTTAGGCATTTATTTAACGGTGGGGAGTCCAAGTAGATAATTTGACACGGAAGGCATTTAAATTATATCATTGGGTGATGAGAAATTTAAAAGGAGGTAGCGTAGCCACAAAAGAAAAAGCATATAAGGCACTGGTTACCCCTATCCTAGAATACTCCTCCATAGTATGGGAACCATATGAGGTGGGACATATTAAAAAGATCGAAAAAGTTCAAAGAAAGGCAGCAAGATATGTCCTCGGAAGGCACCAAAGAACAGATAGTGTCACAGAAGTGTTAGATATACTGAAATGGGAGAGTTTGAAAAATAGAAGAAAAAGGAGTAGGTCAGGCGCGATGTATAGAATTGTTAAAAAGGACGAAGCGTGGGAAGATTTATTGCAAGGGATAGAGAAGCCTAACTTAAAGGGAAAAAACGACCATAGCCACAAAATAAAACTAAGGACTCAAAAATCAAATAAGAAAAAATACTCTTTTTTAAATAGAACTATAACTGATTGGAACCAGCTGCCTGGAGGTTTGTTTGAGCCCTTTCCATCCAATTTTAGAAGTTTTAAGTATAAATGTAAAGCAGCCACTGTGTAATAAACATTATTGTTGATATTAAAATATTGTTCGTATGTGATGTGGACGGCATTTTGTATGTGATGTGGAAGTTTGTTTGTATGTGATGTGGAAGTGCCATTGTATGTAAAAATATTTTGTCTTTTATCTGTTTTTATGTGTCCGTATGTAATTTTCGTTGTAAGAGCTGTGACCATACTTGACCGTTACCACCAGGAAAATCGCCTAATTCGGTAGTGTTTTGGACCAACACGGTCAAAGTAGTAGGGACGTAAAGAGAAGAATTGCGCTAGGCAAAGAGGCTTTCACAAGGAGGAGGGAGTTGATGACAGGGACTTTGAGTAAGGATGTTAAGAAGAGACTCGTAAAAACTTTGATATGGAGCGTAGCTATGTACGGAGCGGAAACGTGGTCATTGAAGCAGGAGGATAGACGTAGACTGGAGGCTTTTGAAATGTGGGTGTGGAGAAGAATGGAGAAGGTGAAATGGACAGAGAAGAAAACAAATGAGGAAGTACTTGGTATGGTGGGCGAAGAGAGGGCTTTGTTGGGAGCAATCCTATGGAGGCAGGAAAAGTGGATGAAGGGGGTTTTGACCGGCAGTGGGATGTTGAAGACTGTGATAGAGGGTAGAATGTTGGGCAAAAGAGGAAAGGGAAGGAACAGGATAGGGTTGTTGGACGGGATGAAGGGAGGAAGAAAGTACTCAAAGATGAAGAGGGACCTGATAGAGAGTAGGATGATGGATTTTGTGTTTAGTTAGGAGTAATAAAATTTTTGTTGGTAGTTGTGTCCATCCAAAAACCTACCTTAACCGGTAGATTACTTAAAAAAAGTAACGTATTTGTGGAATAAAAATAAATTAATGTTCTTGTAATATTGTGTTAATGGACACTTTTAGGATTTGCAGAGTATTGTTTAAACTAGGAGATAGGTATTTATTTGACAATATTTGGGATTAAAGCGTAGGTTCTAATCATTAATGGTTACCAGATTAGAATCCAAAATTTCGTGCCAAATGATCCATAAAACGCATATAGTTCTAGGTATTGTATTAAGGTTCGTAAACCTGACTTGTAATCACTGGCATTGTAATGATGAACAATGGTTTTAATCAGCTAAAGCTATTTTCGCTTTCAGAAAATATTTAATTGTGGTCTGGGGTCTAATTCCGTAAATACAATCAAAACCTTGGAAAGGTTTTCTCGACGATATGGTCTTGTGCTCTTTTGTTGAGTCGTTCGATCGCGGTAAGTTCGTACGTTTTAAATGTTACTGTCCCGAATGTTCCATTTTTGTTGGGTACATAAGTTTCAGATATTTTGAGAAATGCTTTTTGGTTTTCCGAGTCTAGCATTAGATACGGTGAGTCTTCGAATTGCTTCTCATTCGAACGCTGGTTTTTGGAATGAAGGGATGCTGTCTTTTGTTCACGGTTTTCGTTGTGAAAGTACGGAGTTCCAGTAATCTCACCTTGTTGGGGTTCACCTTTGTTGATTGATTGGAACACCTGTTGGATGCTGTGACCTTAGTAACCATTAGTCGCTTCAACTTCCCCCTTCGGACGCCGTATATTATCACACTGCTCAGTTACAAAATGTGAGTAGGGGCGGACGGAGCGAGCTGCTGCTTGTTGCGATATCTCTTGCTGCCGACTGCCGGCTAATTGGTTTATGCGCCTTCGTCTCCGCACTCTAGTACTTTCCTCTGGTGGGAGGACTAGGAAGACTCCGTAGTTGACAGATGAAATGTGGTAACCGCTGCATAACCCCCCTTGCAGTGGGTAAGCCTTGCCAACAGGAGATGGAAAGAAAGGAAAAACAAATAAAAAACAATTTACAAAGCAAAATCCCTCAGATTCCGTGGGAACTGGACCCGGCGGCCACTCCGGGTGCTCAGTACCGGGGGCATAGTTGTTCCGGGCTTTAGCCTCTTGGGATTCGGAGGGACTGGACGTAGTAATCATCCTATCTCGATGGCTGTCATCTTTCAAAAAGAATGCTGGCTTAAGTCTATCAATAGACACCGTTGTATCCTTCCAATTGACTCGAAGGGTGAAATATTTTTCCGTCCTATTTAGCAATTCGAAAGGTCCATCATATGGTGGCTGGAGGGCACGCTTTGTCGCCTTGTGGCGCACAAACACTTGAGATGAGGAGGCAAAATCACGGTGCTGAAAAACAACCTTCTCTCCATGACGGGTGATGGGAAGAGGGTGCAGCTGCTGCATATGACCTCTCATGTGTGCGGCGAAGTGGGTCTCAGCAATAGGAGGATTCGTTTGAGGTGAGAATAACTCTCCAGGAAGGCATAATGGTTCTCCATACACCATCATGGCAGGGGTGGCCTTCCGGTCCTCTCTCCATGCTGATCGAATGCCGAGTAGTACCCATGGGAAGGCATCTGACCAGCTTTGATCGGAATGCCACATAAGGGCTGCCTTTAAATGGCGGTGGAAACGTTCCAGCAATCCATTAGCGGCAGGGTGGTAGGCTGTTGTTCGTAGGTGTTCTGCACCGGAAGTCTTTGCTAAGTCCTGAAATAGAGAGGAGGTGAACTGCGAACCACGATCAGTGGTTATTCTCTGAGGAACTCCGAAACGGGCAAACCATCCAGAAACCAGCGTCCTTACCACGACTTCCACTGAAATATCTGTGATGGGAAATACCTCCGGCCATCGTGTGAATCGGTCAACGATCAATAAACAGTAGCGGAAACCGTTGGACTGGGGCAGGGGACCGATGATGTCCACATGCATATGATGAAACCGTCCTGTGGGAAGAGGGAAACTCCCGACAGGTAAATGGACGTGGCGATGAGTTTTGCACTTTTGGCATTCCAAGCAGGATCGGGCCCAATTGCGGCATTCTTTACGTAGGGAGGGCCACACGAAATGATCGGCAACCAGCTGGACAGAGGTTCGGATGCCAGGGTGGGCAAGGGAATGTAGCATGTTAAACGCACTTTTGCGGAATGGGGCTGTCAGGTATGGTCGTACCGTGGTGGATGAAGTGTCACAATATACTTCCATTTTCCATCGGGGACCTTTAACTTTTTAAGACACAAAGGGGAGTTGGGTGTCAAGAATTGCTGCATTTCTTCATCACACGTTTGGGAGGCTGCCAGTGCCTCATAGTCAATGGGGGCACTAATTTCTGTCACTCTGCCGAGAGCGTCGGCGACCGCATTTTCCACCCCGGAGACATGACGGATGTCCTTGGTGAATTGGGAGATAAAGTCTATGTGACGAAATTGTCGAGGGGAGCACTGATCGGCCTTCTTTTGCAAGGCAAACGTTATAGGCTTGTGATCCGTATAGACCGTGATTGATCTCCCCTCCACCATGTGGCGGAAATACTTAATGGCTTTGTACACGGCAAGGAGTTCACGGTCGTACGCGCTGTAACTTCGTTCAGTTGGTGTCAATCTCGTTGTGTCAAAGGCAAGCGGCTGCCACTCTTGCCCGCATTTCTGCTGTAAGGCTGCACCGAGTGAAATATCTGACGGGTCTACGACGAGAGCAAGTGGAGCGTCGGGGTTGGGATGGGCTAGAAGGGCAGCTTTCGCGAGGCTGTCTTGACAGTTGTTGAATGCATGTCGCCTCTCCGCAAGATCTAGCCTGGAAAACACCGAATTGCTAAATAAGGCGTGCGCAAAATCCTGTTTGTGGGGCACCGGATATTTATCAGGTAAGGTGCATTGAAGGCTCTGTAGTCCCCGCAGGGCTGCCACTCGCCGGTTTTCTTTGGGACCAGATGGAGGGCAGACGACCAGCTGCTTTCGGACCGACGCACAATCCCTTATTTGGGCATTGCATCGAATTCGCGTTCCGCGATGGCAAGCCTGTCTGTTGCCAAACGACGTGACTTACACGAAACGGACTTACCTGGCGTGGTGCGAATATAATGCATTGTAGTATGGTCAACGCTATGAGGGACGCCTGGGGGTCTCGTGATTTCTGGGAAGTGGCAAGCAATTCGTGGTTACGAGAATGACCGCTCACAGATTTCACTTGATCGGGAGAAGGCTGGGCGAAACTCCCGGGGACTGAAATGGTAGTGAGTCCATCAACCAATCTCTGGTTGAGCATGTCCACCAATAACCCGTAGAATTTCAGGAATTCCGCCCCAATGATAGGTTGTGACACGTCCGCGACAGCGAAACGCCACGAAAAATCGCGACGGAGGCCGAGGTTAAGGCTAAAGGTCATCCGACCATACGTAGAAATAACACTGCTGTTCACTACAAACAGCTCGTAATCAGTCTTGGAGCGGGGCCTTTCCACTTTGACTCTAGGAAAAACACACAAATCGGACCCAGTATCTATCAAAAACCGCACCTTTGTGTTTCGGTCTGTCACGTACAAGCGGCATGGTTCGGGACTACCATCGGAGGCTGCTATCACCGACTGCCCTAGGGGTTTTCCGACGCATAGGAGCACGGAGTCGTGCACTTCCGGGCATCGGCGCCAAACCGACGGTGGTACCAGCAAACGTCTCTTCCCCCATCCGAATTTTGTGAGGAATGAAATTCCATTGATTCATGTCCACAGTTTAACCCAAATCATATTTCTTAAGGACGGTTATATGTATACAAAGCATTGAAATATTTCTTTCATCATCTTTAGAACTTGTAAATCAACTAAGTCCGAAACAAACATCATCGAATGTAAATATGATCTTGGACTTTATCTTGACTTGCGTCCTCTTTGATTGCATTTATTAATATTGCAACCGGAATGTATACGCATACATACTCTCAGGTAAGTTTCATTCAAAATGATTTACTTGGGCTAAAGTCTGAGTGAACGTGTGTGGACTAAGCCAATAGTATTGCCTACATGCTACGACACGGTTTACCAAACTCGAGAATCGGTTTGATGAATTATTTTGGAAATGTTATTTAAATATTTTTAATCGGTTTTAGGAGAGTCATGTCAATATGTTTAAAGAGATGAATTGTAGAAGAGATTTAGTCATTTTACAATGATGAGTTCCCCATTTAAAAAAAGGGAATCAGAAAAACATTCTATCTTACGGACCCACTACTTTGGCTCAAAATAATATAAGTTGTAATAGACTAAATAATGACGACAAAAGACTGATATTAGCAAATTGCTATAAACAAAAGTTTAAACTCTTCTCCTTTAATTAAAACTTTGGCCTTCTGTGTACTCTACTAGCAAAATTCAAAACTGGATGAGCATTATATAGTCACCAATTTCATATTTAATACGACAATATTCATTGAAAACATCATTATTCTCACCTTCTGAGCAGAGATTACATCTGATATCTCTAACTACACTTCAAAAAATAAACACATTTTCTTCATATATTTTAAGGTAATCGCAAAGGTATTCGGAATGGAAAACTTTTATATTACCTCTTAAATTGAAGGATAGTGGGGATATATTCATTTAGAAAGGAGAAGTTTGAAGATATTGCAAGTAAATCATCCTTTCGTGATCGCACAAGGTTGAATATATATCTGTCTATATATTGTTTATCAATCTTTACCGAAACTGCAACTGGGGCCAATGATAAAATGGGGAAAATACTTTCAATTTTACACAGTAATTTAGACTAGACTCTTCAATAACATATAGAATCTCCTAAGGTATTTTAAATATCGAGGCTTATTGACCGAGAATGTAAACCGCATAGCTTTCTTCAATACTATAATAGCAGACACACGACCTGCTGTCAACAAAATGTCAATGTGCAGTACCAAAACCCAGCAATGGACATTAAGGTCATAATGCCGAGAATAGTCATCTCGACCCCGAATGATATCACACTGAGACCGGTGAAGTTCTAAGAAGTAGTCGAGGGCTTTCTTCTTCTTCTGGCCATTGCTCTTGCTCTTCACACCCTGTGGGTGCACCTATGCAAAGAGGTACTTCATTTCCAAGGTCACTAAATGCTCATACCCCAGACGATTCATGAAGAAATGATGAACTTGCTTGAAGAAGTTCAGCACATCCTTCCCATTAAGGTCACATTTTCCTGAACAACCTAAATGGACAAACAATGCTAATGCCACTTGGCAAATGCATTCATTCACAATTCAAACTGCTTTCTCCCCCAATCCTGCCGTGACCCATCAGTTGAACGGTCTCTCTGTGCCAAAGGTCCTTCCTCTTGGAGAAAATTTGCTAGAACCTTTGAGAGAAACTTACCAGCAAACCTGACCTTACCCTGGCGAACATGTCCATGAATTATGTTGATTGTCGCCCTAAAAGCAGGACGTTTGATACTCAAGGATCCCCTAGTCTGGTAAACGCAACGTATTCCATGCGCTCTTCCTATCAACCCAAACAATTCAATGCAAGACCTAGCACATGTTGAAAACCTTTAGATATAGGTTGCATAGTCGGATTGCAATCCTGATCCAACTCCCCTTCAGTCAGGTGGAGTGCTATTTGATGTAGACCTTTGAGAGTCGCGTTGGATGCCAAATTCATTCAGATCTCCCTCGTCTTCAAGTGTTTCCCGCCCAAATTCATGACAAGACCGTGACGAACACAATCGTAATGTAGGCGTCTTTATTTGGCTAATTGATTCTCAATTCTCTCTGTAAAACAACCCCTTGGGCTGTCAGTTGAACACCAATCTTTGAATCCACGCTCACCCATGATTGCCTAACAGAAATATTTCATTACGATATCCTTTTCCATTGGATGGTAGTCTATCTCTGGACATACTGAAGCTGAAATCTCTATCGACCCTTGCGTTTGTTTTACCCCATCCAGAAACCCAGTAACAGTTTATTCCGTGGAAGAAATATCTACCAGGCATATTACTATTTAAACATCTGGACAAAATACTAGCCAACTTGTAGGAAGAGTGATGACCAATATTAATTTTATTGTTTTTAGGCTCAAAACTAATGGCAATTAAAGTAAATAAGTAAATGGCAATTACTTGAGTGCCCTTCGGCCACTCTTTCCCAGGAACCAAGTGAGAGGAACATCGAGGTCTTTGAGCGACGAATACACCTTTTTCTGAATTCTGCCAATGTTCCACAAAAGGTGCTCTTTGCCCGAGTCCCAATGAGGAACCATCTGCGCTTGGCGTATCGCCGAGCTGTGCGTTATGGTCCCAGTTATGTTAGACTCTGTTGTCCTTGCTTTCACCTTTTGTTGAAAATGGTATATCACGGAACAACGAATCAACAACAAGTTTTTTGTGAAGTGCTGAGGTAGAAGTTATCAAGAAATTACTGAGATGTTAACAGCTTTTTACGGTGATGATGATCTTAAGGAAATATCCGTTATCAAATGGATTAAGCGTTTCAAAATGGCCGACAAGACACCACGGATGATGAAAGATGCCGGGACGACCTTCAACCCTCTCCTGTGATGACATTGGAAACATCGATCGTGTGCGGTCCCTTGTCCTTACCGATCGTCATAAATAAACTGTTTATTCGAATAATAAACGAAAAAGGAGTTTGATTAACTTAAATTGAAGAAATTTAGAAAAAGTACGCGTTTTCACCCAAAATACGATCATTGCATGAAAACTACCCGTTTTCAGTGGACATGCCGCAAAACATGCGCGTGGAAAATCATAACACACATGTTTGCGGTTATAAAACCAACGAATTTTGAAAAAAGTTTTTTGAAAAACTTGCAGGGAAATAATTGAGAAAAAATTTACGATTTCACCAAAAAACACAATAAATACATAAAATCGAGGAGTTTTCTGTGGAAATACCACATCAAATACTAGTTTAATATATAACGAAATAATTTGCGATGTGAAAGACGACGAATGATGAAAAAAGGAGTTTGAAAAACTTGATTTGAAAAAATGTTGAGAAAATACGCAAATGCATAAAAAATACGATGATTGAATAAAAACTAGCAGTTTTCAGTGGAAATACCCCACAAAAAACGTGCTCAAACTGACGGACATATTTTCGATAGATAAATCAACGAATGATGAAAAAATGGGTTTGAAATGTAACGACATCATCGAAAACACGGAAACAAATTAAACGAGTTGTTTCATTTGGAAATATCACAAAATACTTTTATTCATTAAAAAAACGTATTTTCGATGGAGAAATTAACAAATCATGGAGAAAGGAATTTATAATTTAACAATTTCATTGAAAAAACGGAAAATGGATAAAAACGACCATCTTTCTGTGGAAACTCCACTTTAAATACTTGTTTAAATTAAAACGACATTTTTAGCGAAGGAGATATAAACGAAAAAGGAGTTTCATTTACTTATATTGAACAAATTTAGAGAAAGTACGTGTTTTCATCCAATATACGATCATTGGATGAAAACTAGTCGTTTCCAGTGGACATGCCGCAAAACATGCGCGTGGAAAATCATAACACCAATGTTTGCAGTTTTAAAACTAACGAATTTTGAAAAAAGTTGTTTGAAAAACTTTCAGGGAAATAATTGAGAGAAAATTTAAGATTTCACCAAAAACAAGAAAAATACATAAAAACGAGGAGTTTTTCGTGGAAATACCACATCAAATACTAGTTTAAATTAAAACGATATAATGTACAATGTAAAATATCCCGAATAATCAAAAAAAGAGTGAAAAACTTTAAAAGAAAAAGTGTTGAGAAAATACGTGAATGCATAATATATACGATGATTGAATAAAAACTAGCAGTTTTCTGTGGACTCGCCACAAAACATACGCGTTAAAAATAATCAAACCTATTTTCCGATTGAAAAATCAACGAATTTTGAATAAAGTAGTTTGGAAATACTACATTAAATACGTGTTGAAATGAGACAACATATTTTGCGATGGAGAAATCAGCGAATGATGAATGAAGGAGTTTTGCGGTGTGTCCACTGAAAACATCTAGTTTTTATCCAATGATCGTATTTTGGATGAAAACGCGTACTTTCTCTAAATTTCTTCAATTTAAGTAAATCAAACTCCTTTTTCGTTCATTTCTCCATCGCTTGAAATTTTGTTTTAATTTAAACAAGTATTTGAAGTGGAGTTTCCACGGAAAACAACTCGTTTTTATTTATTTTCCGTGTTTTCGGTAACATCGTTTAATTTCCAACTTCTTCTTTCATCATTCGTTGATTTCTCCATCGCAAAATATGTCGTTTAATTTCAACACGTATTAAATTTAGTACTTCCAAACTACCTTATTCAAAATTCGTTGACTTTTCAATCGGAAAACAGGTTTGATTATTTTAAACGCGTATGATTTGTAGTGAGTCCACTGAAAACTGCTAGTTTTTATCCAATCATCGTATATATTATGCATTCACGTATTTTTATGCATTAACGAATTTAACGCGTTTTGTTGCCATTCCACTGAAAACTGCTAGTTTTTACTTTATCTTCTTATTTTCGATAAAATCAATCAAACAACATTTTTTCAATTCAAGTTTTTCAAACGCCTTTTTCCATCATTCTTCGTCTTTTGCGTCGCAAATTATTTCGTTATAATTTAAACTAGTATTTGATGTGGGATTTCCACAGAAAACTCCTCGTTTTTATGTTTGATTTGTGTTTCAGGTGAAATCGTAAATTGTCTCTCAATAATTTCCTTCCAAGTATTTCAAACTACTTTTATCATAATTCGTTGGTTTTTTACCCGCAAACATTGGTGTTATGATTTTCAGCGCGCATTTTTTTTGGCGTGTCCACTAGAACGGATTGTTTTCATCAAATGATCGTATTTTGGATGAAAACGCGTACTTTTTCTAAATTTCTTCAATTTAAGTAAATCAAACTCCTTTTTCGATTATTTCTCCATCGCTAAAAATGTCGTTTTAATTTAACCTAGTATTTGAAGTTAAGTTTCCATAGAAAACAGCTCGTTTTTATTTATTTCCGTGTTTTCGGTAACATTTTTTAAATTCAAACTCCTTCTTTCATCATTTGTTGATTTCTTCATCGCAAAATATGTCGTCTAATTTAAAATGTATTTAATGTAGTATTTCTTCTTGTAGTATATTTATCTATTTTCCGTGTTTTCAATTAAATCGTTAAATTTTAAATTCCATTTTTCATGATTCGATAATTTTCTCCATCGAAAAATACGTTTTTTAATGTAAGCAAGTATTTTCTGGTCTTTCCAAATAAAGAACTCGTTTATTTTTTATCCGTGTTTTCGATGATATCGTTAAATTTCAAACCCCTTTTTTCATCATTCGTTGATTTCTCACCCGCAAAATATGTAGTTTTAATTTAAAAAACGTAATTTATGTGGTATTTAAAGGGACAACTGCTCGTCTTTATTTACTCTTCGTGATTTCGATGCAATCGTTATTTTACCCTAGATATTCTCCTTTCAAGAGTTACAAACTACTTTTTTCGATATTCCTTGAAATTTCAATCGCAAAATATGGGTAATTATTTAAACACGTATGTTTTTTGGCGAGTACTCTGAAAACTGCTAGCTTTTTATCAATCTTCGTATTTTCGATGAAATGCTTATTTTCTCTAAATATTTTTAATTTAAGTAATTTAAACACCTTTCCATGATTTCTTCAACGCAGAGTATGTCGTTTTAATTTTAACACACATTTACATTGTTATTTCAACAGAGAACTGCTCGTTTTTATTTAATTTTCGTGTTTTTGATGTTATCATTAATAATCTCTCAATATTTTCCTTTCAAGTGTATCGAACTTTAATAATTCGTTGAATTTTTAATAGCAGATAATGGTGTGATGATTTTAAGCGCGCATGTTTTTTGGCGAGTTCACTGAAAAAAGATAGTTCTCTTTCAATCTTCGTATTTTCGATGTAATCACGTTTTTTCTTTAACTTTTTTCAATTTCATTGTTTGAAGCGCCATTCTTCATCATTTGTTGAGTAATCTACCGAAAATATGTTTTTTATGCGGTATTTTTACATAAAACTGATCGTTTTTATTCAATCTACGTATTTTCGATGAAATCGCGTATTTTTTTTAATCCGTTGATTTTTCAATCGAAAAGAAGTTGTTATTATTAACAACGTGTATGTTTTGTTGCCATTCCACTGAAAACTGCTAGTTTTTACCTTATCTTCTTATTTTCGATGAAATCAATCAATCAACAAATATTAACTTCAAGATTTTCAAACGCCTTTTTTATCATTCGTTGTCTTTGACATCGCAAATTATTTCGTTATAATTGAAACTAGTATTTGACGTGGGATTTCTACAGAAAACTTCTCGTTTTTATGTATTTTTTGTGTTTAAAGTGAAATCGTAAATTTTCTCTGAAGTTTTTCATATTATATATTTCAAAATTCGTTAGTTTTTTAACCGCAAACATTGGTGTTATGATTTTCAACGCGCATTTTTTGCGGCGTGTCCACTGAAAACGACTAGTTTTCATCCAATGATCGTATTTTGGGTGAAAACGCGTACTTTTTCTAAATTTCTTCAATTTAAGTTAATCAAAATCCTTTTTCGTTTATATCTCCTTCGCTAAAAATGTCGTTTTAATTTAAACAAGTATTTGAAATGGAGTTTTCACAGAAAACAGCTCGTTTTTATTTATTCTCCGTGTTTTCGATAACATCGTTTAATTTAAAACTTCTTCTTTCATCATTCGTTGATTTCTCCATCGCAAACTATGTTGTCTTATTCCAACACGTATTTAATGTAGTATTTTAAAACTACTTTTTTCAAAATCCGTTGATTTTTCAATCGGAATGTAGGTTTGATTATTTGAAACGCGTACGTTTTGTGGCGAGTCCACTGAAAACTACTAGTCTCTATTCAATCATTGTATTTTTGATGCATTCACGTGTTTTCTCAACATTTTACCTATTCAAGTTATTCAAACTTTTTTTTTCCTCATTCGTTGTCTTTTACATCGCAAATTATATCGTTATAATTTAAACTTGTATTTGATATGGGATTTTCACAGAGAACTCCTCGATTGTATGTATTTTTTGTGTTTTTGGTGATTTCGTAAATTTTCTCTCAATTATTACCTTCCAAGTTTTTCAAACTAGTCTTTTCAAAATTCGTTGGTTTTGGAAAAATTTGTTTTGTTAATGTAATCAAGTATTTTCTGGTATTTCCAAATAAAACAACTCGTTTAACTTTTTTCCGTGTTTTCGATGATATAGTTAAATTTTAAACTCATTTTTTCATCATATGTTGATTTTTCCACCGCAAAATATGTAGTTTTAATTTAAACACGCAATTTATGTGGTATTTAAACGGTCAACTGCTCGTCTTTTTTTATTTTTCGTGTTTTCGATGCAATCGTTATTTTACCCTCGATATTTTCCTTTCAAGAGTTGCCAACTACTTTTTTCGATATTTGTTGTAATTTCATTCGCAAAATATGGGTAATTTTCAAAACACGTATGTTTTGTGGCGAGTACACAGAAAACACCTAGCTTTTTATCAATCTTCGTATTTTCGATGAAATGCGTATTTTCTCTAAATATATTTAATTTAAGTAATTAAAACACCTCTTTTTATCATTTGATGAATTCTTCATCGCAGAGTATGTCGTTTTATTTTTAACACGCATTTAAAATTGTATTTCCTCGATTTTATGGATTTTTTTTGTTTTTGGTGAAATCGTTAATTCTCTCAATTATTTCCTTTCAAGTTTTTCAAACTTCTTTTTTCAAAATTCGTTGGTTTTTTAACCGAAAAAATTTGTGTTATGATTTTCCACGCGCATGTTTTGCGGCGTGTCCACTGAAAACGGCTGGTTTTCATCCAATGATCGTATTTTGGATGAAAACGTGTACTTTCTCTAAATTTCTTAAATTTAAGGAATCACACTCCTTTTTCGTTTATATCTCCTTCGCTGAAAATGTTGTTTTAATTTAAACAAGTATATGAAGTGGAGTTTCCACATAAAAGAGCTCGTTTCCGTGTTTTCAATGAAATCGTTAATTTTTAAATTCCTTTTTTCATGATTTGTTAATTTCTCCATCAAAAAATACATTATTTTATTGTAAACACGTATTTTGTGGTTTTTCAGAATAAAACAACTTGTTTAATTTTTTCCGTGCTTTCGATCATATCGTTAAATTTCAAACCCCTTTGCGGTGGAAAAATCATTCCTTGATTTTTCCACCGCAAAATATGTAGTTTTAATTTCAACACGTAATTTATATGGTATTTAAACTGAAAACTGCTGGTCTTTATTTATTTTTCGAGTTTTCGATGCAATCGTTATTTTATCCTCAATATTTTCCTTTCAAGAGTTTCAAACTACTTTTTCGATATTCGTTGAATTTTCAAACGCAAAATATAGGTAATTATTTTAACACGTATGTTTTGTGGCGAGTACACTGAAAACTGCTAGCTTTTTATTAATCTTCCTATTGTCGATTAAATGCGTATTTTCTCTAAATATTTTTAATTTAAGTAATTCAAACACCTTGTTCAATCATTCGATGATTTCTTCATCGCAGATTATGTCGTTTAAATGTTAAAACAAGTATTTTAATTGGTATAACCACAGCGAACAGCTCTTGTTATTTAATTTTCGTGTTTTTTATGTGATCGTTAATTTTCTCTCAATATTTTCCTTTCAAGTATATCGAACTACTTTTTTCAAAATTCGTTAAATTTTCAATCGCAAAATATGGTTAATTATTTAAACACGTATGTTTTGAGGCGAGTACACTGAAAACTTGTAGTTTTTATTCAATCATCGTATTTTTTATGCATTCACGTATTTTCTCAACGCAGAGTATGTAGTATTAATTTTAACACGCATTAAAATCTATATGTCCTCTGAGAACAGCTCGTTTATATTTGATTTTCGTGTTTTCGATGTGATCGTTAATTATCACTCAATATTTTCCTTTCCAGTATATCGAACTACTTTTTTCAAAATTCCTTGAATTTTTAATAGCAGAAATTGGTGTGATGATTTTAAGCGCGCATGTTTTGTGGCGAGTTCACTGAGAACAGCTAGTTCTCTTTATGCCTCGTATTTTCAATGTAATCTCGTATTTTCATTAACTTTTTTCAATTTCATTGTTTGAAGCGCCATTCTTCATCATTCGTTCATTTATCTATCGAAAATATGTTCGGTAATTTGAACACGGGTTTTATGTGGTATTTCCACAGAAAACTGCTCGTTTTTATTCAATCTACGTATTTTCGATGAAATCGCGTATTTTTTTTTAACCGTTCATTTTTCAATCGAAAAAAAGTTGTTATAATAATATCAGCGCGTAGGTTTTGTTGCCATTCCCATGAATACTGCAAGTTTTTACTTTATCTTCTTTTTGTTGTCTTTTAAATCAAAAATTATATCATTATACTTTAAACTAGTTTTTGATGTGGTATTTCCAGAAATAACTTCTCGTTTTAAGTATTTTTCGTGTTTTTGCTGAAATCGTAAATTTTCTCTTAATTATTACCTTCCAAGTTTATCAAACATTTTTTTTCATAATTCGTTGGTTTTTTAACCGCAAACATTGGTGTTATGATTTTCCACGCGCACGTTTTGCGGCATGTCCACTGAAAACGGCTAGTTTTCATTTAATTATCGTATTTTTGATGAAAACGCGTACTTTCTTTAAATTTCTTCAATTTAAGTCAATCAACCTCCTTTTTCGTTTATTTCTCCAACGCTAAAAATGTCGTTTTAATTTAAACAAGTATTTAAAGTGGAGTTTCCACATAAAAGAGCTCGTTTTCATACTTTTTCCGTGTTTCCAATGAAATCGTTAAATTTTAAAGTCCTTTTTTCATGATTTGTTAATTTCTCCATCAAAAAATACGTTATATTGAATGTAAACACGTATTTATGGTTTTTCCAAATAAAAACAACTCGTTTAATTTTTTTCCGTGTTTTCGATGATATCGTTAAATTTCAAACCCCTTTTTTCATCATTCCTTGATTTTTTCACCGCAAAATATGTACTTTTAATTTAAACACGTAATTTATATGGTATTTAAACGGGAAACAGCTGGTCTTTATTTATTTTTCGAGTTTTCCATGCAATCGATATTTTACCCTCGATATTTTCCTTTCAAGATTTTCAAACTACTTTTTTCGATATTCGTTGAATTTTCAAACCCAAATATACGTAATTATTTAAACACGTATGTTTTGTGGCGAGTACACTGAAAACTGCTAGCTTTTTATCAATCTTCCTATTTTCGATTAAATGCGTATTTTCTCTAAATATTTTAAATTTAAGTAATTCAAACACCTTGTTCAATCATTCGATGATTTCTTCATCGCAGATTATGTCGTTTTAATGTTAACAAGTATTTTAATTGGTATTACAACAGAGACAGCTCTTTTTATTTAATTTTCGTGTTATTTATCTGATCGTTGATTTTTTCTAAATATTTTCCTTTCAAGTATATCGAACTACTTTTTTCAATATTCGTTTAATTTCCAATTGCAGAAATTGGTGTGATGATTTTAAGGGCGCATGTTTTGTGGCGGGTTCACTGAGAACTGTTAGTTATTTTTCTATCTTCGTATTTTCGATGTAATCTTGTATTTTCTCTAACTTTTTTCAATTTCATTGATTCAAGCGCCTATCTAAATCATTCGTTGATTTATCTATCGAAAATATGTCCGATAATGTGAACACTTGTTTCATGTGGCATTTCCCCAGAAAACTGCTCTATTTCATCTTCCTACGTATTTTCGATGAAATCGCATATTTTTTTTTAATCCGTTGATTTTTCAATCGAAAAAAATTGTTATTATTATCCAACCGTATGTTTTGGTCCATTCAAATGAAAACTGCAAGTGTTTAGTTTATCTTCTTATATTCGATGAAATCAATCAATCAACATACTACCTTGATCAAAAGGTCCCCGGAATAACCACCGTGTGGCGCTCTGATGGTTCCGATTTAAGTTATTTTTTTTTGTTAAATTGGTACATCTGTTGTTGATATTCCCTTTAAATCTTAGTGTCATAACTTGATATTTGCAAAAGTTACGTAGCCAAGAGTACATCTCTCTCTGTGTGTGTTGGCGATTTTTTACAATTGCAGAAATGGATTTAAATTTGCAACAACGAACTTGTATTAAATTTTGCGTAAAAAACTGATTTAGTGGCGCACGGACGTTGGAAATGTTGGAAAAGTTTTTCGGCAACGATTCTCTATAAAAACGGTTGTTTACCAGTGGCACGAGCGGTTCAGAAGTGGTCGTGAGTCAATCGAAGATGATGAACGCAGTGGTAGACCATCGACATCGAAAGTCGGTGAAAAAATTGATAAAGTAAAAGAAATGTTGGTCAATAACCGCAAATTAACCATCAGAGAAATAGCGGAGGACTTGAACATTGCCTATGGATCCGCCCAAGACATTGTGGTTAATGATTTGGGTGTCCGTCGTGTAGCAGCAAAGTTGGTGCCAAAAGACCTCAATTTCATGCAAAAAAGAGACTGTGTTGCCGTCGCAAAAGAAATGATTTGCGAGGCTGAATCCGATCCCACATTCATCAAAAGGATCATTTATGGAGACGAGACGTAGGTTTATGAGTACGACACGCAATCCAGACATCAGGCAAGTGAATGGCGTTCACCAAATGAGCCGAGACCAAAAAAACCACGTTGTTTTCAGTCAAAAAAGAAGGCAATGCTGACGGTTTTCATTGATTACAACGGTGTAGTGCATCATGAATTTTTGCCAGAAGGCCAGACAGTAAACAAAGAGTATTATTTGGGCGTAATGAGACGCTTGCGTGAAGCAATTCGCCGAAAGAGACCAGAAATATGGGCAGAAAACTCGTGGATTTGGCACCATGATAACGCACCGTCGCACAGTGCTATCATTATTCGTAATTATTTGACGAAAAATGCAACAAATACCATCCAACAGCCACCGAATTCACCTGATTTGGCTCCCTGTGACTTCTTTCTGTTCAATCGAGTTAAAAAACCATTACGGGGAACGCGTTTTAGCAGCCGAGAGGAAGTAATGGAAAAATCGCAGGAAGCACTTATGGACATTGAGGAAACCGAATATAAAAAATGTTTCGAGGATTGGATCAAGCGCTGGCATAAGTGTGTGGCAGTCGATGGGGATTACTTTGAAGGGGACAATATAGATTTAGATGAATAAACTTGTATTTTTAATTTTCTGAATAAATTCCGGGAAATTTTTGATCAAGGTAGTATTATCATTTCAAGGTTTTCAAACGACGTTTTTCATTATTCTTTGTCTTTTACATCGCAAGTTATAACTTTATAATTTAAACTAGTATTTGATGATGGATTTCCACAGAGAACTCCTTGTTTTTATGTTTTATTTTTGTTTTTTTTGGTGAAATCGTAAATTTTCTCTCAAATATTACCTTCCAAGTTTATCAAACAAATTTTTTCAAAATTCGTTGGTTTTTTAACCGCAAACATTGGTGTTATGCTTTTCCACGCGCATGTTTTGCGGCATGTCCACTGAAAACGGCTAGTTTCATTTAATTATCGTATTTTTGATGAAAACGCGTACTTTCTTTAAATTTCTTCAATTTAAGTAAATCAAACTCCTTTTTCGTTTATCTCTCCAACGCTAAAAATGTCGTTTTAATTTAAACAAGTATTTGAAGAGGAGTTTCCACATAAAAGAGCTCGTTTTAATTTTTTTTCCGTTTTACAATGAAATCGTTAAGTTTTAAAGTCCTTTTTTCATGATTTGTTAATTTCCCCATCAAAAAATACGTTATTTTGAATGTTAACACGTATTTATGGTTTTTCCAAATAAAAACAACTCGTTTAATTTTTTTCCGTGTTTTCGATGATATCGTTAAATTTCAAACCCATTTTTTCATCATTCGTTGATTTCTCCACCGCAAAATATATCGTTTTAATTTTAACACGCATTTTAAATTGGTATTGCCACAGAGAACAGCTCTTTTTATTTAATTTTCGTCTTTTTAATGGAATCGGTAATTTTCTCTCAATATTCTCCTTTTAAGTATTTCGAACTACTTTTTTCAAAATTCGTTAAATTTTCAATCGCAAAATATGGGTAATTATTTAAACACATATGTTTTGTGGCGAGTACACTGGAAACTGGTAGTTTTTATTCAATCATCGTATTTCTTATGCATTCACGTATTTTCTCAACGCAGAGTATATCGTTTTAATTTTAACACGCATTAAAATCGGTATTTCCACTGAGAACAGCGCTTATATATTTAATTTTCGTGTTTTTGATGTGATCGTTAATAATCTCTAAATATTTTCCTTTCAAGTATATCGAGCAACTTTTTTCTAATTCGTTGTATTTTTAATAGCAGAAATTGGTGTGATGATTTTAAGCGCGCATATTTTTTTTCGACTTCACTGAGAAAAGCTAGTTCTCTTTCAATCTTCGTATTTTCGATGTATTATCGTATTTTCTTTAACTTTTTTCAATGTCATTGTTTAAAGCGCACTTCTTCATCATTCGTTGATTTATCTATAGAAAATATGTTCCTTAAGTTGAACACGGGTTTTATCTGGTATTTCAACAGAAAACTGCTCGTTTTTATTCAATCTACGTATTTTCGAAGAAATCGCGTATTTTTTTTAATCCGTTGATTTTTCGATCGAAAAAATGTTTTTATTATTATCAACGCGTACGTTTTGTTGCCAATCCACTGAAAACTGCTAGTGTTTATTTTATCTTCTTTTCGTTGTCTTTAAAATCACAAATTATATCGTTATAATTTAAACTAGTATTTGATGTGGTATTTCCAGAGATAACTTCTCGTTTTTAAGTATTTTTTGTGTTTTAGCTGAAATCGTAAATTTTCTCTAAAATAATTTCCTTCCAAGTTTTTCAACTATATATTTCAAAATTCGTTGGTTTTTAACCGCAAACATTGGTTTTATGATTTTCCACGCCCATGTTTTGCGGCGTGTCCACTGAAAACGACTATTTTTCATCCAATGATCGTATTTTGGATGAAAACGCGTTCTTTCTCTAATTTTCTTTAATTTAAGTAAACCAAACTCCTTTTTCGTTTATTTCTCCATCGCTTAAAATTTCGTTTTATTTTAAACAAGTTTTTGCAGTGGATTTTCAACAGAAAAGAGCTCGTTTTTATCTATTATCCGTGTTTTCAATGAAATCGTTAAATGTAACACTCATTTTTTCATGATTTGTTAATTTCACCATCGAAAAATACGTTATTTTAATTTGAACACGTGTGTTGTGGTATTTCCAAATAAAACAACTGGTTTAATTTTTTTCCGTGTTTTCGATGATATCGTTTAATTTCAAACCCCTTTTTTCATCATTCCTTGATTTCACTACCGCAAAATATGAAATTTTAATTTAAACACGTAATTTATGTGGCAATTAAACGGAAAACTGCTCGTCTTTATTTGGTTTTCGTGTTTTCGATGCAATCGTTATTTTTCCTCGATAATATCCTTTCAAGAGATTCAAACACCTTTTTTCATCATTCGATGATTTCCTTTTCGCGGAGTATGTCGTTTTAATTTTAACACGCATTTAAATTGGTACTTCCCCAGAGAACGGCTGGGTTTTTTAAATTTTCGTGTTTTTTATGTGATCGTTAGTTTTCTCTCAATATTTTCCTTTCAAGTATATCGAACTACTTTTTTCTAAATTCGTTAAATTTTCAATCGCAGAAATTAGTGTGATGATTTTTAGCACGAATGTTTTTTGGCGAGTTCACTGAGAACTGTTAGTTCTTTTTCAATCTTCGTATTTTCGATGTAATCTTGTATTTTCTCTACCTTTTTTCAATTTCATTGATTCAAGCGCCTTTCTAAATCACTCGTTGATTTATCCATCGAAAATATGTCCGTTAATTTGAACACTTGTTTCATGTGGTATTTTCACAGAAAACTGCTCGTTTTCATCTTCCTACGTATTTCCGATGAAGTCGCGTATTTTTTTTTAATCCGTTGATTTTTCAATCAAAAAATAATTGTTATTATTATCCACGCGTATGTTTTGGTCCATTCCACTGAAAACTGCAAGTGTTTATTTTATCTTCTTATTTTCGATGAAATCAATCAATCAGCATTTTTTCAATTCAAGGTTTTCAAACGTCGTTTTTCATTATTTTTTGTCTTTTACATCGCACGTTATATATTTATAATTTTAACTAGTATTTGATGATGGATTTCCACAGAGAACTCCTTGTTTTTATGTTTTTTTGTGTTTTTTGGGTTTTTTGGTGAAATCATAAATTTTCTCTCAATTATTACCTTCCAAGTTTTTCAAACAAATTCTTTCAAAATTCGTTGGTTTTTTAACCGCAAACATTGGTGTTATGATTTTCCATGCGCATGTTTTGCGGCATGTCCACTGAAAACGGCTAGTTTTCATTTAATTATCGTATTTTTGATGAAAACGTGTACTTTCTTTAAATTTCTTCAATTTAAGTAAATCAAACTCATTTTTCGTTTATTTCTCCAACGCTAAAAATGTCGTTTTAATTTAAACAAGTATTTAAAGTGGAGTTTCCACATAAAATAGCTCGTTTTCATACTTTTTCCGTGTTTCCAATGAAATGGTTAAGTTTTAAAGTCCTTTTTTCATGATTTGTTATTTTCTCCATCAAAAAATACTATATATTGAATGTAAACACGTATTTATGGTTTTTCCAAATAAAAAAAACTCTTTTAATTTTTTTCTGTGTTTTCGATGATATCGTTAAATTTCAAACCCATTTTTTCATCATTCGTTGATTTCTCCACCGCAAAATATATCGTTTTAATTTAAACACGCATTTTAAATTGGTATTACCATAGAGAACAGCTCTTTTCATTTAATTTTCGTGTTTTTGATGGAATCGGTAATTTTCTCTCAATATTTTCCTTTTAAGTATTTTGAACTACTTTTTTCAAAATTCGATAAATTTTCAATCGCAAAATATGGTTAATTATTTAAACACGTATGTTTTGAGGCGAGTACACGGAAAACTGGTAGTTTTTATTCCATCATCGTATTTCTTATGCATTCACGTATTTTCTCAACGCAGAGTATGTCGTTTTAATTTTAACACGCATTAAAATTGGTATTTCCACTGAGAACAGCTCGTTTATATTTGATTTTCGTGTTTTTTATGTGATCGTTAATAATCTCTCAATATTTTCCTTTCAAGTATATCAAACTACTTTTTTCAAAATTCGTTGAATTTTTATTAGCAGAAATTGGTGTGATGATTTTAAGCGCGCATGTTTTGTGGCGAGTTCACTGAGAACAGCTAGTTCTCTTTTAATCCTCGTATTTTCAATGTAATCTCGTATTTTCCTTAACTTTTTTCAATTTCATTGTTTGAAGCGCCATTCTTCATCATTCGTTCATTTATCTATCGAAAATATGTTCGTTAATTTGAACACGGGTTTATGTGGTATTACCAACAGAAAACTGCTCGTTTTTATTCAATCTACGTATTTTCGATGAAATCGCGTATTTTTTTTTAACCGTTCATTTTTCAATCGAAAAAAGTTTTTATTATTATCAACGCGTACGTTTTGTTGCCATTCCCATGATAACTGCAAGTTTTTACTTTATCTTCTTTTCGTTGTCTTTTAAATAAAAAATTATATCGTTATAATTTAAACTAGTATTTGATGTGGTATTTCCAGAGACAACTTCTCGTTTTAAGTATTTTTTGTGTTTTTGCTGAAATCGTAAATTTTCTCTCAATTATTACCTTCCAAGTTTATCAAACAAATTTTTTCAAAATTCGTTGGTTTTTTAACCGCAAACATTGGTGTTATGATTTCCCACGCGCATTTTTGCGGCATGTCCACGGAAAACGGCTAGTTTTCATTTAATTATCGTATTTTTGATGAAAACGCTTACCTTCTTTAAATTTCTTCAATTTAAGTCAATCAAACTCCTTTTTCGTTTATTTCTCCAACGCTAAAAATGTCGTTTTAATTTTAACAAGTATTTAAAGTGGAGTTTCCACATAATAGAGCTCGTTTTCATACTTTTTTCCGTGTTTCCAATGAAATCGTTAAGTTTTAAAGTTCTTTTTTCATGATTTGTTAATTTCTCCATCAAAAAATTCGTTATATTGAATGTAAACACGTATTTATGGTTTTTCCAAATAAAAACAACTCGTTTAATTTTTTCCGTGTTTTCGATGATATCGTTAAATTTCAAACCCATTTTTTCATCATTCGCTGATATCTCCACCGCAAAATATATCGTTTTAATTTTAACACGCATTTTAAATTGGTATTACCACAGAGAACAGATATTTTCATTTAATTTTCGTGTTTTTAATGGAATCGGTAATTTTCTCTCAATATTCTCATTTTAAGTATTTCGAACTACTTTTTTCAAAGTTCGTTAAATTTTCAACCGCAAAATATGGTTGATTATTTAAACACGCATGTTTTGAGGCGAGTACACTGAAAACTTGTAGTTTTTATTCAATCATCGTATTTTTTATGAATTCACGTATTTTCTCAACGCAGAGTATGTCGTTTTAATTTTAACACGCATTAAAATCGCTATTTCCACTGACAACAGCTCGTTTATATTTGATTTTCGTGTTTTCGATGTGATCGTTAATTATCTCTCAATATTTTCCTTTCCAGTATATCGAACTACTTTTTTCAAAATTCGTTGAATTTTTAATAGCAGAAATTGGTGTGATGATTTTAAGCGCGCATGTTTTGTGGCGAGTTCACTGAGAACAGCTAGTTCTCTTTTAATCCTCGTATTTTCAATGTAATCTCGTATTTTCTTTAACTTTTTTCAATTTCATTGTTTGAAGCGCCATTCTTCATCATTCGTTCATTTATCTATCGAAAATATGTTCGTTAATTTGAACACGGGTTTTATGTGGTATTTCCACAGAAAACTGCTCGTTTTTATTCAATCTACGTATTTTCGATGAAATCGCGTATTTTTTTTAACCGTTCATTTTTCAATCGAAAAAAAGTTGTTATTATTATCAACGCGTACGTTTTGTTGCCATTCCCATGAAAACTGCAA